>NC_133665.1:39632536-40232536 GCF_037893015.1 Macrotis lagotis
TGATAAGAACCCAGATTCATTGCTGAAATTCTGAAAACCAGATCCATTTGATTGTTGAAGGAAAAGTTCATTAGTGGGTTTTTTGTTTTTTGCTTTAACAACATCTTGCTATTTAATGACAACCACTATTTGATGATATTGTTTCTGTGGAACTTCAACTTACAGCTTCTTCACTGTTGTATGGAAGGGACCCTGAGTTCTTGAAGATGATGTCAGCAAAATGCATACATTAATGGACACTAACAAGTATAGATTTTGCCATCAAGTGGATGCCTTCCACAAGGGTACTAACTTAGAGCTAAGTTCAGAGAATTTTGTCATCAAACTGCTCACATAGTAAGGAATTGCTCTGGTCACCTCTGCAATTCTTGAAGATTATGGTATAAACCAAGAGAATAATGACCTAGAAAGATGGCTCAGTGAGTTCTGGATTCAAAATTAGGAAGATCTGAGTTCAAATCTGGTATCTGATACTTTTTAGGGTATGATCCTGGGAAAATCATTTAACCTTTAACTGTCTCTATTTTCTTGTCTGGAAAATGGGAATAATAATAGTACCTACTTCCCAGGATTGTCATGAAGGTTAAATGAAATGGCTTGGAACAGTGTATAGTACATTGTAAATCTTATTAAACATTAGCTGCATCATCATCATCATTACACTAATGAAACCCAAAGATTTCACTAAAGAATTTTGGAGTGTTCTATGGAAAAAGATATTCCAAGGAAGAGAACTCAGTAACTATGTGATATAATTCTTTTTCTTTGGGGTTTTTTTCAGACATCATTGTTGAGATGGTTTGTGCAAATTTGGGTGTTCATATCTTATTATTCTATGATTATTATTTTAATATCACATATCCAAACAAAAATATTTTTGTTTTATTTTAGAGGTAGGAATAAAAAGAATGGATAGTTTTCTTCTATTAATAAAAACCACTAAACTATAACTCTTTTCCTCTCCAGGGGAAAAAAGTCCTTTATCTAAAGGATAATTTCTTGTATATATATGTCTCTCTCTCTCTCTCTCTCTCTCTCTCTCTATATATATATATATATATATATATATAAAACAAAAGAATTACAATATTGATATTCAATGATATACTGTTTGGGTACAGTACTATTCAAATCTTTTTTCTCTCTGGGGATAAATAATAATTTTTTTAGTGTTTGCTTTTCACCTTTCTTTTAAGAATTTTCAAATATAGATGTTAATTTGTCAATGTAATTTGTATCCAAACACTTTTTAAGATAAGTGATAGTTATCTCATAATAATAATAATAATAATAACAACAATGATGATGATGATAATAATTTTTTTCTTTCATTTTTGAAGAAGACCATAGCATTAGGGAGGTGATGCCATGACAAGCATGTGAATTGAATTTGAGTGAGGGGGGATGCATGCTAAGTCACCAACCTCACTTTCTCCTCCAGAGTCATGGATCCAGTAGCCAGATATGAATCAGGATAACAAGAGATGGCCCTGGATGCAAAGCAATCAGGATTTAGTGACTTGCCCAAGGTCACACAACTAGTAAGAGGCAAGTGTCTGAGGCTGGATTCAAACTCTTGTCATTCTGACTCTAAGGTCAGCGTTCTATCCATTGTGTCACTTAGCTTTATTTATTGATCATTTAATAAGAAACAGACATAAATTATCCTGATAGCTAAAACCAAATTAAAAAAAAACCACATTTTAGATGGAAAATTTGAGATAAAGTTGCAATGATTAACCAAGAAAGAAAAAGGGGTTTAATTCATTCAAGGTTAAAGCTAAATAGAACTCAAGAGTGATAGGCTCTGGATTCAAATTTTGACCATTTTCTGCATCTGTCACTTTTCAGTTTTGTTTCTCTGGACTTCAGTTCCTTATTTAAAAAATCTTGGGGAGAAGTGCCTGTTGGTTAGACTAGTTGATCTCCAAAGTTCCTTTCAGTTTTAAATCTGATTTGTGTCAAGGTAAATGATGCCTTAGAATAATGTAAATGTTTATGTTAAAAAGAAAATGGTGCTTGATACTTTATAGCTGTGTGATCACTTGATACTTACTAGCTGTGTGACCTTGGGCAAGTCATTTAACTCCATTGCCTAACAAAAACAAAAACAAAGTGGATATACTGTTTCCATTAGTTGGAAGAATAGTCCACTGAACTAGTCCTTAAATTTACATACATTTTGTGCTTAAAACTAACAAAGATCTGAGTCCATTAGGCAAGATAATTATCTTACAGTGTCATATGTTACAAGGTAACTGGCTCAAAAATTTGCAGTGGGTTCCTATTGATTCTAAGATAAAATTGAAAAATCTCAATAGGTCCTCACAATAATACTTCCAACATACCCTTCCAGACATTTTGTGTTGCTCTATTTTACAAATTTTAGGATTTAGTTAGCTCAGATTATTTAATATTCTCTGAATTTGATGTTCTTTCCTTGATGCATTCATAGAAGTGATACTCCTAGAATTTCTCTCTTACTTGCAGAATACTTCAAGACTTAGATCTGGTGCCTGCTTCTTTGTGAAACCTTTTTTTTGATTCCCAATTTTTTATTATTCTAGATCCCCCCCCCAAATGCTTAGCTGGGAATGCTTCCTTTGTAAGATAATCACCTACAATTAAGGTATTATTTTATCTTTGTCTTCATATATCTAGCAAGTAGCACAGTGCTATGTTCACAGCAGACACTAAAGTTTGTTAAATTGAATTGAAACAAAATTAACTTAATGACTAAGAAATTATTGGACTGAAATACATTTGGAAAATAACGTAGTCATCCCAATGATCTCACATTGCTCATTACCCCAGTTTTATTTTATTTTAAAATAAGGGTTTTGAATTAGTTGATATTTGAGGTCTCTTTCAGATATATATATATATATATATATATATATATATATCTTATATTCTATCAATTTTCTTACTTATTAACATAAAACTCCCAGTAAAATGTGAGCACTTTGAAGGAAAGAACTTTTTGGGAATTATCAGAACATCTTAATAAATGCTTATTGATTGATAGAGCAAATTGAAGCCTAGAGAAAATAAGTGATTTGCCCAACATCACACACTGTAAGTTGCAAAGCTCCTCTTACTTGAAATCCATGCTGCCTTCTGATTTGAGATTGGAATCTGAGGCTATAGGTTTGAATCCTGACTCCTGCCTGTTTGGAATTATTATTCTATTTGAAATGTCACAATTTATCCACACCCACATGGATATGGATATGTGACTCTTTTTTCAAAATGGTTTATAAATACGTGTGTGTGTGTGTGTGTGTGTGTGTGTGTGTGTGTGTGTGTGTGTAGAAAGCTACATGGCTCAGTGTATTGAGCCAAATAAAAGACTTTAAAAAAAAGATTTGTCCTGTATTTTTCAATTCATCTCTGTTTTAGGAGTCATCCCGATAAGGGGCCAGAATACTAATTAATTCTTCATCTATCACCCAAACTCTTATAATTTGGCACATGGGACAATTTTGTTTCAATGATTGTTTGGTTTTAATAGGATGCATTAAAAATACCCTGACACATATCTTCCTCATTGTGAAGGGAAGAAAAGTAGTAAAAAAGCCAAACATTTGAAAAAGTGATTTTTGTTGTTGCTGTTGTTGAAAAGAAAATGAAAAGTCACTACTGGACTGAGTGTTCTATCTTAAATCATTTAATTTTGTGAAATATCTTCTAAATTGAAGTAAAATACATCACACAATTTACATGGTTAGTCAGGAATTACATTGAAAGTTCATTAAATCACATCTAGGGAATTTAAGTGAACTGAAGTAAGTAAATTAAGTGCTGAGTTAATTAAGTTGTTAA
Organism: Macrotis lagotis; assembly: GCF_037893015.1. Taxonomy (NCBI): domain Eukaryota; kingdom Metazoa; phylum Chordata; class Mammalia; order Peramelemorphia; family Peramelidae; genus Macrotis; species Macrotis lagotis. The sequence continues at coordinate 39,636,362 of NC_133665.1, forward strand.
TTAGTTAATTAACTGTTATAGTTTTAAGTGATACCATTAACAAACTGACATAAATTTTCAGTTTTGGTCTCCTATATTTAGAAAGTTCTTTATGGAACTGTAAAAGCTGGAGGGCTTAATTTTTTCTATAGAGTTTTAAAACTAAAGATATTTGTAATAAGATTTTTATTTATTTATTCTTTATATTCTTTATGTATTTTTAATTATTTATTATTTAGAGTCTCAGGCAGTTTGAGATCATTTAGCAAACTGTATTTTTTAAAAATAAAAGCAGAAAACCTTTTCTTTTGTTCTTATGTTTTAAAAAACCATCAACATTGAATACATAGCAGTACAGCAACAGCCCTTTTATGCTTCATATAAGTCAACCCTGATAGTTGATATTGAAGGGATCTGCAATTGACATTGAACTTGGCACCAGTTTTCTAGTTTAGATATCTTCCAACATGGGAAAATGAAGATCATTTCTAATTATCAAGGAAATAAGACCACCCCAAGCTACATTCCTTTATTGACACTAAAAGTTTAATTGATGATACTGCAAAGAATCAAGTTCAATGAACCCCACCAACTCAGTCTTTGATGCCAAATGTCTGACTGTCACAAATTTGGTGATGCAGTTGTACAGTCAGGAATGAACCATTGGTTTTTCAGGGTGATGAATGACACAGACAAGCCTAAAGTCCAAGTGGAAAACAAAAGGGAGATCAAAAGTTTTTATCTAGAAGATATGTAGTTTATTGTCTTGACAAAAATGAAAGAACTTACTGAAAATTACTCTGGGAGACTGTCATGAATGCTGTCATCACACTACCAACTTACTTCAATGATTTCCAATGTCAGGTGACCAAAGATACTGGAACTGTTGCTAGTCTCAAAGTGTTCAGAATCATTAAAGAGCCAATTGCTACTACTATTGCTTATGGTTTGGACAAAAAGATTGTTAAGAGAAATGTGTTGATCTTTGACCTTGGAGGTGGTACTTTTGATATTTCTATTCTAATCACTGAAGCTAAATCCACAGCTGGAGATACCCACTTAGTTGGAGAGGACTGACAATCACATGGTCAACCATTTCATAGCTGAGTTCAAGTGAAAGCATAAGAAGGGCATCAGTGAGAATAAGAGGGCTGTCCACCACTTCTGCTTGTGAGCATACAAAGCACTCTTTCAGTATCAGAGATTGATTGGCTCCCTCTATGAAGTTATCAATACCTTTATCTCTATCACACACGGAAGAGCTGAATGATAACCTCTTCAATGTCTACATGGAACTTGTGAAGTAGGCCCTAAGAGATGCCAAGCTAGATAAATCACAGATTTATGATGTCATTTTGGTGACATGGTTCCACTCAAGTTCTCCAAATCCACAAGCTTCTGCAGGAATGTGTAAGACTTACTGATGTTGGACATTGTTCCTCTTTCCCTTGGAATTGAAACAGCTGGTGGAGTTAGGACAGTTCTGATAAAAAACCATACCCCTCTCCCTTCCAAGTAGATGCAGACCTTCCAATCTAGTATGCTCATTCAGAATTTTGAACGTGAGAGCAATGACAAAGGTAGACAACCTGTTTCATCAATTTGAGCTCACAAGAATACTCCTTTTCCTGAAAGAAATTCTGCAAGAAGAAGTAACATTTGACATTGATGCAAATGGTATTCTCATTATTTCTGCTGTGGATAAAAATAAAGATAAGAAAAACAAGATCATCATCACCAATGACAAAGGTTGTCTGAGCAAAGACATTGAGCATATATAGTCTAGGCTAAAGATGAGAAGCAGAGAGACAAAGTATCTTCTAAAAATTCTCTTTAATCTTATGCTTTCTACATGAAAATTACCATAGAGAATGAGAAACTTCAAGGCAAATTTGTTGATGAAGACAAACAAAAGATCCTTGACAAATGTAATGTAATAGTTAACTGGTTGGATAAGAACTAAGTTTCTAAGCTTAAGCAGAATGAATTGGAAGTCTATAACCCCATCATTAAGTTGTATCAGAGTACCTGGAAGCATGGCTGCTAGGTTCCCAGTGGGTACAGCCTTCATATAGAGGAGCATCTTCCAGATCCACCATTGAAGAGATCGAACACTTGAGAAGAAAAAACATTCCATACAGTTTTCCAAAAATGGAAGGACTCAAATTTGTAGTCAAGTTGATAGCTGTTTATAAGTAATATTTTAGCTACCATATAATTGTGAGCATTCTGAATACTCAAATGTTTGCAGAGAGGGAGAAATGAACAACATTGTACTTTATTAGTACTGTAAACAAGTAGAAATGTATTTTTTTCCTACAGAATAAAAATCTACTTAAAATTGGCAAAACAAACAAAATAAAAAACCATCTGAACAAGCTGGTGAAATTTGTGTTTTGACTATTTTTGATTTGTTTTTTATACAGGTAACAACCTTTAGAGTTGAATTTCTGAGAGTACAGATAGATAGGACTTAGAAGTTCCAAGGGTAGTCCCTTCTTATGTGTGTGTGGGTGTGTGTGTGTGTGTGTGTGTGTGTGTGTGTGTGTTTGATGACTTTAAACTAGTATCTTGATATGTCCTTGTCACTTATTTCTAGTTGGAATATTCCTTTTTTTGTTTTTGTAAGACAACAAGGTTAAGTGACTTGCCCAAGGTCACACAACTAGGTAATTATTAAGTGTCTGAGGTCAAATTTGAACTCAGAACATTTTTGCTCAATTATTTGTGTGGTGGGAAGAATGCCAGATTTAGTCTCTCTGTAAAAGTCTGGGTTTCTAAGGTTTCTAAACTTTGCATGTATGCAAAGTGACTTTAGATAAGTATCTTTAACTTTTATGAACTTTATCTTAAAAATGAGGGAACTGAATAGGATCATTTCTAAGATATTTTCTATCTTATATCTAAAGGAACACTCTTCTTGTGAAATAGTATTTTATTTTTTCCAATTCCAACATTTATTTATCTATCCATCTATCCATCTGTTTATTTATTTGTTTGTTTGTTTGTTTGTTTATTTTTAGGATTTTGCAAGGCAAATGGGGTTAAGTGGCTTGCCCAAGGCCACACAGCTAGGTAATTATTAAGTGTCTGAGATTGGATTTGAACCCAGGTACTCCTGACTCCAGGGCTGGTGCTTTATCTACTGCACCACCTAGCTGCCCCACCAACATTTTTTTTGTAAAATTTTCTTCCTACTTCCCTCTTTTTTGCCCCCTTTCTGCACTCCCCAAGTCAGCAAAAAACCTTTTATATGTTAAATATGCACAACATATTTTCATATTAATCTTGTTGTAAAGGAAGAATCTGAACAAAAGAGAAAAACTGTGAAAAAGAAAGGTGAAATATTATGCTTTGATATGCATTCAGATTCCATTGTTCTTTCTCTGGATGTGTATAGCATTTTTTAATCACAAGATTTTTAGAATTGTCTTTGATCATTGTTATGCTGAGAAGAACTAAGTCTATCATAGTTGATCACACAATGTTGCTCTTTAGATGAACAGTTTTCTCCTGGTTCTGTTTGCTTCACTTGGCATCAGTTCATATAATCCTTTCTAGGTTTTACTGAAATCTGCCTAACCATCATTTTTTATAGCACAGTAGATTTCCATACCATAATTTGTTCATCCATTTTGTAAATGAGGACATCACCTTGATTTCCAATCTTTGTCATAAGAAATACTTTCCATATAGTCAACTGAGGAACTGAATAATGAAAGTGGGAAAATGTAATGGGTATTTTTCCTGAGAAAGAAAAGAAACGGCAAAAGGGAAAGAGAAGCCACACTTGTCAGTTACTCAGGCAATTACCCTTATTGAATATTTATGTATATAAAGCATGTAGGATCATTAGAATACACAGAACATTGCCTGAGTATTCTGACTTTGTACACATAGCTGACCCATGTTCTACACAAGAACTAATTTTGGCAAGCATCAGGCTCCATGTAAAATATATTTTTGAAAACCTCAAGGGGCAGCATGGTGGGATTGAGGAAGATATGAGTTTGAGTTCTTTCTCTGACTTATACTAGCTGTGTGACTCTCTCTTTTTTTATTAATATTTTATTTTTTTCCAATTATTTTACAACAGTAGTTTCTACCTATCATTTTCTTTTTTAGGTTTTTGCAAGGCAAATGGGGTTAAGTGGCTTGCCCAAGGCCACACAGCTAGGTAATTATTAAGTGTCTGAGACCGGATTTGAACCCAGGTACTCCTGACTCCAGGGCCGGTGCTCTATCCACTACGACACCTAGATGCCCCAACTACCTATCATTTTTGGTAAGGTTTTGAATTTTACAATTTTTTTGCCACCCTCCCTTTCCTCCTTCCATTCCCCCCACAGAAAGTGGTCTGATAATCTTTACATTGTTTTCATGCTATCCATTGATCAAAATTGAATGTGTTGAGAGAGAAATCATATCCTTGAGGAGAAAATAAAATAGTAGAGATAGCAAAATTATGTAGTACATAAGACACTAAAAAAATTGAAGATGGGGCGGCTAGGTGGCGCAGTGGATAGAGCACCGGCCCTGGAGTCAGGAGTACCTGAGTTCAAATCCGGTCTCAGACACTTAATAATTACCTAGCTGTGTGGCCTTGGGCAAGCCACTTAACCCCATTTGCCTTACAAAATCCTAAAAAAAAAAACCAAACTGAAGATAATAGTTCTTTCTCTGGATACAGATGGTAGTCTTTAGTCTCTGTTACAGGTACTCCAAAATTGTCCCTGATTATTACATTGATGGAATGAGCAAGTCCATCAAAGTTGATCATCACCCCCATGTTGCTGTCAAGTTGCACAATGTTTTTCTGGTTTTGCTCATCTCACTCAGCATCAGTTCATGCAAATCCCTCCAGGCTTCTCTGAAATTCCATCCCTCTTGGTTTCAAGTAGAACAATAGTGTTCCATAACATACATATAGTACAGTTTGTTCAGCCATTCCCCAATTGTTGGACATTTACTCGATTTCCAGTTCTTTGCCACCACAAACAGGGCTGCTATGAATATTTTTGCACAAGTGATGTTTTTACCCTTTTTCATGATCTCTTTAGGAAATAGACCCAGTAATGGCATATTTCTGGATCAAAGGGTATGCACATTTTAATTCCAGATTAGTTGTGTGACTTGATAAGTCACTTAACTCTCTCTCTTTCTCCCTCTCGGGATCTCCAGAAACTCTAAGATTATAAATTGAAGAGCAGGTACCATTGTTGGAATGAATTTCCTAGAAATAGTAAAATCACCAGTCTGACAAAAAAAAAAACTATCTCTGCAATTAAAAGACTGGTATTTTTGGAGACTACTCCCAACACCATTAAACATGTCCATAATTATAGAACTGGAAGCAGTTAATGTAGATCTCTTGTGACTTTAATGGTGGTAGCAGAGGTGGTGGTAGTGCCTCTATTATACTACTATTGGCATCTCATGTTTATTCCATTTATGCAAGAGGTTTGAAATCTAAAAGTGCATTAGATGAGTAGTCAGAAAAACTTTAATACTGGTTCTATCACTAACTGTTATCTTGAATAAACCTTTTCACCAATTCTGGACATTAGTTTCTTCATTTAAATGTAAAATAAGGAAGTTGGGCTATATTTATTCTGTTCAGTCATTTTCAAATCTGGAGTGGTTTGCTATTTCCTTCTCCAGTTCATTTTTATAGATGAAGAACTGAGGCAAATAAGGTTAAAGGACTTGTCCAGGGTCACACAGTTAGTAAATGTTTGAAGCCAGATTTGAATTAATGAAGATGAATCTTCCTGACTCCAAAGCCAATGCTCTATTTAGTTCACCACTCAGTTGCCCTTTGGTTGAGATGACCTCTAAGATTTTCCTTCCGGTTCTAAAATTATGTAAACTTATGATTCTGGAACTTATGAATCTAAGCCCCAGGAGTTCTGTCTAAAATACTCTATTGGGGAGGATCTGGGCAGCATTTGAGAATTTTTTTAAACTGATGCTAAGATTACGTTGGTATATGGAATTCCTGATGAGGAAATTCTCACTAACCGATGAAGAGTAACTGCTCTGCAACTAATAATCTTTAAGTATTAACTGAGACTCCAAGAAGTTAAGTGACTTGTCCAGTCATTAGCAGGAAATTAGTTTTTCTGCTTGAGACAAGTTAGCTATTCCTTCTACCATGTTGCCACTCTATATGCTTTGAGGGGATAAAGAAGAAAAAGAAAGCTATCCTCCTTTCACGGAGATCATAATCTAAGTTTGTATGGGAGGTAGTATGTACAAATACGAAATATAAGCAACTGAGGCCAATTTTCAAAGCAGTGGATTATAATTACACAATAAACTTAATTATCTAGTGTGGTCAGGAAATGATATGGTCTTTAACAAAAAAGCCTGGTTAATAAAGATTTATCATGTGTCAATATGAAGTTTTATTGAATTCAGAGAATTTGAATGCAAAACAATATGCCACAGTAGAATTGTAGTAAACAGATTTAATTTTTTCTTTTTTTAATGGTTCAGAAACACTTCAGGATATGATAGTGTTGTACCCAAAGAGTGAGATGGAGACCAGAATTTGATAAGGTTGGAGATCTTTATTCCCGGGGGACTATCTGGGGATTGAGTACCCAAATCAGACAGTACCTAAGTGTTCAGGGGATAGGGTTTTTATAGTGTTTTGGGGGGGGGGGGATTAGAGCAAGTAGGATACAGAAGCAAAGTCAGCAGTTAGATGTATTATCTTGTTATACTAATAAAAACATGTAAACATATGGCTCAGTATAGTGAGAAGGGGTCAGGGTCTTTGTGTAATGATTGTCTGAGATGGAGGGAGTCAGGAATTTATTATCTTATGCTTCCAGTTGCATCTGGGGAAGGGGGAGGCAATCCTGGAATTTAACAGATACAGCAAGATAATTAGGCTAACAAGGGTGCTTTGTAAATCTTTAGACAATTTTATGGTATATCCATGACCCCTTGTGTCCTCTCAGACTATTTTCAGACCCAAAGGTGCCTAACCAAAGTTATATTTCTAAGGAATTTCTCAGGGCCCAGAAGGATGTCAAGGACCCCTTTCTATATAGGAATTTCACAAGCATTGATATTGTACTTCAGTAGCGCCTTATGATCAACATTATGAACCTAAATTGATCATTATATAATAGGTGTCAGGAAATGCTGGTTAATGAAAAATTTTCATTAATAGACTATAGGAAAACAAAGAGTTTACAGCAGTATTGCCTAAATTCATACATGATTAAAAAATAAAGAAATAAAACTTATTGGCAGGAAATTATAGAAACTTCCCTGGAAGAAATAAGTTTGAAGGCAAATTTTGAATCAAACAATAACCATGTATTATGAACCTTCTCTGTGTCAAGCTGTGGACAAGGTGCTGAAAATACAAAGGCAAAAAAATTGAAAAGAAAGGAAGCAAGGAAGAGAGAAAGAAAGAAATGAAAAACTTCTGTTATTGAGAAGTTGACAGTATATTGAGGAAGAGAACAAGCATAAGTAAAATAAATAGAGAATGACTTTTTAAGTCAATATGTCACTTGGGGCACAACTTGGATTGCTGTCTACTAGAATTTCTTTCAGTTCCTCTATAGTGTAAACATATGTTACTTGATTGCTTTTTCTACTCACTGCCTCTCAAAACCTTTAGAACTCCCAAACACTTTTCTTCATTCTGGCTTCACTTCAATTTCATATCCAAGTACCTATCATTAGGTGTCATATTTCTGAAGATGGGAAATTGAGATCAGTAGCTCAGATAGCTTTTTTTGTTGTTGCTCATTTATTTTTATTTTTTTTGATTGACATTATATTTTAACTTCCAATTACTTGTTGTGAAAGTTTTTCAACATTCATCCACATACATATGCAAATTTTTAAGTTACATTATTTCCTTCTACCCTCCATTCCCAATCCCCTCCCCTCAAAAACAAACAGTTTGGTGAATATTGCATATATACATCTGTGTTTTATGTTTACAGATTAGTAATTTTTTTGTAGGAGGAATTAGGATGAAGGTAAAAGAAAGAAAACCATAATATAGGAAAGAACCTTATAAGAAATTTTTAAAAAGTGACTGTAGTGTTCATTCTGATTCTGTAGGGTTTTTTTTTGTTTTATTTTGCTTTGTTTTTCCTTCCTCTGGATGGGGATAGCATTGTCCATAATGGGTTTCCTAGGATTCTCCTAGCTCTCTGAACTGCTGAGAGGAACTGCATCCATTAAGTTTGATCAACTCACAATGTTGTGAATATATACAATGTTCTCTTGGTTCTAGTCCCTTTGCTCAGCATCAGGTCCTGTAATTCGTTCCATGCTTCTTTAGTGTTCCAATTGATGGACATCTCCTCAATTTCCAATTTTTTGCCACTACAGAAAAGAACTACTATAAATATTTGAAACACATGGGATTTTTCCCATTTTTATGATTTCTACTGGATATTTGTTCACTTATTTCAATTCAATTCACACTTTTCAAGGCCCCATATGAAATTTTATTGGCAAAGATACTGGAATGGTTTGCTAATTCCTTCTCCAGCTCATTTTGATAGATGAGGAAACTGAGACATACAGATTTAAGGAACTTGCCCTCAGTCATACAATGAATAAATTTCAAATTTGAGGTCAAATCTGAAGATGAGTTTTCTTGTCTCTAGGCCCAACACTCTATCCATTATGCCATCTAGTTGCCCTCAGATACTAGATCTATTCTGAATCTGTGCTCTCTTGTCTCAGTTTGGTTTGTTTTTGGTTAGACTCTGTCTCTGATATTTTGAGTAGCACAAATCTAACACACAGATACCAACAAAACAAAGATGCCATGCAATTTCTGACTGCTTCTTCTACGGATCAGCATCTTTTGGGCACAAAGAACCAAATATAGAGTGGAATTGAAAGAAACTTCTGAATACTGTAGCAGAGTCATTATAAGTTTCTTAGAATTTTTTAACTTGGCTACTTGCTCCCATATAATTGGTATCCTTGCTTCAAAAATATCACATGTAAGACAGCTATCTTGACATATGTACAATGGCACAGCAGTGCTAAATAACTTCTAACCTAAATAACCCCTCTAAGTATAGATCAAGAAGGGATCCTAGAAGCCTTTACTTGAACCAAATCTTTATTTTGTAGAGGAGAAAAAGGAGGTCCATGTAAGTCAACCAACTTGTCCAGAGTTAGTCAACTGGTAAACAACAGATGCAGGATTTGTTTATCAAGATTTGGATCTTTTGAATTCAGTCTGTTTTTTTTTTCTGATGTGATATCCTTAGATTCAGCTGTATGTATCAGAGTTCATTTTTGACAAATAGATTTAGCTGTATTCTTCTACCCCTTGAATTCCTTGCTAACATTGTAGGCTAAATTCTGCCCTCACCTCAATATAGTTCCAGTTAATAGAAAATGTTACTATATCTTCATGTGGGGATGGACACTAATGATATATTTAATTGCCCTCACTTTTACCTATGCCATAATGCAATCCGGAGCTGTGCTCCCTCCGAACAGTAGCTTCACAGGCTCTTGAGACCAGTAATAGTAACCTGTTTGGATTTTCCCATTCAGCGTTCTGTCCTTGCCATAATTGTATTTCTACTGTCAGCATGTTGCTTTTAGCTCTCGATTCTCTTTTGAGAGAACATGTGGAAAGAGAAGTTCCCTTCCCCCACCCTGCTTGATTGGTCTAGGTTTCTGTTTTGGCTGAAGAAAGCAAAGTCGACTGCCAGGAATTAGGGCAAGAGAATGTTTGTTTATGAGAATTTTAGGTTATATTTTCATATGACCAAGTATATTCAAACTGGAAAGGCATAATAAAGTAAAAGAATATTTACTTATGGGGATTTTAGGTTGCATTTTCATTAAGCTTAGAAAAGCAGATTAAAGTAGCATAAGCCTGGAATTCAGCTTGCATAGAATTTTTTTTAATCTCCTGAGAAACCTCCATGGAAATTTAAATATTTCAACAGTTTCTTTTAAATTTCCACTGACTTTAAAGTATTCAAATGCCCACTATTTTGAAACTATTATGTAACTAGGACGTTGCAGAAATAACATTGAGCCTGAAGTCAGGAGTCCTGAGTTGGCTATAACTCATTGGGAGACCTTAAGCATCTCAAATTACAACCTTTCTAGACTATGTTTGAATAATATATAAAATGATGTACTCAACCAATGTATTTTTTAGAGTCCTTCCATCCCTCATATCCTGCCCTTCTGTTTTGACCTGTTTACTGTACTGGGGAGCCAGCAGAGGGAGCAAAAGCTAACAAACCTGATTTCCAGAGCATGGCCAACTTCACAACACACTGTTCAACAATTAATTTTGTAATAGAGATTGTAGTTGTTAAGTAACTTTCAAAAGTCTCATGAGGGGACAAATATTTAAAATAAATTTGAATCATGATTTTGAAAACACATTTATATATATACATATGCTTGCAGAATTATATATAATTATGGATATATATAGTTATACATATAAATATGTACACATATATAAATGTATATTGTGATGATGATAGTAAATAACCAATATTTATATAGTACTAGGAATTGTGCTAAGCATTTTACAATTATTATTTCATTTGATCCTCATAGCAATTCTGGAAGCTAGGTGCTATTATTACCCATATTTTACATATGGGGAAACTGAGACAAACAGAGGCTAAGTGATTTGCCCAGGGTTGCACAATTAGTAAGTATCCGAGACTGGATTTGAACTCAGATCTTCACAAATATCTATCCATGTAAATATGCTATATACTAATTGCTTTCTGTGTAGTACATAACAATTTAAAAAGTTAAAAATCTAGAACAGAAAAGATATTCAACAAGTCTATAATATAATAATAAAATAAATAATTATACTACTAGAGAAAAATTTAAAAAATCTTTTTTCTTCAAGTTTTTTCTTTTTTAATCCAAACTTAAAAAACAAAACTACAAACATTTTAAAATATAAAGAATAGAAAAGCATATTGTAGCAGAGATTTTGATGTTCTGTTTAAAACAAGTTTAAAAAGAAATGAATGTCATCAAACTGGTTAAAAAACAGAAGAATGCAACCTTTCTGGAGAGCAGTCTGGAATTTACACCCAAAGGGAAACAAAAATGTGCATACCCTTTGAGCAAGCAATAGCACTACTGAGTCTATACCCTGAAGAGATGATGAAAATGGGTAAAAACATTACTTATACAAAAATATTCATAGCAACCCCATTTGTGGTGGTAAAAAGAATTGGAAATCAAGTAAATGTCCTTCAATTGGGGAATGGCTTAGCAAACTGTGGCATATGTATGTCATTGAACACTATTGTTCTATTAGAAGGGATGGGAATTCAGGGAAGTCTGGAGGGATGTACATGAACTGATGCTGAGCAAGATGAGCAGAACCAGAAAAACATTGTACACCCTAAAAGCAACATGGGGCTGATGATCAAACTTGATGGACTCGCTCATTCCATCAGTGCAACAATCAGGGACAATATGGGGCTGTCTGTGATGGAGAATACCATCTGTATCCATAGAAAGAACTCTGGAGTTTGAACAAAGACCAAGGACTATTAACTTTAATTTAGAAAAAAAATGATATCTTAGTGTCTGATCTTGCTATCTCTTATACTTTATGTTTCTTCCTTAAGGATATGATTTCTTTCTCATCACATTCAATTTGGATCAATGTATACCATGGAAACAATGTAAAGACTGTAAATTGCCTTCTGTGGGGGATGGGGGAGGGAAGTAAGATTCGGGAAAAAATTGTAAAACTCAAAATAGATAAAATCTTAAAAGAAAGAAATAGTGGGGCAGCTAGGTGGCACAGTGGATAGGGCACTGGCCCTGGAGTCAGGAGTACCTGAGTTCAAATCCAGCCTCAGACACTTAATAATTACCTAACTGTGTGGCCTTGGGCAAGCCACTTAACCCCACTGCCTTGCAAAAAAATAACTAAAAAAACCCCCAAAGAAATAGAGGAATGGATCAGTGGATTAGAACAGGTATAAAAGAAACAGTAGTAATAATTATAGTAATATATTTTTTAAGAAATCCAAAGACATTAGCTTCTGGCATAAGAACCCATTATTTGACAAAACTGTTGGGAAAACTGGAAAATAGTATGGCAAAAACTAGACTTAGACCAACATTTCACATCCTTAATCAAAATAAAGTCAAAATGGGTACAGGATTTAGACTTAAAGGGCGATAGCACAGACCAATGAACAGATTAAGTAGTCTCTGTCAGATCTGTGGAAAGGGGAGACATTTATGAGCAAATAAAGTAAATTATAAATTGCAAAATGGATTTTTTGACTATATTAAATTAAAAAAGTTTTAACATTAATTAAGCTAATTCAGTCAAGATTACATGGAAAACAGAAAGCTGGAAAACAATTTTCACAACTAGGGATTCTGATAAAGGTCTTATTTCTAAAATATATAGAGAACCGAATCAAATTTATGAGGTTCCGAGTCATTCCCCAATTGGTAAATGGTCAAAAGAAATGAACAGGCATTTTTCAAGTGAAGAAATTAAAACTATATATAATCTTATGAAAAAATGTTCCAAATCATTATTGATAAGAGAAATACAAATTAAAACAACTATGAGGTACTATCTCACATCTATCAGATTGGTTAAGATGAAAAAAAAAGGAACATGACCAATGTTGGAGAGATTGTGAGAGGATTGGGATTTAATGCTTTGGTGGTAGAGTTGTGAACTAATCCAATCATCTAGAGAGCAATGTGGAACTATACCCAAAAAAGCAATAAAACTGATCATATCCTTTGGCCCAGAAATACCAATATTTAACCCAATATTTAGAAGAAATCATAAAAATGGGAAAAATTCACATTTTTTCAATTTTTAAAACTTGTCTTATATATTATATATTATGCAATTTTAGTATCTCTAATGTTTTCTTTCTTCCATTTGGATCTGGTTCTTTTCTCACAACTTGATCAATATGAATCTATGTTTAGTATGGTTATAAATGTAGAGTCTATATCTGAGCCTTCTATCAGGGCAAGGAGAGAGGGAAGGGAGGGTGAAAATGCAAAAACTCAAAATCCCACAAAAAAGAAAAGATTGGCAAAAACTATCATTGCCTATAATTGGAAAAACAAATAAATTAAATATTTAAAAAAATTTTAAAAAACAAATGCATTCATTTTCATCATATTCACCCTGACCAACTTTGATTTTTCTGGTCCCATTTTTGGCACATCTGACACTCTTTTTTTCTCTTTTAACATTTTATTTATTTTGCAATTATATACCATAGTAATATGTACCTATCATTTTTTGCAAGGCTCTGAGTTCTACAATTCTTTCCCCCCTTCCATCCCCTCTCCCCACAGAAGGCTGTCTGACAGTCTCCATATTGTTTCCATGCTACACAATGATGTAAATTGAATGTGTTATAAGAGTAAACATGAGTAAACACACGCCCCCAAGAAGATGAGAAACCTCAAGAATAGAGAGAGAGAAAGAAAACAAAATTGTACTTCAGTCTGTGTTCATATTTCAGTGGTTCTGGAAAAATTCACGTTTAAAAATATTTATAGCAGCTCCTTTTGTAGAGACAAAATATTAAAAATTGAGGGGTTGCCCATCAATATGAATGTTGTGGAGTATTATTTTTCCATAAGAAACCATCAATGGTCAGACTCCAGAGGAACATGCAATGAATTACTGGAACTGAGGCTGAGCAAAGGGAGCAGTACCAAGAGAACATTGTACATATTAACAACAATATCATGAATTGACCATTAGGATGGATACAACTCCTATCAGCAGTTCAGATATCTAGGAAAACCCTGGGAGACCTATTATGGACAATGTCATTCACATTTAGAGGGAAAAAGAAAAAAACAAACAAACCACTGAATCTGAATGAACACTGTGTTTACTTTTTTAAAATTTTCTTTTATGTTTTTCTTTCCTTCTATGGTTTTCTTTCTTTTTACTTAGTCCTCATTCCTCATACATGAAATATCTAATATGTAAGCAAGTTGAACAAAAATGTACATGTACAATGTTTACTAGACTGTTCACCACTGAGGGAAGGGAGGGAAGGAGGAAGAAAATTCTGTAACTTATACATTTGCAAGTGGATGAATGTTGAAAAACTTTCATAACATATAATTGGGAAAATAAAATAAAATATCAATAAAAAAAGAAATGAACATACATTAAGCTTAACAAAGGCAGTAAGGTGGTGCAGTGGACAAAATGCTGGGCCATCTTCCTGAATTCAAATGTCGCATCAAATTACTATGTGACCCTGGGTAAGTCATTTAACCCTGTTTATTTCAATTTCTTGCTCTGTAAAATGAATTGGAGAAACAAATGGCAAACCATTTTATCTCTGCTAAGAAAACCCCAAATTTAATGACTAAGAATTGGATATGACTAAAAAATGACTGAACAACAACAAAAAACTTAACAAGGTAATCATAAAATTGTTTTATTTGTGACTAATTCTGGATCTCTTTTTTGCTTTGTTTTTTGTTAGTACTTTTTTCTATATCTTTTCTCATCCTCATCCCACCCTTTCCTCCAAGTATCTTGAATCACTTCTTTCTATCTCTCATATAAATATCATTAAAATATATATACATAAATATGTAATACATACATAATCACATATATGTATCAATAAAATAAACTAGATTTAATATAAGAAATATTGCTGTTACCCCAAGGTCTAACTTTTTTATCCACATCATCACTCAAAGAGTTCATAATTTTTGTAATTTGCTGTTTTTGATTTGATACACTTCTTTATTAGTAAAGTAAAATTAAATAAGACTATTAAGTGATTTATTCTAGACAATAAGTCTCCTCTGTCTTTTTCTCCCAAATAAAAATTAATTTTCTATTGTAAATAAAATCCCTTTTTTTAGGTTATGAAGCAAAATGACAGGTGCATCCCTACCCCTCCAAGTAATTCCTTTAATTCAATTCAGTTCAATAGGGATTTATGAAATGACTTTAATCCTATGCAAACTTTAATCCTAGACAAACTTTAATCCTAGACAAAAATGATATATTTCTTGCCCTCAAGGAGTTTACATTCTCCTGGGATGAGCATTGTGTTCACAAGTAACTAAATGCAACATATATGGAAAATAAATACAAAGTTATTGGAGAAGATGTGCAATGGGAAACTTAGGAAAAGCCTTTTATAGAACGTGTTTTTTGATCTGAGTTCTGAAGGATGTTAGAGATTTCCAGGGAGAGATGAGAAGGTAGTACTTTCTAGACTTGGAGGAAGCCTGTAAAAGCAATGCTCTGCATAGGAAATGGAATATCTTATATAAGACAAAGGTAAGCAGGCCACTTTGGTTTGTAGATAGATTGTTCTTGTTGGGATTAATGGGGAATCAGTCCTGAATGATCACTTAGAGTTGAATTATCAAGGCTCTAAATACTAGAGAATAGTTTGTATTTTGTCCTAGAATCAAGAGGAAGTCACTAGAATTTGAGGAGGTAAATGATGTAGTCAGAAATGGACTTTAGGGATATCAATTTGGTGACTGTTTGGAGGATGCATTTGAGAGAAGAGCATCTGGGTGGATGTGAGGAACTCATTTAGAATGCTCTTTCAATAGTTCAGTCAAGTAGGAATGAGGACCTGAAGAACAATAATGGCTTTGTGAGTGGAAAGAAGAGGATGAATGTAGAGATGTTCTGGAGGATAACTAACATGTCATCCTGAAAATGAAGCCTGATTCCTGAATTGTGAGCCTGGAAGAATGGTAGTGTTAATAGAAATATGGAAATTAGGCAGGAAGCTAGAAAGATGTTTGGACCTGTTGAGTTAGAAATACCTGGAATATCCAATTAATTATCCAACAGTCATTTGGGAATGCAACAGAGGACCACAGGAGAGAGATGAATATTGGATGCATAGATTTAGGAGCTCCTGGACTCGGGAAGACTAGAGTTCAAATACAGCTGTGAGATCTGGACAAGTTACTTACCCTCAGTTTTTTCATCTTTAAAATGGGTATAATAGTAGCCACATAACCTCCCAGGGTTGTTGTGAGAATCAAATGACATAATAAAAATAATTATAAATGTCTTAGCCCAATGTATGCTCATTTCAAATCAAAATACTAAGTGCTATTTAAATGTAGCTATTCTTAAGAGAATGCCAAGGATCAAGTTCTATAACTCTTTTTTGTATAGAAGGCAAGATGTGCTGATGATCCTGAAAAAGACTGGTCAACATGGAGGAAAACAATGAAGATAAGCCAGTGTCTTAATAACCCAAGGAGGAGAGAAGTTGTGGGAGGAAATAGTCATCAGTGTCAAATGCCGATCAGTTGACTGTTCTTTGTTTTCAGAACAAAATGGCATCACTCTAAGGTACACTGTATCCAGCTGTGGCTGATCAGACCTACACACACACACAGACCTATACCACAGGTTGAGCACAGATAGTTCATATAAACATCTGAAACATCTTTAGTCTATATGTCTCTGACTTTGTGCATATCATGTTTCTTTTGAGTTATTGGAGTTCTACTTTGCTCATAGAATACACATCTTTTTTGATATGGGCTTGCTACATTGGACAGTCCTTTGCCAGGGTCTCTCATGTCATGTTCCCAAGACTCCCAAGTTCTTCAGAGAGACCTTGAGAGTGTCCTTCTATCACTTCTGACCACCAAGTGGGTGTCTGCCTTATGTGAGTTCTCAGTAAAATCATCTTTTAGATGGTATTTGAGCAACATTGGCATACCACCGACATTGCATCTCTGCAGTAGAGGTTTCATGCTAGGCAATTAAAGTCAAGAAAGGAGCTCAGTATCCAATTCCTTATCTTGCCAGATGATTTTTAGAATCTTTCTAAGACAATTGAAATGTAAGTGACTCAGTTTCCTGGCATGGCACTGGTAGACTGTCCCAGTTTCACAGGCATAAACAGTGAAGTCAGTGTAATGGTAGACCCTTGGTAGGCAGTCTAATACTTCTCTCCCATACTTTCCTTTGGAGTCTTTTGCAATGCAGATATCAGCCTCATCATCTTTGTGTACATCCCTGGAAAGAAGACTGCTAAGATAAGTGAACTTATCTACTGTACTCAAAAATCTTTCCACTTGCTATAACTAATGGGTTCCATTTATGGATGTGTGTGCTGGCTAGTGGAGAATCTGTGTTTTCTGGTGTTAATTGTTAAGCCAAAATTAGCACAAGCAGCAGAGCATCAATCTATACTTTGCAAATTAGCTTTTCTGGGAGTTTAGTTGTGAAAGGAAAGGGAAATATGGATGTAAGGGCATAGGGATTTATTCATTTCCTTCTACCTCCACTCCAGCTAATAACATCATAAGATCATAGACTTGGAGTAAGAAAAGACATTAAAAACCCCCTCCTCATTTTACAGATGAGACAACTGAGATTAAGAGAAGATGAAGTCTCAGAAGATAGAATGTTAATGTATAATAAGATGTTAATACTATGTTTTCCCTTTACAAGGTACAGCACATTTATTTTTTATGATTCAGGAACAATGATTGGCCATGTCCTGGTGGCTCATTCAGTACTAATCCACTAATCTAAAACTATGATCACTTTATGGTATGGTCTGCTTTCCCACATCCAGGCTATTCCCTTAGCAGGGAAGATATTCAGAAGGTGATTGCTACTTCTAGGTTCTAGAGTTACTTGTGGGTCCGAGTGCCAGCTGCTATAGCTCTTAGGTTCTCATCAGGATGTTTTCCATGAAAAGACAGAATTAGCTCGGAGGTCATGCATTTACTAAGATCACTGATGAAGAAGAGTAGCTACAAAATAATTTCTCATCAATCTAGAAGTACTATTCCAGCAAAAACAAGCAAAAAAACCAGAGTAAGCATAGGAAAATGAACTTTAATTTAGAGTACAATGATAACGAGGCAAGGTAGCTTTTAATTCTATTATTTCAAGGTTTTTTTTTTTCTCCTTTTAGTATCATCCTAAAACTCCCCACAGGATAAATAATTGACATTCAACAAATATTTATTAAGTGCCTACTATATGTGGTGAAAGTGATAAAAAAAAACAGAAGCTTAGAGAAAACAGAAGAGAGATGGGAAATATGAAAAGTAGAGGAAAGAGGAAAAAAGTAATGGAAGTAAAAATTTCCAATAAGATCATGGATGAAAACAAAGATGCCTTTTATCATGAATTGTTGCTTGTTAATGTGGGAACACAGGCTATTCTAATGGTCCCGCCACCTGGACTCAGTCTCAGGAGCTGGCATGCCACCGTGAGAGATGAAGTGTGCCGGAGTCCTTGGGAGCTGGTCTTTCCGCCCCATGGCCCAAGGGCACAGGACACAGCTGTGTTTTACCACCTCCCCCCAACGTACCCCCTTATCCTGTAACACAAGTGCTGCATGTAGAACTGCTTGTCCCCCCTCATTTTCCTTTGTTCTACCCCAGAAGACCTAACAGTATGTATATATATGTAGAAACTAAGCAGTAATAAATTTGAGCTGGAGGCATAAGGCAGTGTGGCTTGACTCATTATTCTCAGCTCCCCTCCAGGAGGGAGGTCGTCACTGATAGGGCCCCAAGGTGAAGCAAGTCACAACAAATGGTGCCAAAACCCGGGATCCCCCGTTCTGAGGGACACCTCAGAAACTCACCCCTTGCTGGCCAAGGTAAGTGCCCCACATCCACCGGTCTCCCACGGTCCCCTCTCCCCAATGACCCCACGGCTTCTAGAGCTCCCTGTAGTCCCTTAACATAATGGGGAATCTTCCCCCTTCTTCCCAAGATACCCACGTATGGTTCTTAAACACCTCCTAAGTTCCCGTGGCCTGAAATGCTCTGAAAGAGAATGTAAGATAACACTCCAGGCGGTTTTGGATTTGGCCCCCTGGATTGAGACTGGCCATATGATGGATCCTGACATCTGGGGGCACCTTTTGACACTTGCCTGCAGAGCTGAAGTCCGTGGTGACTTTTCTCCCCCACTGCCCTTCTATCCTATTGTCACTGCAAATACATGCCTGCCTTTCAAGGAGAGAGGAGGAACCTCAAAACATTTTACAGGCAGCCTTAGATGCAGAAAAGGCCAGGGCAGAGAGCCTGTATCACGTCACTGAAGTCTGTGATGAGGGCACCCAAACTGATGAGAAATCCACTCGCCCCCCTCCTCCTAAGTATCCTGGATGCCCGACAAACCACCCCCCAAAGCCACCTCAGTTGCCTCAGGAAGATGACTGGATCCACCCTCCCCTCCTCTCAAGGGGATTTTGGCACTCCCTCTCAGCACATTCCCCCACCCATCCCCTCTCACACTGCTCCTCCCGCCCCATCAGCAGCAACTAATGACTTCACAGATGCCTGTCAGATGAGAGGTTTTTTCTGGGTCTATTGATAACCATTACCTACCCTCCCCCCCTTTCTCAAGGGGATCTCGGTGCTCCCCGTTAGCACGCTCCCCTTCTCGTTTCCCTCCCCTCGACCCATTCCACAGGCTTATATAGCCTTTACAGATACAAACAGAAAGCACCTGGGCTATGTAATCTACAGAAATGAATCCGTCATATTCACTCACAGGAGCCCTCACGCCCAATCTGTGCAATGGGCAGAACTACAAGCCCTGGCCTTGGTCTTTGCCCCCTTCCCTTCCTCCCCCACCCTAACTCAAGGGAGAGGGTTGCTTGTGTTTTTCCCAAAGATTGCACTGCCCTGCTGTGTATTCCCAACTGTCTGACCCGACCTGCCTCTCTAGATGACGCCCCACATAGCAGCCCTGACCAAAGAGATGCAGAGAATTTCGCTAAACAATAGACAAGACCCAAGGCGCAGAGGATGGAGAGGAAGAGACGATCCCCCTAACCTCCTGCAGAGTTCCAGGACCAGCTCTTTACCTTAGCAAAAAAGAGCGATGGAATTTAACCCCAGAGAACATTTGTCTCTTCACCAACTCCTTGTTAATATGCTGTTCCTGCTGAACAACCCTGAAGCACGGACCACTCCTTGGTGGGCACTTATCCCCTCCCCCCATTCTTTTACCAGTGGGTCATGATGTGTCTCTCTTCCCTGCTTACTGGCCCCAGAATTTCAGAACCTTGTACCCTGGATTTAAGATTACCAAATGACCTCAACCCCCCCGCCCCACACACACACACCCTGCCCTTTTCTCACTGACACTGGACACTCCTCCCGCTTCTGGTCCCCACAGATCCCCTGGACCCCATGTAAAAGTCCCTATGTGTTTTACATAGGTTCCCAACTCAGTGTTTATTATGACTATCCAGGTTCTCTGGGCCCTTAATGAAAAACAAGGGGGAGATGTGGGAACACAGGCTATTCTAATGGTCCCACCTAGACTCAGTCTCAGGAGCTGGCATGCTGCCCTGAGAGATAAGGTGTGCCAGAGTCCTTGGGAGCTGGTCTTTCTGCCCCACGGCCCAAGGGCACAGGACACAGCTGTGTTTTACCACCACCCCCAACATACCTCCTTATCCTGTAATGCAAGTGCTTCACCTAGACCTGCTTAATTCCCCCCATTCCCTCATTTTCCTTTGTTCTACCCCAGAAGACCTAACAGTATATATGTAGAAGCTAAGCAGTAATAAATTTGAGCTGGAGGCATAAGGCAGTGTGGCTTGACTCCTTATTCTCAGCTCCCTTCCAGGAGGGAGGTCGTCACTGATAGGGCCCCAAGATGAAGCAAGATGCAACATGTCAACACCAATATTGCATTGGCAATGTTAGCTTTAGCAATAAGAAAAGAAAAAGAAATGGAAAAAAATTAAAATAGGTAATGAGGAAACAAAACTCTCACTCTTTGTATTTGATATGAGAATTTTAGATTTGATTGAGAATTTTAGGAAAATCAACTTAAAAACTACTTGAGTCAATGAAAATTTTGGCAAAGTTGCAGGATATAAAATCAATCCACATAAATCATCAGTATTTCTATATTGACCATCAAAGCCCAGCAACAAGAGGTAGAAAGGAAATTCCATTTAAAGTACTGACGACAACATAAAATACTTGGGAGTCCACCTATCAAGACAAAGTCAGAAACTATATGAACACAATTACAAAAAAACTTTTCACACAAATAACATCAAATTTAACCAATTACAAAAACTGACAATTGCTCATGAGTAGGCTGAGCTAATAGAATAAAAATGACAATTCTACCTAAATTAATCTACTTATTCAGTGTCATATCAATCAAACTACCAAAAATTATTTTATAGAGCCAGGAAAAATAGTTAACAAAATTCATCTGGAAGAACACAAAATCAAGAATGTCAAGGGAATTAATGAAAAAAATGCAAAGAAAGGTGGTCTAATCATACCAGATCTAAAAGTACAGTATAAAGTGGTAGTCATCAAAACTATTTGGTTGAGAAATAGAGTGGTGGATCAGTGGAATAGGTTAAGTATACAAGAAACATTAGTAAATGATGATAGTGGTCTGCAGTTGATAAAGCCAAAGACAACAGCTTCTGGACAAGAACTCTCTATTTGACAAAAACTGCCAGGAAAACTGGAAAATAGTATGGCAGAAACTAGACATAGAACAACATCTCACACTCTATACCAAGATAAAGTCAAATTGGGTACATGATTTACACATAAAGAGTGATACCATAAACCTATTAAGAGAACAAGGAATTATTTATCTGTCAGATCTATAGAGAGGGGAAAAATTTATTACCAAACAAGAGATAGAGAATATTATAAAATACAAAATGGATAATTTTGATTACATTCAATTACAAAATTTTGGCACAAACTAAACCAATACAATCAAAATTAGAAGGAAAGCAGAAAAATGGAAAACAATTTTTATAGTTGGTCTTTCTGATAAAGGCCTTACTTCTAAAATATATAGAGAATGGTCAAAATTAAAAAAAAATTTATACCCTCCTCTAATTGATAAATAGTCAAAGGATATGAGAAAGAAATTAAATTATCTCTAGTTACATGGAAAAATGCTCTAAATAACTATTGAATAGATAAATAACTATTGAATAAATACAAATACAGAGTGATTCTGAGCTATGCCCAAAAGGCTATAAAACTGTGCATGCCCTTTGACACAGTAATACCACTATTTGGCCTGTATCCCAAAGAGATCGGGGAAAAAAGGGAAAAGGACCCACATGTACAAAAATATTTATAGCAGCTCTTTTTGTGGTGGCAAAACATTGGAAACTGAGCCGGTTTGACTGAGGGAATGGCTGAACAAGTTGTGATATATGAATATATTGGAATACTGTAGTTCTGTAAGAAGTCATGAACAAGTGGATTTTTAGAAAAAGAATATTTACATGAACTGTTGCTAAATGAAGTGATCAGAAACACGAGAACATTGCATACCTTAACAGCAACATCATGTGATGGTCAACTTTGATGGACTTAGTTCTTTTCAACAATACAGTGACCAAAGACAATTCCAAAAGATTTGTGATCAAAATGCCATCTACATCAAGAAAAAGAATTACAGAGTCTGAATGCCAACCAAAGAATACTATTTCTGCTTTTTAAATTTTTTTTGTTCTTTCTCATGACCTTTTCCCTTTTGTTCTTTTTCACAACATGACTACTATGGAAATACATTTTATAAGATTGTACCTGTATTACCTATTGCAGATTATTTGCTATCTTGAGAAAAGGGGAAAGAAGAGAGGAAGGGAGAAAAATATAGAATTTTAAAATCTTACAAAAATGAATTTTGAAAATTATCTTTACATATAACTGGAAAGAATTAAATAATGGAGTCACTTCCTCTAACCACATTTTCTTTCTTCCTTCCTTTTAGTCATAGGATATATTTCTAATGGAGAGAGATTTTTCTTTTTTTTCCCCTACATTGTATCTTCTTAGAAAACTATATTAAAAGTTTGGATGATGCTTAAAAAAATAGGAAGAATATTGTTGGATAAAAGAAGACTGGAAAGGTTGTGAATATTGGAGGCATAATTTTTAGAGAAATCTCTTCCCAAATCTCACTATTTTACCCTTCTCTACTATTTCTACTCTATCGATTCATTGGATGATGGCAGTGGTAGAAGCAGAAATTTATTAAAGAAAAATTGTCCTTGAAACTTTCTATTTGTGAGTTGGTCTGGGAGCATCCTTTTTGATTAAAAGGTATAAATAGGGACATTGGTGGTGATGAGAAGTAGATACCATAAGAAAAAAAGACAAGATTTAGCCCTTCTTGATGGGAGAGAGAGTACAATATGACCATGGGAATTCGACCTAATTGATCTCAGTAGGGCTTTAGGTATAGGCCTTACAATCACTGTATTATAATTTGTACTGTAATTGTACAATTCATTAATATTCATAATGAAGATCCTAATTACATTTGAGTAAATGGGAAAAATTATTTGACATAAATTAGAGAAAGTTACATAAACACAGATAAATTTTTATAAGGTTTCAAGTAACCAACAAATGCATGTAAGAAGTCATGAAAAAATGTGAATTGCTCATAGAATCATTGAATCCAAGTATTGGAAAAAATTCAGACTAAGAGCATGAATCTAACATGACATCAATAAAAAGTAATAAATCAGCCTCTCCTAAAAACATCAAGTAAGAGAAATACTGCTTATTCAGAAACATCATTTTATTTTGCTTTTGGATAGAATTATTTTTTCTTCTTGTAATTTCAGCTCCTTAGTCCTAGTCCTTGAGGGTGTCAAGGAAAACAAGTTTAATTACTCTTCCATGTGTCAGCCCTTCAAGGACTTGAAGACAACTTTCATATTCCCCTAAGTCTTCTATTCTTCAAGGTTAAGTATTTAGAATTTCCAGTCAGTTGCCAAATCCTGCCAATTATACCTCCACAATAAAGCATTATTGATCTACAGTTGGAGGGCTTCTCAGTGCCCATCTAATTCAACTCCTTCATTTTACATACATAGAAATTTAGGATCCAGGAAACTTGAGTAAGTGGTTTAGAACTTTGAACATTGTAACTGCTTAACAATCCACCACCATTTCTTAAATATTCTAATTATTACCACAACCAGCCCATAAATTCAATGATTTCATAAGTGTTGATTGTACCTATTTTCTGCAAGTAACACTATTGGACACTGGGGATATAGTAGGGGAAATGATGACAAGAGGTATGGTTTTTGTCCTCAAGAATCTTATTCTCTAGTTGACAGGATATGACATATACATATAAAATAACTAACAACATAGGGGCATATATGGTAAGTTTCAGACCAGTCTTCATTTATAGAATGAAGAGAGTGAGTCTTGCATACTATTTACTTAAAAGACATTATTGAGAAAAATGATTTGCCTTCCATAAAATAATTATACAAATGGAATCTAATTTTATTTTTTATTCTGAAACAACTGCTCTGAGTGATGCTCTTTGACCAGCCAGCAGAGGGTGTTCCCTCTCTAAGAAATTGAGTTTATGTTCAGATCAGAAAGTGCAAGTGAATTCCCTCAACAAACAAAATCAACTTTTTAAATTTATTTATTATCTGCCATCTTGAGCAATACATTATCATTATTTCTAGAAAAATATGATATTCATGTTTAGAAATTTTTTCTTTTAAAAAAACAGTTGCTATTAAAGTGATCCTTTTGATTCTCTATCTTTGAGGATGTCTCTACCTTGAGTACACGTGGGGCTTTCACTTTTTTTTTACATATTAGATAGTTTTCATTCCTTTCCTTGAGTAATGAACATACATAAGGACTTCTGAGGCCAGTGGCACCGGAGTTAAAAAGTCTTGAGTCTTGTTCTACTACTTTCTAGCTTTGAGACAATTGGGCAAGTCAATTGGCTTCGTTAAACTTTAGTTTCTTTATCAATAATGTGATAAGGGCCAAGATGGCAGAGAGAAGACAGGCACACTGCTAAAGATCTCTGGATCTTCCCTCATATATAATATAAAAGAAACCTCTTAAAAGAAATCTGATATACAAAACCCAGAAAGAAAAGCCAGGAGAAGAACATCTACCTCAGGATTAGTCTTATGAGATTGTGTGTGAGTTTGGGTGCAGAGGGCCGGGGCCTGGGAGCCTGAGGCTCTGAGAACTGGACTGACAGGCTTGATTAGCAGTGGGGTTAAGACTAAGGAGCAGAGGAATTGGTTGCATAGCTGACCATCTGGAACTTGACAGCAGGGCTGGTGGGAGAGTTCTAGTGCCAGAGAGCTGCAGACATCGATCCTTGGGCCCCTCTGGTCAGGAGGAACTCAGAGTCCACACCTTCATTTCAGCTGAAGCCTCTTCCCAGAACAAACACAATTACAGTCCACCTTCCGCCCTAAGGCCAGCAGCAGAACCATCTCAGCTGTGAATAGGGAGAGTGATTACCTCACCCCAGGGTAGAGCCCACCAGCTTCAAACACTCCTTCCAGGCCAAGGGAGAGGACCTCAATCAAGGTCACAGAGGCCAGAGACAGCAACCACCACCCCCTACTGGCAAGCTGGAGATACTACACTCAGTGAGTAAAGCCTCTAGGGATCCCAACACCAAACCTTTGTGAACCAGCCCCTCCCCAACTCAAGGTCTTAGGAGAATGAAGAAAGGCCAGCACAAAAGAGGGTCCATAGAAAAATTCTTGGAAGGAAAAGACATTAATTTAGAGAGACCTAGAATGTATGAGGAGAATATGACCTGGTCTCCAGCACAGAAAGACTTCCTTGAAGAAATAAGGAAGGAGTTTAAAAATCAATTGGAAAATTTGGGAGAGAAAATTAACTCCTTGCAACAAGAAAACAATTCTCTCAAAACCTCAACTGGTCAAATGGAAAACTCTTACAAAAATAGAATTGATCAATTGGAAAAGGAGTTGCAAAAGGTAAATGAAAAAATTGTTCTAAAAAAAAAGAATGGAGTCTGTGGAATCTAATGACTTTATAAGACAACAAGAGTCTGTTAAACAAAACCAAAAAATTGAAAAAATAGAAAAAAATGTAAAATACCTCAGCAAAGCCACTGACCTCGAGAATAGATTGAGGAGGGAGAACCTGAGAATTGTAGGCCTTTCTGAAAACACTGAAGAGAAAAAAAGAATCTGGACTTAATATTACAGGATTTAGTGATGGAAAATTGCTCTGATATCATGGAACCCGATAGTTATTGAAAGACTACATCAGGGCATCCAGAGAGCACTGGCCCTGGAGTCAGGAGTATCTGAGTTCAAATCCGGCCTCAGACACTTAATAATTACCTAGCTGTGTGGCCTTGGGCAAGCCACTTAACCCCACTGCCTTGCAAAAAAAAATCCTTAAAAAAAAAAGAATACATTGATCCCCTCTGGAAAGAGATCCTAAAATGAAAACATCAAGAAATGTTGTGGCCAAATTCTAGAACTATCAGATAAAAGAGAAAATCCTGTAAGCAGCCAGAAAGAAATGAGTGGATCAAACAACAAATTATAGAAAGAATTAATTATTTCATCCTAGATAATGACAATAATGAAACAACATACCAAAACCTATGGAATTCACTCAAAGCAACTGTCAGGGGATATATATTATATCTTTAAATGCTTACATGAATAAATTAGAGAAAAAGGAAATCAATGAACTAAATATACAACTAAAAAATTAGAGAAAGGACAAATTAAAAATCCCCAATTAAATACCAAATTAGAAATTCTAAAAATTAAAGGAGAAATTAATAAAAGCAAAAGCAAAAAACCCTATTGAATTAATAAATAAAACCAAGAGCTGGTTCTATGAAAAAAACAATAAAATTGATAAAGCTCTGGTCAATTTGATTAAAAAAAAAGAAAGAAGAAAACCAAATTGCTAGTATCATAAATGAAAAAGGTAACTCAACACCAATGAGGAGGAAATTAAAGTAATAATTCAGAATTATTTGCCCAACTCTATGCAAATAAATTTGACAATCTAAGTGAAATGGATGAATATTTAGAAAAATATGTTTCCCAAGTTAAATGAAGAGGAGATTAAATACTTAAACAACCCTATCTCAGAAAAAGAAATTCAATTCCCTAAGAAAATTTCCAGGGCCTGTTGGAGTCACAAGTGAATTCTATCAAACATTTAAAGAACAGTTGGTTCCAATTTACATAAAGTCTTTGGAAAAAATAGGTGAAGATGGAACTCTGCCTAACTCTTTCTATGTCACCAATAGGGTGCTGATACCTAAACTAGGAAGAGTTAAAACAGAGAAAGAAAATTATAGATCTATCTCCCTGATGAATATAAATGCAAAAATCTTAAAATCTTAGCATAATGATTACAAGTTATCATTAGGAAAATACATTATGATCAAGTAGGATTTATCTTAGCAATGCAGGGTTGGTTCAATACTGGGAAAACTGTTAGTAAAATTAATTATATCAATAACAAACCTATCAGAAATTATGTGATTATATCAATAGATACTGAAAAAGCTTTTGACAAGATACAGCACTCATTCCTACTAAAACCACTAGAGAGTGTAGGAATAAATGGACTGTTCAACACAGATAAGCTAGAGACATTCCCAATAAGATCAGGGTGAAATAAGGATGCCTATTACCACCACTACTATTCAATATCATATTAGAATTGTTAGCTTCAGCAATAAGAGAAGAAAAGGAAATTGAAGGAATTAGAACTGGGAAGGAAGAGACAAAACTCTCACTCTTTGCCGATGACATGATGGCATACCTAGAGAATCCCAAAAAATCATCTAAAAAAACTACTGGAAACAATTAACAACTTTAGCAAAGTTGCAGGATATAAAATAAACCCTTATATAAATTCTCAGTTTTCTATATATGACTAGAAAGATACAGCAGGAAGAGCTAGAAAGAGAAAGAGAAAGTAACTTCAAGACAATATAAAATACTTGGGAGTCTACCTGTCAAGACAGACTCAGAAATTTTTTGAAAACAATTACAAAACACTTCTCACACAAACAAAATCAGCTTTAAATAACTGGGAAAGCATCAACTGCTCATGGATAGGTCAAGTTAATATAATAAAAATGACAATTCTACCAAAACTAAACTACTTATTTAGTGCCCTGCCAATCAAAATTCCAAAAAGTTGTTTTAATGAGTTAGAAAAAGTTGTAAGTAAATTCATATGGAGAAATAAAAAGTCAAGAATTTCCAGGGATTCATTGAAAAAAAAGTGCAAAAGAAGGTGACTTAGCCTTACCAGATATAAAATTATATTATAAAGCATCAGTCATCAAAACTGTCTGGTATTGGCTAAGGAATAGAGTGGTGGATCAGTGGAATAGACTAGGTGCAATAGCAGGAAATGATTATAGCAATCTGCTGTTTGATAAACCCAAAGAGCCCAGCTATTGGGATAAAAAAATCTCTCTTCGATAAAAACTGCTGGGAAAATTAGAAGTTAGTATGGAAGAAACTTAGATTAGACCAACACCTCACACCCTATACCAAGATAAGATCCAAATAGAAACAGGATTTTGACATAAAAAAAACAATATTATAAGCAAACTAGAAGATCAAGGAATGCAGGGGTCCAGCCTCTGTGGGGTCCTTGGAACCTGACAGGAAGGATAGAGTTGGCGAAATGAGTTGAGTCAACAAGTGGGTAAAGGCAGGAGCAGGTTGACTGACTGTCAGCTGCTTAGATTTATTTTTATAGTCTTAGAATCATATGAAACAAGCAAACTAAAATCATTTCCTTGGTTACAAAAGTATACAATTTTCATCATTAATCATATAGTTCATATGGTTACAAGTTTGATCATATAGTGGTTACAAGTGTGATTATCAATCATGTAGTTAATTTTCTTGTCCCTGCTCAGACCGTGATGACCTCAACCTGCCTGTTGCCTAGTTTGTTGCTGCATAGTAAAGTTATTAATTAAACAGAACTTTCCTTATAATAATCTTTGATATAATTTGTTTAATGGAATGCTTCTATGTTTTTCTACCGCATATGTAATGTTTTTCAATATGCTCCCTTGACAATCTGTAGTGAGGGTAGTTATGTTTGTCCACCTGTCTGTTGACTCCTTCAATAATTAATTTTCCTTTCAGCCCTTGTTGGTAGATGCTATGGTTTCTATGACTTTTTATTCTTTCCCAATAAACTAAGGCTGTTAGAATTCACATATTGGTTACCTATACTAACTATTCTCTCACCAGCTTCATCATATATTCCTGTGTATAATAAGGGGGGCAAAAACTGTTAATTTCCCTGGAATTCTATCTGACCCATCTTGTATATGGTTTCCCTGTATATATTCTGACATCTCTCTGGAACTCCCAGTGCTGTATCTTCCAAAGATTTCATAATGTTGAAGCCTTTTGTATGTCTCAGGGAGAGGCAGTCCTGTTAAATTTGGACAGAGTTCACAATCTGTTTTATTCAAGGAATTTCTCTGAAATCCTTCCTTTATAGTCATTCCACTATTAGGATGAGTAAGTTTTGCAATAAATAATAGACTTATAAATATGAGTATACATGGAATCCTTATATATATTGAAAAAGGAAATGTTCCATCAGGCAGTGTGATTGCCCTGAGTCTTCTTGCTGCAATTGTGTCAAACAGTGTAGAGACCCTGGCTCCCAACAAAGGAATAGTTTACCTGTTAGATCTATGGAAAGGGATGCAGTTTATGACCAAGGAAGAGATGGAGAACATCACTAAAAACAAACTAGAAGACTTTGATTACATTAAATTAAAAGGCTTTTGCACAGACAAAACTACTATAACCAAGATTAAAAGAAATGTAGTAAACTGGGAAACAATCTTTACAACTAGTATTTCTGACAAAGGACTCATTTCTAAAATATACATAGAATTGAGTCAAATTTTCAAAAAAAACAAACCATTCCCTAATTGATAAATGATCAAAGGTTATGCAAAGGCAATTTACAGATGAGGAAATCAAAGTGATCCATAGTCATATGAAAAATCCAGTCATATGAAAGACTGGCCAATATGATCAGAAAGGATAATGATCATTGTTGGAAGGCATGTGGGAAATCTGGGACACTAATGCTTTGTTGGTGGAGCTGTGAACTTATCCAACCTTTCTGGAGAGTAATTTGGAATTATGACCAAAGGGCAACAAAAATGTATGTACACTTTGATTCAGCAATACCACTACTGGGTCTATACCCTGAAGAGATGATGAAAAAGGATAAAAACATCACTTGTACAAAAAATATTCATAGCAGCCCTGTTTGTGGTGGCAAAGAATTGGAAATCAAATGAATGTCCTTCAATTGGGGAATGGCTTAACAAACTGTGGTATATGTATGTCATGGAACACTATTGTTCTATTAGAAACCAGGAAGGATGGGAATTCAGGGAAGTCTGGAGGGATTTGCATGAACTGATGCTGAGAGAGATGAGCAGAACCAGAAAGACAATGTACACTCTAACAGTAACATGGGGGTGATGTTCAACCTTGATGGACTTGCTCATTCTATCAGTGTAACAATCAGGGACAATTTGGGGCTGTCTGTGATGAAGAATTCCATCTGTATCCAAAGAAAGAATTCTGGAGTTTGAACAAAGACCAAGGACTATTACCTTTAATTTAGGGAAAAAAACTGATATCCTCTTATGTAATCTTGCTATCTCTTTTTTTTTATGTTTTTTTTTGCAAGGCAAATGGGGTTAAGTGGATTGCCCAAGGCCACATAGCTAGGTAATTATTAAGTGTCTGAGACCAGATTTGAACCCAGGTACTCCTGACTCCAAGGCTGGTGCTTTATCCACTACGCCACCTAGCTGCCCCACTTGCTATCTCTTATACTTTATTTTTCTTCCTTAGAGATTTGATTTCTCTCTCATCACATTCAGTTTGGATCAGTGTATACCATGGAAACAATGTAGACTGGCAAATTGCCTTCTGTGTGGGGTGGGGGAGGTAAGATTTGGGGAAAAATTGTAAAACTCAAAATAAAAAATCTTTAAAATGAAAGTAAAAACATAATATGATAAATGTTGTCCTTCATTATCAAAGAAGACCAAAATGACATCATTATGTATGAGACAAATTTCAATGTGTCTGACTGTGGCTGATCAGAACATATAAGCTTGAAATGTTCTACCACAGATTGGGCACAAATAGTCCATGTGAACACCTGGGTTGGATACTCTAAACTTACAGATGTCATGTTTCCTTTAAGCAGTTTCAATTCTGCCTTCCTCAAAGAGCTCAGCCCCTTCACTGATGAGGGCACACCATGCTCAGCGATCCTACAGCAATGAAGCTGTACAGTTTTAAAGTTCTTCAATGATACCTTCAAGGTGTCGCTTCTTCTGACCCTCTTTTGAGCACTTGCCCTGTGTGAGTTCTCTATAAAATATTTTCTTTTGGCAAGCATACATCTGGCATTCTAACAACAAGTCTAACTCATCATATTTTCAATTGACCTTCAAATATCAAAAGCTCTGACCAATTCAATTGTCAAATGAATGATGATTTTTGCAAGTATATCACTATTTAGAGAAAAAAAAATGTTTCTTTTAAAAGGAAAGCTAATCCCTTTTTTTTATCAAGCCAAGAATGATTTGGTTAATTGAACAATCATCCCCTAAGATATCTGTTTACTAAATTTTGTTTTCATGAGCGTACTGCTTTATAATTCTAAAGACTTCGTGTGAAGGCCAGAATCTCCCTTGCTGCAATTACCTAAGACTTCTCCTGTACACTGGAAAGCAACAGTCCCTTCCCTTACTTAGCTTGATATGTTTTTTTTTTAATTTCTGTTTATAATATCAGAGACTTTAAGAATGTATATTCTTATACATTAGACAATATATAATATATATTTTGCATATATATGTGCATGAACTGATGCTGAATAAAGTGAGCAGAACCAGGAGATCATTGTAGACATTAACAGCAACACTGATTGACATGATCAATTATGATGGACACAGGTCCTCTCAGTAGTTCAGTGATCAAAGACAAACCTGAGAGATCTGTTATGGAAAATACCATCCACATCTAGAGAAAAACCCATGGATTCTGAATGCAGAGCAAAGCATACAATGTTCACATTTTAAAACTTTTTTTGTGTTTTTTTCCTGTCTTTCTCATGCTTCCCTCCACCTTTAGTTCCAGTTCTTCTTTCACAGCATAATTAATATGGAAATATGTTAAACATGATTGTGCATGTACAACCTATATCAGATAGTTTGCCACCATGGGGAAGGAGGAGGGAAGAGAGGATGATAGAAAAATATAGAATTGAAAACTTTGCAAAGAGTTGAATGCTGAAAACTATCTTTGCATGTAACTGGAAAAAATAAATAAAAGAGAGAGAGAGTTAATAATTCAACTTTGGAACTCCTCCTTGGGGATGAACTGTCCTGATTGCATGCCAAATCACCCAATGCACTATATCTAGCTTCTCAAACCTAATCTAAGTATTTACCTATGACATCTTGCAATTAGTTCTTCCAGTTTGTAACCTCCTTTATCTTTCCCTATTTCCTCTTGTTTTCTATCTCAGAACAATAACCAAATTAGTACTATCATTGCTTTTGGAAAGGGCATGATAATCATCTGATGTGGAGCTCTACTTATTGTGACTCCCTTCCTGGCTGCTACTCCCCTATAAGCATTGTTTCTGCCTATTAAAATGTAAGCATTTGGAGAATAGAGATTGCTTCACTTTTGTGTATTTGTCTCCCTGGTTTCTAGTGAGTTGTTGTCATTTTATGCAGTCTTGTCTAACCCTCCAAGACCCCATTTGGAGTTTCTTGGCAAAGATACTGGAATGGTTTGCCATTTCCTTTTCCAGCTCATTTTACAGATGAGAAATCAGGACAAACAGGGTTAAGTAACTTGTCTAGGATGACTCTACTGGAAAGTGTCTGAGGATAGATTTGAACTCATAAAAGTGAGTCTTTCTGGTTTCAAGTTCAGTGCTCTACGATTCAGTTATTCATAATAACTGCCTTTTCATTCATCCTTACTTTCATTCATTTAATTCTAAATATGTCTCTGAGTAATCAAACAAGATAGAGAAATGGATTAGTGAAGATAGAGGAAAAAAGGTTTTCCTGTTCTAGAAACCATACAAAAGGAGTGATCCTATTAGTGTAGGTTAACCTTAAGTTTAGGGGAGGAATCTTTGGAGCCCATAAAGAAAAAATTCTTGGAGTCCAGAACTGAACCTGAATGGACAAAAGATAGTTCCAGAATGCAGATTTAGTACAACCTTCCATTAGACATGCCTAAGGGAATAAGACTAGGAAGAGATTACTAACTTGTCTATAAGGGAGGGTAGAAGTTAGCATACATGAAGTACCCAATTTATAGACTTGCTCTTTACATATGAATCTCAAGTCAGGCAGGCACAAGAACTCAATTTCCCAAGCTGATACAATAGAATATTTCCCCCTCCAGCCTGAATTTTTCATTGCTGTTTCATATACCTATTGTGATTTCATCTTTCACTTCTGTCTTTTAGTTCCAGCTCCAACTTCTCATCTTGTTCTAGTGCCTGTTGCCTAAGGTGATTAATTATTTTTTATATTTATATATTTTTTGAATTTTACAATTTTCCCCAATCATGTTTCTCTGCCCCCACCACCCACAGAAGTCAGTCTGATAGTCTTTGCATTGTTTCCATGCTATATATTGATCAAAATTGAATGTGTTGAGAAAAAAATCATATCCTTAAGGAAAAAATAAAATATAAGAGATAGAAAAATTACAGAATCTACAAGATAACTTTTTTTTAATTGAAGGTAATAGTCTTTGGTCTTTGTTTAAACTGCACAATTCTTTCTTTGGATACAGAAGGTGTTTTCCATTGCAGACACCCTAAAATTGTCCCTAATTATTGCACTGATGAAATGAGCAAGTTCGTTATGGTTGGTCATCAACTCCATATTGCTGTTAGGGTGTACAATGTTCTTCTGGTTCTGCTCATCTCACTCAGCATCAGTTCATGCAAGTCTTTCCAGGCTTCTCTGTATTTCCATCCCTCCTGATTCCTAATAGAACAATAGTGTTCCATCACATACATATACCACAATTTGTTCAACCATTCCCCAATTGATGGACATTCACTCAATTTCCAATTCTTTGCCAACCACAAACAGGGCTGCTATGAATATTTTTGTACAAGTGATGTTTTTACTCTTTTTTCATGATCTCTTCAGGAAATAGACCCAGTAGTGGTATTGCTGGATCAAAGGGTATGCACATTTTTATTGCCCTTTGGGCATAATTCCAAATTGCTCTCCAGAAAGGTTGGATCAGTTCACAACTCCACCAACAATGTATTAGTGTCCCAGATTTCCCACATCCCTTCCAACATTGACCATTGTCCTTTCTGGTCACACTGGCCAATCTGAGAGGTATGAGGTGGTACCTCAGAGATGCTTTAATTTGCATTTCTCTGATCAGTAATGATTTAGAGACATTTTTCATATGACTATGGATTGCTTTGATTTCCTCATCTGTAAATGGACTTTACATATCCTTTGACTATTTATCAATTGGGGAATGGCTTGTTTTTTCTTTTTAATAAATTTGATTCAGTTCTCTATATATTTTAGATATAAGTCCTTTGTCAGAAATACTGGTTGTAAAAATTGTTTCCCAATTCACTATATTTCTTTTGGTCTTGGCTACAGTGGTTTTGCTTGTGCAAAAGCTTTTTAATTTAATGTAATCAAAATTATCTAGTTTGTTTTTAATGATGTTCTTCATCTCTTCCTTGTCCATAAACTGCTTCCCTTTCCATAGATGACAGGTAAACTATTCCTTGATTTCCTAGTTTGCTTATAATATTGTTCTTTATGTCTAAATCCTGTATCCATTTTGATCTTATCTTGGTGTAGGGTGTGAGATGTTTATCTAGTCCAAGTTTCTGCCATACTTACTTCCAATTTTCCAAGTAGTTTTTAATCGAAGAGAGAGTATTTATCCCAGAAGCCGGACTCTTTGGAATTATCAAAAAGCAGGTTACTATAATCACTTCCTGCTGTCTCTTTTGCACCTAGTCTATTTCACTGATCTACCACTCATTTCTTAGTCAATACCAGACAATTTTGATGACTGATGCTTTAATAATATAATTTTAGATCTGTAAGGCTAAGCCAACTTCTTTTGCAGTTTTAAAAATTAAATCCCTGGATTTTCTTGACTTTTTGCTTCTCCATATGAATTTATTCACATTTTTTCTAGCTCATCAAAGTAATTTTTGGGAAGTTTGATTGGTAAGGCATTAAATAAGTAATTTAATTTAGGTAGAATTGTCATTTTTACTATATTAGCTTTCCCTATCTAAGGTGATTAGTTATTTAGGTGGAATTGTAGTGAATGAATGAATAAAAAATATTATTAAATATTTACTATATTAAAAACATTGTGCTAAACACAGATACAAATAAAAGAGCAATGTAGACTGTGGTTTTTGTTTTTTGTTCTTTTTTTAGTTTTTGCAAGGCAATGGGGTTAAGTGGCTTGCCCAAGGCCACACAGCTAGGTAATTATTAAGTGTCTGAGGTCAGATTTGAACTCAGGTACTCCTGACTCCAGGGCCTGTGCTCTATCCACTGCACCACCTAGCTGTCCATTGACTGTGTTCTTAAGGAGCTCCATTGCAACAGGAGAGAAAAACATAAAGGAGATTTTAGCTACAAGTTAGATGGAAGAGCTCTCTGGTCTTTAGGATACAGAGGCTGAGCAGTTGGTAGTACATCTTTTATAATGTCATTTTTAGTAATAAAATCTATTTCAAATTTTGAATTATAGAGTACCAAAGAACCTTCTTTTCTGGATCTTCAGCATTTACAGTTGTTGAGGGGCTTGCAGAAGAAGTTACTAGATCAAGTCTCAATAGAGATTATTTCTCATGATAATAGAAGTAGGAGTGGTCTGAGAGGTATTGATATTTCTAGGGTCTTGTGTTTAACTGCTCAACAGTGGAAGTAAGGTTGGTTGATGGTGTTGAGGAAGATGAACTCATTTTCTACAGAGATTGATCCCCACAATGATAGTTGTTTTAAGAAGGGCTGGTGGTCTGGAGAGCACTGCTATCCCAAGGTTTCTTGGATTCAGTGCCCTGAATTGTTTCATGTAGTACTGAGCAGAGATTATCACTGGGTTTAACTTGCCTGATGTATACAATCTCCTTTTTCTCCTCATGGTGTCCTGCTGCTTTAGTAGATACAGAACTATATGTAGAGTCAGAAAAACTTGTTTTCTAGCTGAGTGATCCTAGGTAAGGGACTTAACCTCTTTCAGTTCCTTATATGTAAAATGGAGAAAATAATAGCACATATCTCACAGCATTATTAGAAAAATTCATTTGTGAAGATATAGACAAATTTTCATACAAACCTTAAAGTACTATATAAATATTAGTTGTTATTATTATCATTATCATCTTAATTATTATTAAATTACAGGAGATAAAGGGAGAGAATCTGATTCCTTTATATATCCAATCTACTTACTGAGACATGAAAGACTATATGTATACATGGAACAATCAAAAAGTTTCTTAACCTTCCATTTCTCCCTGTGTCTAGCTCTTCTCAAGCCAACTTTTTGTCATCGTTATGGCCTCTAGTCCCTGTACTCTCTTCTATTTGTCTAATCTATTACTTCTTTTCTTACCTCACTTTCATCCCCCTCCCTACTACCTGGTTGATCAGTTCAAGTTTGCCCTTGAATCTTTTTATTTTTATTTTTTTAAGGCAATAGGGTTAAGTGACTTGCCCAAGTTCACACAGCTAGGTATTATTGAGTATCAGGTCAAATTTGAACTCAAGTCCTCCTGACTCCAGGGCCATTACCCTATCCACTGTGCCACCTAGTTGCCCTGCCTATGAATCTCTTGCCCCTTTGTTCTTTCAAGTGTCATGCCTTGCTAGAAACCAATCCATCTTCCTTTCTCCATGCTTCTTAAGACTGCTGGAGAATGTAGTAAAACTACAAATGTATGTCATATAAATTGAAATATGTCTTCACGTATGCATTTTATACCTTTTATTCTTCCCTAAATGAATATTTTGTCACCTTTCCACAGTGACTATTCCAGTCCTTCTCCTCTCTCCACTTCCCCCAAGTCTTGTTGCTTATCTTCTTTCCCTCCTTATCAGCTGAGGGACTCAGTTAATATTTTAGTGAGAAAACAGAGACCATTTTTTTAAAATTTCTTGCTCTCTTCTACTTTACACTTTAAATTCCTCCTTCATCATTCCTTATTCTCTCCTCTTTGCCCATATCCTAATGAAGAGGTACTATCCCTTTTCCTTGCCAAGGCCACCCTCTCTATATGTACTCTTTTTTTCTTTTTTTTTTAGGGCTATATATACTCTTGATCCCATCCCATTCACTTCCTTTAGAAACTTGTCCCCTCACTCTTTATCTCTCCTCCTGTGAAGTATAGGATTTTAGTATTTAGAGAAAGAGTGAGAATCTGTTAGGAAGCAGAGAGGAGAAAAGGGGGAATTTCAGGCATGGGGGACACTCAGAGAGGATTCCCTGAGTAGAGACAGAATACATAGCTGACAACCCTTGATTACACAATTGAAAAAATGACATGCAAGAGCAAGATTTGATTTAGGGTCAGAAGTCATGATGCAGGTAGCTAACTTCATTTCTTTTGGCACAGTTTTATAATGTTATATGTAATTACCATAATTTGTTTTGTCATCCAATTGATGAACATCTACTTTGTTTCTAGTTGTTTATTATGAAAAGCAATATTATGAATATTTTGGTGTTTGAGGGATATTTCTTTCTGTCACTGAGTCCCTTAACACATATACCTAACAGGTATGGACAGTTTAATCATTTTCTTCACATAATTCCATTGTATTTTCCAGAATGGTCTGCCCATTTAACAACTTCATGAACAATATGTTAGTGTGTCCTTCTTTTCAGCCTCTTCAATACTACCTATTCCTGTCCTTTGTCATTTTTGCCATACTCTAAGCATGAGATGAAAGCCCAAGGTTGTTCTGAGTTACCTTTCTCTTCTTATTAGTGACATGAAGCTATCTTTCACATGGTTAACTTACAATTCTTCTTCTGACAACTATTTGTCTATATCCTTTTATAACTTATCTGTTGGGGAATGGTTTTTTTTTCCCCTAATTAATTCTGTTAACTGTCTATGTATACTGAATATCACACACTTATCAGAGATATGTAACATAAATACTTTCTCTGTTAGTCTCTTCCTTAATTGAGTTGAATGATTTTTTTTTCCTTGGAAAAAACTTAAATTTCATGTAACTGAAACAATCTATTTTATCACTCTTATTTATTTATTTTATTTCTAATTTATGGAGTTTAATTTATGGCATTATTTTTTGAGATAATCTCTATTCCTTGTTTTTTTTCTTTTTCTTTTCCAAGGCAATGGAGTTAAGTGACTTGCCCAAGGTCACACAGCTAGATAATTATTAAGGATCTGAGGCCATATTTGAACTCAGCTCCTCCTGACTCCAGGACTCATGCTCTATCCACTGCACTACCTAGCAACTCCTTATTCCTTGTTTTGTTAAGAACTTCCTCCTTGACCATAACAGTGAAAGATAACCTGGATGTTTTCTAAATTTTTTATGGTACAAACTTTAGTATTTTGTTTTGGTATTCATATTGTCTTCAAAGGATAATATGATGTAAGGTGTTGGTCTAAGCCTAAATTCTCTTTTTTTAGGTTTTTGCAAGGCAAATGGGGGTTAAGTGGCTTGCCGAAGGTCACACAGCTAGGTAATTATTAAGTGTCTGAGACTGGATTTGAACCCAGGTACTCCTGACTCCAGGGCCGGTGCTTTATCCACTATGCCACCTAGCTGCCCCCAAATTCTTTTTTTTTAAAAAAAGATTTTATTCATTTTGAGTTTTGTAATTTTTCCCCTAATCTTACTTCCCTCCCCCACTCTCCACAGAAAGCAATTTGCCAGTCTTTACATTGTTTACATGGTATACATTGATCCAAATTGAATGTGATGAGAGAGAAATCATATCCTTAAGGAAGAAACATAAAGTATAAGAGATAGCAAGATCAGATACTAAGACATCAGTTTTTTTCCTAAATTAACGGTAATAGTCCTTGGACTTTGTTCAAACTCCAGAATTCTTTCTCTGGATACAGATGGTATTCTCCATCACAGCGCCAAATTGTTCCTGATTGTTTCATTGATGAAATGAAGAAGTCCATCAAGGTTGATCATCACCCCCATGTTGCTGTTAGGGTGTACAGTGTTTTTCTGGTTCTGCTCATCTCACTCAGCATCAGTTCATGCAAATCCCTCCAGGCTTCCCTGAATTCCCATCCCTCCTGGTTTCTAATAGAACAATAGTGTTCCATGACACACATATACCACAGTTTGCTAAGCCATTCCCCAAATGAAGGACATTTACTTGATTTCTAATTCTTTGCCACCACAAGCAGGGCTGCTATGAATATTTTTGTACAAGTGATGTTTTTACCTTTTTTCATCATCTCTTCATGGTATAGATCCAGTAGTGGTATTGCTGGATCAAAGGGGATGCACATTTTTGTTGCCCTTTGGTCATAGTTCCAGACTGCTCTCCAGAAAGGTTGGATGAGTCCACAGCTCCACCAATAATGTATTAGTGACCCAGATTTCCCAAAACCCTTCCAACAATGATCATTGTCCTGTCTGGTCATATTGGCTAGTCTGAGAGGTGTGATGTGGTACCTCAGAGTTGCTAAGCCTAAATTATGATAAGCTTTCCCAACAGTTCTTGTAAAATTCTTTCCTTATTATTGTTCTCAGATTTATCCAGTACTGGATTAAGTTATGATCTATTAATTGCAAAATCCAATGGGTATTCATTTTACTTGAACTCTGAATTAAACCATTCAACATCCTTTAAATTAAGAGGAAACTTAGTAGGTAGAGCAGAACTTCTCCAACATAAAAGACAGAAGCCCTTAGGCAGAAATCTTTCCTGGTTGGTACCCCTGAAACAGAGTTCTCAAAGAAGTCAATTTTTAGCAAGCTTAATTTGAATTTAAAGTAGGATCTTCACATAGAGGCGTCAGTCAGGTGGAGATATAGCAATTTAGTTAAAGTAGGAACTTGGGTTAGGGATTAAAATATGAAAGTGCATTGGTATAACCAATGAAAGTATTATTTTAGGTCATCTTACCAGGGGAAAGTGTGTTTATGTGGGAAGCAAGGAGGGGGGGGGGGGAGGGAGAGAGAGAGAGAGAGAGAGAGAGAGAGAGAGAGAGAGAGAGAGAGATAGCACCTTGAAGAATGACAGAATGACAGCTAAAAAGCAAAAGAAAGAATTAGAATAGTCATGAGAGATAAATATATAATAATAACATCTTTATTAAGCACTTAATCTATATGCTTGGTACTGCTGGAGGAAAAACAAGAAAATAAACTGTTCCTTTTAGTGAGATGGAAAGGAGGGAAGAGAGGAATGGATGGTATGGGGTTGGGGAAGGTGGGGGAGAAGGAAAAGCAGGTGAGAGAATGAGCCAGATGGAAAGGGTACCAGGGTAACTATATACTTTCTAATTTTATGATGGTTTCTGGCAGAGGTTCACTATCACTGAGTCAGGGTGAAGTAATCCCTGGGGGTAAGGCACCTGGTTTGGAAGTAGAACAGACTGTGGAGGTAGAGCAGGCTGCAAAAGTGAAGTCAGAATTGGACAGTGAGCAGAAATAGGTAAAAGGAAAGCAAGAAAATTGTTGCAATAAAAGTGCTTTGAGAAGTATCAAGTACCGTGAAATAGCAAGACAATATTTAAATAATTTCCAAACATGTATCTTTCTGGTAGAAGGAATGGGAATAATGGCAAGACAGAACAGTACAGGAAAGATCAGGGCTGAGTCAAGTTAAGCAGGGGTCAGGTGACTTCTGTATTGCCGATATGTCTTGAACTCAAGGCAATTCCTACACATGCTAGGAAAAAATCAGAGCCCATTCTGGCTCTTCATTATCTTTTAAATATATTTTGAAAGGCTATAGTCACAAAGAGCAATTTCTGAGTCAGGAGGAAATGAAGTCAAACCCTCCTTCAGTGTGTGACCCTGGGTAAGTCATTTAACCTTTGACGGCTCTCAGATAATTCTCTAAATTGCTGGACAGACGATAGTCTGCTTTGGTAGAATGGATTTCCTCTTTTAAAGCTCCTTATGTAAATAAAAATGGATGATCTTACTGGATTTTTCTCTCCAAAGAAAGGTCATTTTGATACTCTGAGAAGAACATGGGGATCCCAAGGAGTCAACCTGAATGCATTAGATCTAGGGGTCAATCCAGGATCACATTTAATTACTCAGGGTCTTTCAGGGTCTGAGATCTAATACTTTCTTGTGGATATGGGAGAATGCCAGAAAATTATCCATAATGGATAGGTTAGTAAGAGAGACAAAAATCTTTCCAAATAGGGAAGCCCTAGTTAGCATGAAAGGAATAGGAACTTATACTTTCTTTAGTTATGTCCAATTCTTCATGACCCCATTTGGAATTTTCTTGGCAAAGATAATGGAGTGGTTTGCTTTTTTTCCTCCAACTCATTTCTACAGATGAAGAAACTGAGAAAGGCTTAAATGACTTGCCCAGGGTCACATAGATAATAAATCTCTGAAACAGAATTTGAACTCATGAAGACAAGTCTTTCTGACTACAGACCCAGCACACTATCCCCCTGCATCACCTAACTGCCCACAAGGTCTTTTTTATGTAATAAGTGTTTGAAGCTGGATTTGAACATATGAAGATAAGTCTTTCTGACTCCAGGCTTGACAGTCTATTCACTGAGCCACCTAGTTGCCCATATGAACTTAAGATATGCTTATACTAATTAATGTCAGCCATAGTAGTAGATTCTGAAGTATGTATGTCAATCAATGGAAATTTATGGAGCATTCACTTGCTCTACAGACAAAGCTTTTGACTTTGTGCTGTGATGGATTCAAGGCAGTGCAAGAGATGATCTCTAACTTCAAAAAATTATAATAAGGGATATAATATAGACATATGTATGAAAAATAAATGTCTAATTTAGAAGTACAAGTTGTGTGGTAGAGCCAGTAAGTACATGATGTTTGTGTACAGGGGAAAGAGATATTTCAATAGACATCATGGAGCAGTGGAAAAAAACATGGGATTTGTAACCAGGAGACCTTAGTTCAAATCCCAACTATGACTAAATGGATAGAGAGTGTCATTTTATCACTTTGGGGCTTCTGTTTACTCATGTGTAAGATAAGGGCTTGGACTAATTTGTAGATGATCTTTATTGTCTATTTAGCTTCCTATGAATTTATGTTAAGGAAGGCTTTATGGAAGAGAATTTGAGCTAGATCTTGAAGTATCTTCCATCCTAGGTAATAGTTGATAAGAGAAAATGGATGAGGCCCTGGTAGTAGTATCTTTTGGAATGGAAAGGTCCAGAGTGGTAACTGTTTCAATATGAGAAGGTTCAGACATACTAAATGGTCTTACAAATCAGAAATTTTGGTTATGTGAATAGCTACCATTAGTTGGATATTAGTTTTATATGGATGGTATATTTACAGTGTTCTTAAGCAGGAAGTTCAGTCCCTCATGGAAGTTGTGGAGATGGACCTATGAGTCTCCAAAAACTATGTTATGGTTATTAGAACAGATCTGAGGGGTAGATGCTCTTCTGGATGAGGTAGAAATTTATCTCAGCCTGATAGCTGTAGCTTCCTGTTGGCTAATTATTCTTGATTTCTAGATATTAATCCTTGTCATTTCTATTCCCTTATGAATCCAAGTACCCTCTAAAATTTCCACACCATGGCAAAGTTCTAGATGTCCTAACCTAGTTATGTCCTTGATAGCAGTGGTGATAAGCTATGGGCCATAAATTGTCTACATCTTAAGTTCATTCCCAATTTTTAAATTTCTTGCTTACCTCTAGGAACAATCGTTATATCTGCAAAAATTATTAGAAAATTTTGAAAGCACTGAAAGATTATTTTATAACAGATCAGAGAATATGCCAAAAGAATGTAAAAAAATTAGATGGTATTATTCTGAAAAAAAAAAAGTTGATTAAAAAGAGAGCAGCAACTATTAACCCATTTGTCCATTTTCTCATTTTTACAAAATCTTAATGAGATTGAACCACATAATACATTGAGGCTACCCTTGGTGAAAGAGGCAGAGAGTTCTGTACAGTAGACAACTTTAGACTAAAGCTATTCCCTGAAAGGTACAAAGAATTTAAGATCCCATTCTGTTTATTGATTGCCGACTAAAAATTTTTGATTTGGGAAAGAAAAATACAGCAACAAAGTCTTTTCTCCTATTTATAGTTTCTCACACCTATATTAAAATTGTCCAAGATTCCTTAATAATTGCAATCATAAAGATAATTCTGTTCAATGACCCTTAATTATTAATATAATTAAAGGCATAAAAGTGTTCACCATTGCCATGGAAGATATCATACTGAGAATCCACATGGAGAAAATGAATCCATTATATCAAGGTTGATATTGTCATATCAAGGTTGTTCAGACATTATGCTGATTAAATTTGCTGTTGTTCCATCATTTCAGTTGTCTGTACTCTTAGTGACCTCATCTGGAATTTTCTTGGGAAAGATTTTGGAGTTGTTTGCATTTCCTTTTCTATCTTTTGACAGATAAGGAAACTGAGACCAACAAGTGACTTGCCCAGGGTTACACAACTACTAAGTATTTGAAGCTAAATTTGAACTCAGGAAGATGAGTCTTTCTGACTTCCAATCTGGTACTCTAGACTCCTATGGTACCATCTAACTGATTAAACTAGGACTGAACAAATCTCAGATCATTACAGGGTCTCCTCACTGAGATCTAGAATATGCAAAATAATCGAAATCTTAAGCACCAGATTTCTTCGTGTTAGTGAAAGCATAAGATTGAACTAACTCCATTAAAGGGAAATTAAATCAATGAAAAACACCCATTGTCTAGACAGTCACATGCAGTTAAATGGCCAGTCTATTGAGTTAGTACATCACTTCTTATATATGGCCCTTGAAGATGGACAATGAGTTAGGCCAGAATTGAATATGAGGAAGAGAACAAGCTCAATAACTTTTGGGAAATAATGCAGTGCTTTTTTGAAAAACAATTCTAAATTGCTTTCCTTAGCATAAATATTGTTGTTCATTTTGTTTTTGTCATCTCAGGAGGTGGGAAGTTTCTTCTAAATAGAAGTCTTTAAGCAAGGGCTTGATTTTGTAGAAGGGATTTTTGATATGTATGGCTTACAATAGATAAATGAATAAATGAAAAAGAATGCATTAAATGATTACAGTGCCTCAGACACTGCCACCAAGAATACAAATACAAGCTAGGAAGATAGCCTCTCTCTCAAAAACTTAAATTCCTATAGGAGACAGAAGATATAGATGAACAAAGAGTAGGAAAGGTGGAGAGCAGCAATGCAGTGGAGGCTACATGCA
The DNA here is from genome assembly GCF_037893015.1 of Macrotis lagotis. NCBI lineage: Eukaryota > Metazoa > Chordata > Mammalia > Peramelemorphia > Peramelidae > Macrotis > Macrotis lagotis. The sequence continues at coordinate 39,680,699 of NC_133665.1, forward strand.
GGGTGTATAGCTTGGAGTTGTCTGGAAAGTGGCATGGTGGCCCTAGTACTCTCCAGGACCAAGTGAAAGTTCAATTAGGTCACAAGGTCACAGCGATGGAAATCCAAGTTTTGGTTTGAGAACAGTGAGGAGGAGGCCAGAGTATCGTGCATGAATTGGAAATAACTAGGAAGTCGATAGAAGGATGATCTGTGAAGTACCTTCTGTCTTTAAGAGTGTGATTCATAAAATCAAAAAGTCTAATTAAATGCAGCTCTTATGAAAAAAAAACAGTTTTTAATGTTTTCCTATTGATGCTTTATCATATAACTTGGGCCAATCCAAGCTGTGAGTGAACCAAAAGGCAATGGTGAGACTTGTGCTAAATGCAAATAGGCAATAGCATATTTCCAATGTGAAGCTATTCACAAGAAATAGCCCTCAGTAAATTCCTGTTTCCCCAATAGAATATGAGTTCCTTGAAAATAAGGGAATATCTTACTTCTCTCTATATATTCACACTGTTAAGCATAGTGATATAATATTTATTATTTAGTGCTAATAAAATGCTTAAGAAATATTTTGTTCATTCAATTATTCAAATGAGTGGTTGGAAAAGGAGATGGGTCAGGCCTATGGTGAGAGCAGGGACTAGATAGTCTAAATGCTCTGCTGGTATCCATAAAATGTAAGAAAGAAAAAGAAAAAAAAATTGAGATGGGAAGAAAAGAAAAAAACAAAAAAGAATGAAGTTAAACCTCAAGCAACTTGGTTTTATCCTCTGTGAATGAACATGGAAAACAACTGTACAAGAGGAGAATTGGATGGATTGCATTGTGTCCTGTTGGAGAGAATTATCAGAACTGAAGAGATCCCATATCTATTGAGGTATTAAAATGAATAATGCTGTTAATTCTAGTGATTATTCAATCCAATTCACTGTTTAGTAGCAGCAAATCTTGTAAATCAAATTCTGTCCCTTTTATGCTTTTTTTCTTCTAATTGGTTTGGGTTAGAGAGATGATGTAGGATTTAGGAAGTTTTAGAAAAATCCAGAATAGCTGCATGGGGTGAAGGAAGGACAGAAGAATCATAGAATGTACAAACTAGAGAATCACTGTCTTAGTTTAATCTAAGAGAAAAGGAACTTCATAATGCATAAAAATTTTCATTTTCTCCATAGACCCAGAGTGATATGAAAACCAATATGCCACATACAAATGAATGATTAGAGATTTAATTAATATATTTTAATCTTGCTATTAATTTTCATCAGCACCACTAGTTATTTGCTGGTGTTATAATGATTCCACTTAGACTCATAACTCATGATCACTTTATAGTATAGACTTCTATCACCCAACCAAGCAACTAACCTATTGACCAATCAGTCACTATAATAGAAGCTGGTCATATAAAGACAAAATGAAAAAAAAAAACACCTCTCCCTTCATGATTTTTAACGCATCTCTTTAAGAAAGGTCAAATTTTGCTTACAGGTATGAGTATAGGACAGGTATACATATTCCCAGGATTTTGCAAAAAACATCATATAATAAATACTTGAATCTGAAGACTTTCTGGATTTTTCTTTCAAATAATTAACATTTAGAGTAAGCCAAAGTCTTGGCTCATCTAAACTTATGATAATAATTGGTATGTAGTTTTATATTATTATTATGTTACATTTTTAATTAGATACTATGTGCTTATTTTCACTTCCCCTTCACTGATAAAAGGGAGCAAAGGCCAGTAGCAAAAAGTTTGCAAAGTTTTCAAGATTAATTAGCAGGAAAGCAATCTGGTACCAGATAGCAATCATGAGCACTAATTATATTAAGGTATGATGAATGAAACAGGTATAAAACTACCAATATGGTTAATGCTGGTACCAGTCGTTGTGATAACTTTAAAAAAATACATTAGACCCTCACAGAGGGTCCTCCCCTTTAAAGACTTGCCTATTAGTTAGTTTATTGACTAATTCTATTCAAATAGGTTGACTGAGATGTTTTTATTTGTTTGTCAATGTGATTACTTTTTTATGTGAAAAGAACATTATCATTCTAGTCATCATGGTGATTAGATTAGAAGTTAATGCTGTCCCATTTTTCCATTTTTATGTTTATCCTGTCGGGACGATCCCAGAAATACAAAGAACATTTGGCATGAGTCTCTATAGAATGTTATGAATTATGCTGCTTCATTATTGGATATGGGAATACCTTAATGGGTTAAGATCAGAAGAATTCTCAGTGGGAAATAAAAGTAGTGTTTAGTGGTGAGAGGATATTAGTTGGTGGAGTCAGAAGGCCAAGTGGATATTGTGCCCTTGGTACTATTGCTTCTGTATCATCTTTCTGGTATATTGAAATGACTTGGCCATAAAGGCTGATACAATCTGATTTGAGGCTTATGTTTTCTTTAGTTTCTCAAAGCTCAGCACAAGGGCATTTTGCTTACTACTTTAGGCCATTTAAACATGATCATCATCATTTTATAGAGTGGGTATTCCCTCCAATGATTCAGATGGCAGCTCCTATTCTATGTGATTTATGTCCACATTTTCCTAAAACTTCTCCCAGATACAATTTGCTTGAAATTTGTTCTTGTTCTCTGATAGCTTAGATGTACTGGTGTTTACTCTAGTTCATCTGTCTTGGTCTTCATTTTTATGACATGACTCATTTCCTTTTGCAGAACTGTGGAAATTCCAACTTGGAGAAGATCTCAAAGATATGGTTACCTCAGTCATACCTGAACAGAAATATACCTACAACATTTCTGATAAGTGTCTATTAAACCTTTCCCTGAAGATTTACAATTAACAAAGAACTCAGTATCCTAAGATAGAGGATGCCATTTTTGGATACCTAATTGTTAGTAAATTTTTTTCAATGCATCAAAGGACAAACTCCTTTGAAAGCAATTGTTTTTCTAAGTCTATTTTCTGAGACCAAGGAGGGAAAAACCCTAATTCTTTTTCTAAATGATAGTCTTCCAAATACTTGAAGATATCTATCATATTCCTGCTCTCTTTAAGCATCTTTTCTCATTTAAATCTTCCTGTTTTCTTCATTACAGTCCTTACAATAACATCTCTTTCAATGTCCTTGCTAAAATGTGGCAATGACAAATGAATACAATACTCTACTGTTTGTAGGAGAGCTGAATGTTCTCAGCATCATGTCCTTATTGCTACAGTTCCAAGAAAACTTTATATCTGCTCTGTCATTATGTTGGCTCATATTGAGCTATTGGACTTGGAATCAGGAAGACCTGAGTTTTATTTCTGCCTAAGACACCTTTACCCTGGGGTAGATGGTTTATCCTCTCTAGGTTATGGTTTCATCATTTGGAAAATGGAAATTATAATTGCATCTACCTCAGAGGGCTATTTTGAGAATTAAAGTACATAGAAAGTACTCTGGAAAACTTAAAGTGCAATATTAACCCAATGCTTTTGTTATCTAGTCTTGTCTCCTCCAAACTGTATTTAGGAAGCTAATTTTTTGACTCCAAATTTAAGTTTTTACATATTTTCCTCTTAAATTTCACCTCATTATAGTTGGTCCATTATTTTAGCCTATCCAGACTTTTTTTTCCCCTCTGACTTCGGCCTCCAATGTATTTATTGTCCCTTCCAATTTTATGCTTTCTACAAATAAGATGAACATGACATCTTTTCATTCAGCCAAGTCACTGATAAAGACATTAAACCACATTGGTTCAAAGCTAGATCCCATAGCACTTTACTATTCAACTTTGTCTGGTCTAGGCTGATATCAATTCATTAAGAATGCTTTAGGTCTAGTCATTCAATTGTACTACATCTACCTATCATTTAGTCTTCATCTTTTAATCTTGTCCATAAGGATGGCAGGACTGTCAGACAACTGAGAAAAATGCAGGGATACATTTTAGATGACAATCTCCTGTATGAATTTGTATAGTCTCATAGTGATTATCACTGCTCTTTTAAAATGCGCATTGTCTTTAATAATACATTTAGAATTTCATAGAAATTGGAATCAAATTCATTTGTTCTAGAGTTTGTGTCCTCACTTACTTGAAAATTAGGAAAGTAGTGACTTATCTTCAGATTTGTGGTATTTATCTCACTTTATGAGGATTTTTTTCACTGATCTTCATCAATGATTCAAGAATCATCTATATGAAAGATCTGTTGGATCTTGTAATATGCCTTGTTTAGGTCTGATGACCTTAACTTGTAGCAATCAGCTAGGTGTTTGATTTTTGTCTCCTCACTTATTCAAGGTTTCACTGCTCTTATAATCACATGTTTATCTTTTTTCAGTTATATTTTTCCCTTTTCATAATAGAAGCAATGCAAAATAGGATTTGAGTAGTTCTATCTTTATTATATGGTCATTCCCCATTCATTCTGAGAAATCCCTTCCCTTCTTTAATCCCCCCTTTTGATCATAACATAGTTTTGAGAATTGGATCTTCTTGGGGCAGCTAGGTGGCACAGTGGATAAAGCACCAGCCTTGGAGTCAGGAGTACCTGGGTTCAAATCCGGTCTCAGACACTTAATCATTACCTAGCTGTGTGGCCTTGGGCAAGCCACTTAACCCCATTTGCCTTGCAAAAACCTAAAAAAATAAAAGAATTGTATCTTCTTTACGAGGCTTTGCATGATCCCCTCAGATACTTGTGTCTTTTTTCTCTGAGATAACTGCCAACTACTCTGAAAATCTTTTTATTTGTTTTCTACTTTATTTTTCCCCAATTACTTGTAAAACAATTTTTAACATTCATTTTTGAAACTTTGAGTTCAAAATTCTTTTTTATTTTCCCTCCCAACTCTCCTTATTGAGAAGACAAGCAATTTGATATAGGCTATGCATGTATGATTATGCAAAACCTATTTCCTTATTAGTTTTTATTGTGAAAGAAAACATGGGCAAAAATATAAAGAAATATAAAGAAGTAAAAATGCTTCAATTTGTATTCAGTCACCATCAGTTCTTTCTCTGGGGATAGATAGCATTTTTCATCACAAGTCCTTCAGTGTTTTCTTGGATTATTATATTACTGAGAAAAACTAAGTCATTTACAGTTGATCATCTTCAATATTGCTGTTACTTTGTATACTGCATATAACTTTGCATCAGTTTCTATAAGTCTTTCCAGGTTTTTGTCAGAGCATCCTGTTTATCATTTCTTCTAGTACAATAATGTTCCATCACAATAACATACCACAATTTATTCAACCATTCCTCAATTGATGGATATACCCTCAATTTACAATTCTTTATCACCAGAAAAGAAGTATATTTTCTTTTTTAGATACAGACCTAGTGGTGGTATTGTTAAGTCAAAAGCTATACATGATTTTGTAGTATAGTTCTAAATTGTTCTATAGAATGATTGAATCAAGTCACAACTCACCAATAGTGCTTTCATGTCTCATTTTTTCCACAATCCTCCAACAGTTGTCATTTTCCTTTATCTGTCCTATTAGGCAATTAAGCAATTAGGCAATCTAATTGGTATGAGGTAGTACCTCAGAATTGTTTTAAATTGCAGTGATTTAGAACATTTTTTTCATATGATTATATGTAGCGTTGATTAGTTCATTTGAAAACTTCATATCTTTTGATCATTTATCAGTTGGGCTCTTATTTTTGTAAATTTGACTTAGTTTTCTACATGTTTGAGAAATGAGACCTTTGTCAGAGAAACTTGCTTCAAATTTTTTCTCAGTTATGATTGATAACTACATTTCCTTCCATACTATTTTTGCCTCTATTTTATTCTCTTTCTCCTTTCATCTGTCCCTCCTCAAAAGTGTTTTGTTCCTGATTACCTCCTCCCCCAATCTGCCCTGTCTCCTTTTACCATTTTTTCTTTTGTTTTCTTCCACTTCAACTTTCCTATCCCAAATGAGTTTGTATATTATTTCCTCTTTAAGCCAATTCCAATGTTCACTCACTTCCTTTTATCTTGTCATTTCCCCCTCCATGGAAATCCTCTTTTCTTGCCTTTTTTATTAGATAATTTACTCCATTCTACTTTTCCCTTTCCCTTTCTCCCAGTACACTCCTTTCTCACCCTTAGGTTTTTTTTTTTTTTTGCAAGGTAGATGGGGTTAAGTGGCTTGCCCAAGGCCACACAGCTAGGTAATTATTAAGTGTCTGAGACCGGATTTGAACCCAGGTACTCCTGACTCCAAGGCTGGTGCTTTATCCACTACGCCACCTAGCCGCTGCTCACCCTTATGTTTTTAGATAACATTTCATTATATTTTTAATTAGAATTTTTCCTTCAAGGCAATGGGGTTAAGTGGCTTGCCCACAGGGCTGGGTGTCTGAGGCCATATTTGAACTCAGGTACTCTTGACTCCAGGGCCGGTGCTCTATCCACTGCACCACCTAGCTGCCCCATTTCATTATATTTAATTCACATCTGTGCTCTCAGGCTATATATACTCCTTCTTATTGCCATAGTAATGAGAATGTTCTTATGAATTACAAGTATCCATTGCCATGTAGGAATGTAAATAGTTTAACTTTATTAAATCCCTTATAATTTCCTTTACTGTTTCCCTTTTTGTACTTCTTTTGAGTCTTATATTTGGAAGTAAATTGTTCTACTCAGCTCTGGTCTTTTCAAGAATGCTTAAAAGTTCTTTATTTCACTATGTATCCATTTTCCTACTGAAGGATTATATTCTGTTTTTCTGAGTAGATGATTATTGTTCACAAGCTTAGCTCTTTTGCCCTCTGAAAGATCATATTCCAAATTCTCTGTTTCTTTAATGTGGAAGCTGCTAAAGCTTTTCTGACTAATGGCTATATTTTCCTTGAGCTGGGGGACTCAGGAATTTGTCTATAATTTTCCTTGGAAATTTCATTTTAAGACCTTTTTCATGAGGTGATGAGTGGATTCTTTCAATATCTATTTAAATCTCTGGTTCTGGAATATCAGAGCAGTTTTCCTTGATAATGATGTCTAGTCTCTCTGTCTCTCTCTGTCTCTCTCTGTCTCTTTCTGTCTCTCTGTCTCTCTCTCTCTCTCTGTCTCTGTCTCTGTCTCTCTCTCTCTCTCTGTCTCTCTCTCTGTCTCTCTCTCTGTCTCTCTCTCTCTCTCTCTTTCGCTTTCAGGTAGTTTTAAGTTATTTTTCCTGGATTAGGTCTGTTGTTTTTCAAATGAGATATTTCCCAATTTCTTCTATTTTTTTCATTCTTGTGGTTTTGTTTTTACTATTTCTTGATTTCTCATAAAGTCATTAGCTTCCATTTGCTCAGTTCTAATTTTATGGAATTGTTTTCTTCATGAGTTTTTGAACCTTCTTTTTCCATTTGACCAATTCTACTTTTTAAAGTTCCTCATTTACTCTTTGGCCCAGTCTGTTTTTAAGGTGTCCTTTTCTCCAATTTTTTGTGTATGTCTCTTTTACCAAGTCATTGACTCTTTTTTCGTAATTTTCTTGCCTCATTTTCATTTCTCTTACGTGACTTTTTTTCATAATTTTCATTCCTCACTTTCATTTTCATTCCAACTTTTCCTCTTTTACTTGATTTTCAAAATGTTTTTTGAACTCTTCCATGAACTGAGACCAATTCCTAATTTTCTTTAAGGCTTCAGTTGCAAGGAATTTTGACTTGCTTTTCTTTATAGTGTGTATTTTAATTTTTGTGGCCATCATAGTAACTTTCGATTGTTTTGTTTGCTCATTTTTCTAGTCTATTTCTTGATTTAGGTAGTGCAGAGGATAGAGCACTGACCTTGGAAGTAGGAGGATGGCAGTTTGAATACAGTCTCAGACACTTGCCATTTTATAGCTGTATGACCTTGGGCAAGTCACTTAACACTGATTGCTCTTATATCCAGGACTATCTCCAGTAATTCTGATCCATATCTGGCCCTGGATCCAGATGATTTTGGAGGAGAAAGTGAGGCTGGTTACTTAGCACAGCACCTACTCACTCAAATCCAATTCATGTGCTTGTCATGGGATCATCTCCCTGATGTCATGATCTTCTTTAAGAATGAAGGACAAACATGAAGTCTTTGTTAAAGTAATGGCTATAGGGTGTGCTATCCCAAGCTTCAGGATTTTTTGTAGTTGTTTTCAGGGATACTTCTAGGGATCTAAAAGTTTTCAGTCCTTCTAAGGTAGTATGATCCAAGGAGAGGTGTTTACTCCTTTCCTGACTTGTGTTGTGGTCTATGGGCAAAACTTTTTGGCCCTGAAATTATGACAAGGGTCCCTGTTCCATGAAAGGCTGCAAGCTCTGGTGTGATAGGGCTTTCTTGCCCCGGGACTGCTATCTAGAACTCTCTGGTTTGATTTGGATATAGGTAAAGCAACAGTGCTAATAAAGAGACCCCAGTAATTTCCTTCTGATCAATTGTTTGACCCCCTTACTATTTCTAGATGAGAGGTGCCTACTGCTAAGACTGTTTGCTGGAATAGTCTGTACTGGACTATGCTCCACTCTCACCCAGGTGAGACAGACCTTTCCTGCTGATCCTCAAAATTGTCTTTGACTGGAAAATCATTTCATTCTGTCTTTTTTTGTGAGTTATACCACTCCAGGAATTGTTTTATGGCATTGTTTAAATAGGTTCAGTAGGGTTTGGGGGAGAGCTCAGGTGAGCTGATGTCTCTACCATCTTGGGTCTGTCTCCTACCCTGAATGCATCTAGTTATATGCAGCTTATTTTCCTCTTTAGAATGTGAGCTACTTAAGGGCAGTCTGTTTTTACCTTTCTTTCTATCTCCAATTATGAGCACAATACTTGGTATAGAATTGTTCTTCATCCTTTATTCTCAAAAATGAATTGGGGGATAATGCCTTAACATGTAAGTGAATTGGATTTAATTGACAGAGCTATGTAGTTCACTTTATCCTCCAGAGTCAATGGAATCTAGTGATAAGACTAAGGTAAGGACCACTAGTGATGGCCCCAAGTGTAATGGGAGACCTTGGACCTTTTAATCTAAGGTCTTTCTCAGGTTTATCTGAAAGCAAAGCCAAGAGTAAATATTTAATAAATGCTTCTTGACTAACTGACCCATCAAAATCTTTTTTTTTTTTTTGGTATCCAATATTTATCACTAGTCTTACATCTTCTCAGAGTTAGTGCTCCCAACATGATTCTTAGAAGGCCCTTTGTGTACTCTTGTGTATTCCTTCTCAGATATCTGTTCCTACTTCTAATTTCTCAATACTTCTTTAGAAATTCTTGCTATTGAATTCTCCCTTTCTCTAAATCAATTTTTAATCTTTATTTATTTGTTTGTTTGTTTGTTTGTTTATTTAAGGCAATGGGGCTAAGTGATTTGCCCAAGGTCACACAGGCAATTTTTAAGTGTCTGAGGGATGGATTTGAACTCAGGTACTCCTGACTCCAGGGCCAGTGATCTATCCACTGCACCACTTAGCTGCCCTCTCTAAATCAATTTATTTAACATTTTCCTCTTCTTTGAAATTGTTTGTATCATTAGGATTTCAGTTTTGAAAACTTTCTCATATCAGTCTTTGCTCTATTTCCCTTGTAGGTTGAGATCACAGGATTCTATCTTTTCTCTGAATGCTTTGACAACTACTTTGGTAAAAACTGACTTATGACAATTTGTTTCTAAATTTTACTTTCTTAGCTAGAGTGAAGATTGAGTTGGAGCAGTCACTTCCCTCTATCTAATAGTCTCTTATTTTTTACTTGAGAAACCAATTGCTTCCTACTGGTCAGAATCAGGTACAGAATAATTGTTCCCCTAACTACTTCCTCCATTTCTGAAGAATGAAATATAATCAGTAATGACAATAAAAATGGAAAGCTGGTTAAGAGAGATTTGGGAAGAGTAGCACACTAATTTTGTTGTTAGAACTGTGAATTGTTCTGTTCTTAAACAATTTCTATTTGTAGAAATAAAGTGACTACATTGTTCATATGCTTTAGTTCAGCAATCTGCTATTGACTCTATATATATCAAGGAGGTCAAAGAGGAAAAAAATTCCATTATGTACAAAATTGTTCACAGCAGCACCTTTTGTGATAGCAAAGAATTGAAAGTAAAGTAGGCAGCCATCAATCTAAATATAGTATAATATTATTGGATAGGAAAAAAATGACTGACATTAAGAATTCAGTAAAACATGGGAAGATATATATATATAATATATATATATATATATGTATATATGAACTGATGCATGGTGAAATAAAGAGAACCAAAATAGCAATATATATATATACATACATATATATCTGTATATATATATATATATATATATATATATATATATATATATATTAAGACTACAATAATTTAAACAAAAATATCATGGGAAGAAACCATTTCTCTGAAAAACCAGCAATGGTCCCTAAGAAGAAAGGAAGGAAAGAAGGAAGGAAGGAACTTGTTAAGCACCTACTTCGTGCCAGATACTGAACTAAGCACTTCTTACAAATATCATCTCATTTGATTTTCACAGAACCCCTAGAGGTGGTCATCATCATCATCATCATCATCATCATCATTTTCTTCATCATTATCATCATCCCCATTTTATGGTTGAAGAAATTGTTAAACAGAAGTTAAATGACTTGCCCAAGATCACACTATTAAGTCTGAGACCAGATTTGAACTTGGGTTCTACTGACTACAAGACCAAAACTCTGGTGACCAAACAGATAATGAAGCTATCTATTTCCCATGAGCAGGAAAGCAGTGTACTAAAGAGGAGGGATTTTGTATATATTATCAGATATATTCACTGTATTGGCTGCTTTTGCTCAATTATTTTTATTTCTCATGAGAGTTCAGTTTTGGGCGGGGATGGTATTTTTTAGAATTAATTATTAAGTAAAATAGAAGGCACCAAAACATTTATTTTCAAAATAAGATGGAATGATGATTTAAAAAGACAAATATTTATCAGTTATTCAGCTTTAGACAGAGAAAAAGCAACAACAAATTGTAAGAAATACTTATTCCTTACTACAAATCCATGTATATCTTGTGATCTATTTTCCAACTCATTAATAATTTCCTTCTTTTGGGAACAACACAGTTTTTGTTATCCTTGTTGTTGACCACAATGGTGTCTATAATGCTTTCTTCTCATCCGTAAAGTTCCTTGAATTTTCTTAATTGTACATTGTTAGTCCCCTGGTCCACTACCAACTATTTCTTCTCTTTTAAAAAAATGTAAACTTCCATAATCAGACTCTTGTTTTGGTGACCAAATCTTAGTTATAACCTTTGTTGTTTATATACTTCCTTGCGTTTAGATTTCCTATTTATTTATCCACTTGTGTAAAGTGAGAAACTGGATTTTATTATTTCGCCCCATTCTGAATACTGTTTCCTAAGAATGACTAATCATCTTCCCTGATATTCCTCCTGGGTTATACAATCTACCTTCTTTGTCATCTGGATTGGCAGACAAATTAATTTCTCTCTCTGTCCATTTTTAACCTTCTTGATCAAATGTATGGGTTATCAGATAAACATACCTTAATTATCTTCATCAGGTGTATTTTATTTTTGGTCAAAACCCCATGATATCTATATCTTAAGTCCATGGTCCAGGAATTCAAATTCTACATTATCTTCTAAACTAACTATTCTAAATCTAGCTTTCTCTTCTGAAGCCCTTTAAATAACAATGATATTTAAAATATTTCTTATTCCAAAGTACCATCAGTTTCTTAGTTCAGACTTCTTCTGGGATTCTGTTTGGGATTTCATTTGCCCCACTTGGTCATTGTTTGGGACCTGATTGCCTGAGAGCAGCAATTCTTTCTCTTTTGGCAGAAACCATGAGGTTCTTCCCCTTCCCAGTTTGAGTTTTTTTTTAAATTAGGTAAAAGTGGCCAGTTTTTGCCTTATCTCTTTCTTATCTAGCATTAATCACTAAATGGGCATTGATTCAAGACCTGTTAAAGACAGCTTAAAAAGGTCAAAGTCTGCCACTGTGGCCAGACCATCTCCAATGGTCCTGATTCATATCTGGCTACTAGACTCAGATGACTCCAGAAGAGAATGTGACTTTGCATTTCCCTCCCTCACTTGAATCCAATTCACTTGCAAGTCATGGTCTTTTCTGAGAATGAAGGACAAACAAAAACAGCAACATTTGTCCTCATGTGCATAGTAATTGTCATATCCAACACACACTAGGAGATTTCGTTTCATTTTGGCTGTACAGCTTATCTTGGGAGAAAGGTAGGGGAAGGGAATAAGCATTTATATAGCAACCACTTTATTATATTATTATTATTTATGATATTAAATGTGCCAGCCACTGTACTAAGTGCTTTACATATATTATCAGTTATTCCCCTATTGTTCAGTTCAGGTTAACATATGGCTGCCTCAATATCCCTCAGCAGGGAGCTGCCAGCCACCACGATTCACCTCTTCTTCCTCTAATCAGTTCTGGATAGTTTCTTTCCTGGTTTCAGGTGATGATTCTTATGATTATTTCTTGGAATATGATTGGCTTCTTTTTCCTTAGAGGGTCTGGCTTCTCCTAGGATGAGGGCCTCAAACTTTTACATTATTCTCCTACAACTGTCTTGCACAGGTTAAGATTCATCTCAGTCTCTTCAGTTTCTATTTTTTCCTCCTTGTTTTCTTTTTAAAATATTTTCTTTCAGTTTTTTCAATTATCAAGAACATATTTTGTTTCCCTTATACATCAACTTCAATTTAAAAGGGAAAAATCCAACACCCTGGAAACAAACATGTTTGCTTTTTGTTGTAAGGCAATGCCCAAAGTCACACAGCTAGGTAATTAATTATTGTCTGAAAACAGATTTGAACTCAGGTCCTCCTGACTACAGGGCCAGTGCGCTATGCACTGTGCCACTTAGCTGCACCTAACAAATATGTTTAATTATGTAAAACTAATCCCTTCATTGTCTACATTCAAAAATGCAGATTCATTCTGTATCTTGAATCCATCATCTCTTTTTAGCATGTGGATGGTTAGGATTCATCATCAACTCTCTACATCTTCTTCTCTTCCTAACTTCTGTATTGTTGTCTAGTTGTTTTTCAGTCATGACTGATTCTGTGTTACCCGTTTTTTTTTTTTTTTGGCAAGAATACTGGCACGATTTGCCATTTCCTTCTCCAGTTTGTTTTTCACAGGAGGGGAACTGAGGCAAACAGGTTTAAGTGACTTTCCCAGGTGATACAACTAGTATGTTTCTGAGGCCCGATTTGCATTCTTTGCTACAGGTTGCCCCTAACTTCTGTATTACTTACTGTCAATAGCATCACCATTCTCCCAGTCACCAATAACCTTGGTGTTATTACTCCGTCTTATCCCTTATATCCAATATGTGGTTCAATTCCTTTGATTTTGTCTTTGAAGCATCTCTTCTATGCCACTCTGGTACAGGCACTCATAACCTCCTGCCTCAAGTATTGTAATAACTTTCTTGTTGATCTCCCTGCCTCAAGTCTCTTCTCATTTCAGTCCATCTTCCACTCAATTATCAAGGTGATCCTCCTAAAGTGTGGGTCTGATCATGTCATTCACTCTACTTAACCTTGCTCCTCCACTGCATGGCCCCTTATTTCCTCCAAGGTCAAATATAAAATTTTCTATTTGGTTTTTAAAACCCTTCATAAATTAGTTTCTTCTAGTCTACTTATATTTTAATCTCTTTCTTGCATCCTGTGATCTAGTGATATTGTCTCTCCTGCTGTTCCTGCTATTAGATATTACATCTTTTGACTATGACTTTTCACTGACTGCCATCCATGATTAATAATTAGTATTTTTATTAATCTTTTCTTCCCAATACCTCTTTTAAAAATAGAATTAAAAATAAATCCTTTAATATATAGATGCATAGTCTAGAAAAACAAGTCTCCATGTTAACCATTGTCCAAAAATATATCAAGTGCTCCATCTTTAGAAAATGTTCCCTCACATCTTTACCTTTTGGTTTCTTTTGAATCAGCTAAAACTCTAACTTTCACAAGAAACTGTTTTTAGTTCTCATTAATCTCCTTTCTCTCTCAGATTGTTTCCCAGTTATCCTGTATTTAACTTTTTTTTCAACATAGTTATTTGCACATAGTCTCTCCATTTGATTGTGAGCTCCTTGAAGTCAGGGACTGTTTTTGTCTTTTTTTTGTATCCACAATACTTATCAAATACCTGGACTACAGGAGGAGCTAATCATGATTGGTTATCGCATTGGTCTGAGTTCTTTAGTCTAACAGTGTTTGCTTTTATATTATTGTTTTTGGTAGTCTGGTTCTGCTCATTTGTCTCTGCATCAGTTCATACAAGTCTCAGTAGGTTTCTCAGTAGCCATTCTGTTTTATTTCTTATGGCACAATAGTATTCCATTTCATTCATATAATATAATTTTTAAGTTTAGGGGCATCTCCTTAGTTTCCAATTTTCTGTTATGCCAAAAAGAGCTGCTACAAAATATTATTATATATGGGTCCTTTGCATCTTTCTTTGATTTTTTTGAGTTAAAAGTCAAGTAGAAGACATCAAAGGATATGCAAAATTTATGACTGAGGAGAGAGAACAATTAAAAATTGCTTTACAGAATGACTAGACCAATTTATAGTGCATTAGTATGCCTATTTTGTCTATAGTCTTCAAACACATTAAATGCCTTCTGTGAGTCTTTTTTTGGGTCATCTTTGCTAATATGATGGGAATAAAGTAGAATATCAGAGTTGCTTTAATTTGTACTTATCTAATGATTAATGATTTGAAGTATTTTTTTTCTTCACAAAACTTTGATAACTTGAATGTCTTTCTTTGATAAATGTCTGTCCAAATCTTTTGAATTCCAAGTTGTGACTTTTTGTTTTTTTAGATGCTTCTCTCAATACAGTTCTTTCACCCTGATAAACTTAAAAGAAGAAAGTTGTTTTCCCAATTTTAGTATCATAGATCTAGAGATGAATAAGACTTTAGAGGCCCATAGTCTAGCTCTCTCATTTAATAAATAAGGAAAGTGAGGTGCAGAGAATGAAATAAGTATTTAGAATTGGGATTTGGACCTGATCAGTTCTCATGACTTTGCCTTCTTTTCTTTGTGGTTCATTACTTCTCTATCTTTTCATCTTTTCTTTTAATAGGAAGATAAGATTGTATCATGAATACACAATTTGTATTCATCTTGGCAGAAACCCAAACACAACTCCACTCTCTAAAAATCACCGGAAAATTTCCATTGTCATCCAGCCTTGCTGGAGACATCCCTAGTCCTCCATTTCTCTGTTTCTTTGATGATAATGTTTTAGGGTGAATTGTCAGTCCTTGACATCTGTAAGGTGTTGCCTAGTTTTTAATGGAGTTTTCCTTCATTTAACACTAAGATTTCCTTTGTCTACCTTATTCCTTTGCTTCTTGATACAGGAATATTGGCAGATTTGACAGATTCCTGCCAAAGTCTTAATACATTCAAATGTTTTCCTTAATTTCTGGGAGAAGGCTTTAAGTAAAACTTTAATCTGTAGCTACTTCCTTTCACTTTTCTCTTCTCCACTGATCAGACTTCACAGGATTATGGTAAGGATGATAATAGATTCTTGGAAATTATAAATATTTTGAAGACTTAAAATCTGTCTATAAATGAAAGGCACTGGGACAGCTAGGTGGTGCAGTGGATAGAGTACCAGGAGAACCTGAGTTCAAATCCATCCTTAGACACTTAATAATTATCTAGCTGTGTGGCCTTGGGCAAGCCACTTAACCCCATTTGCCTTGCAAAAACCTAAAAAAAACCCCAATAACACAGATTTACATGGTATTTGGGGCGACTAGGTGGCGTAGTAGATAAAGCACTGGCCCTGGAGTCAGGAGTACCTGGGTTCAAATCCAATCTCAGACACTTAATAATTACCTAGCTGTGTGGCCTTGGGCAAGCAACTTAACTCCATTTGCCTTGCAAAAAAAAAAACCAAAACAAAAAAAATGAAAGGCACTGGACGTAAGCCACCAAATAATATTATATTAGTATGAGTTTATTAACTCATTGCCCCACAGGAAACTGAGGACATAGGACAGTTAAGTTTTGCTAGATGAGAAGGGACATAAGAAAATCTGGGGCACAGGTTACCACTGGGGGTGAGGGGGAATAAGGGTAGGGAGTTCCTCAGGCAGCTGTAGGTTCATCATCTAGAAAATGGATTCACCTTGCTTTAAATATTGTTTCAATAGGTAGAAGAAAAACATCATTCTGGAATAATCTCAAATCTAAAATCCCCCGAAATGACTTTTTAGGAATATATATGCAATGAGCATTAAAATGTTCTTAATGGTCCTGCTCCAACCAAGCACATCATAAGCTACATTCAGTAATTTTTTTTTGGGGGGGGGGAATGAGGCACCAGCCAACATTAAGCATTTTGTTTAAATATTAAACTTTAAAGTACCTTGTTAATATTTAATGTGCAAACTCTCCTTGAAAGGTTTCTCTTGGTTTCTATTCCACTCATCAGAGGAAACACTTGAAATTCACTAGTCAAGGTAAAGTATCATATTACCAGGAAAAGACAGAGTAACAATATGAGGCCTAAACAGAACAGCTTAGAAAACCCAATGGGAAAGAAGTCACATATTTTATGGAGCTGGACTGAGATTTTTATACCACTTTTCAAGCTTCTTTCTTTATTTTTTTTTAAAGATATCAGGCTTCTTTAAACCAATGTGGCTCTTGGTATGTTACTGCCATGGAACTTAGGAAATGGTCTTTAGGTAGATGGGTTGTTGCAGACCTGAAGTCCTTGTTGTTGGGGAGCTAAGATTACCTGGATCTGATTCTTCTGAGCCACGGTAGGGTTAAAGTCTAATGTGTGACTACACTGAATCTGGTTCCAATATAGTGAACCTCTGGAAGGCAGCTTTAAAATTGCCTAAGGACAGGTAAATTATCCCATGTTGAAAAAAGTGGAACAGATGAAAAAATTCTGAATGATCAGTATTGGGACTGATTAAATGAGTGGTAATTTCATTTTTAGTCTGGGTAAGAAAGGATAGACTTAGAAGAAAGGAAGAAAGAAAGAAAAGAAGGAAGGAAGAAGGAAAGGAGGAGGAAAGAAAGGAAAGGAGGAGGAAAGAAAGGAAGGGGGAAGGAAAAACAATGATGAGTAATAAGAAATGAAAAAAATCTTCACCTTGACCAGAAAGTTATCCCTCACTATGTTAGTTAGAGATTAAGTACATAGAAAACTCTAGTGATAAATGTTTGGTGTATTCAGTTCACAGAATCATAGATTGAGATCTGGAAAGCACCTTAGAAATATTTATTTACCACATCCATGCCTCTTTAAAGGCTATCCCCTCATGCCTAGAATGTTTTAACTCATATCTACATTTTGGAGTGCTCTTCAAGATTCAACTCAGATTTAGATAGAGAAAGGATTACTCCAGTCCTCTTATTCTATAGAGAAAGAAACTGAGGCCCATAGAGGGTAAGCAGCATAGCCAAAGGTCATACAGGTATTTAGTGGTTGATCTGAGAATCAAATACATTTCCTTTCTTAATTGATTAGGGGTTTGCCAAGTTCGAATTGACTTTATTTTTATTTTTTTTCAAGGAAATGGGGTTATGTGACTTGCTCAAGGTCACACAGCTAGGTAATTATTAAGTGTCTGAGTCTGAATTTGAACTCAGGTCCTCCTGACTCCAGGGCTGGTGTTCAATCCATTATGCCACCTAGCAGCCCTTTATTTTTTTTTAATTTTAGTCTATTATTTTGATTCCATTGATGCTGGGAACTCAGAGTAAGAAATTGAAATTCAATTCAAATAAGCAATTTTACTACAACTGGTCCATAGGAATGGTTTCTACTGCCTAAAGACATACCTATGTCTCTCATCTCTGCAAAACACTCTAATTTGATCCATTCTGCTCTCAAAGGAGTTCTTTCCTTCAGTGAATTTTTGTGCATCTTTTTATCACAAGATCAATTTTGTTTTTTTAAGGTGCTGTTTTCTTGTTATTTTTTGTGTCTCTTAAGAAGTTATGACCTCTCTTTTAATAAATTTCTTGTATCACTTTCATTATTTTCATACATTATCTTAACTACTCATCTTTCTTTAAATCTTATAGGAATTCTTTTGGGGCTTGTGTCCTACGAGCATTTTTTTGAGACTTTGGTTGTAGCTGTTTTCACTTTTCCATCTTTTGGATTTATATCCTGGTCTTCCCTGCCACCTTAGTAACTTTTTATAGTCAAGTTCTTTTTTTATTGTTTGCTCATTTTTTTTCAGGCAATTTCTTGACTTTGATCTTCGTGTTCAAGTTGGACTCAACTAACCTGAGAAAGAACTGTTCCAAGCTGCAGACTTGTTTGTGCTGCTATTTGATGTTTGTACAGGAAGGGTCCCTGGTCCCCTGCAGCTCAAATACTAGATTGTCTTTGCCTTGGAACTTCAACTAAAGCCCTTGCTCCATTGTGATAGACCACCAACACTTCTCTTCACCCTAGCACTATGACCCAAAACCTGCATATGGGCAATAGAGTTGTCAATCAGTGCTAGTTGTACCCAGTGCCAAGAATGGTCCCTTGGAATTTCTTTCTGACCAGTTGTCCAACTCCCTTTTTGTCTCTGAGTTGAGAACTCCCAAAGCAGTCTCTGCTGCTGCCTCTGAGTATGTCAGTTCTGGACAGGTTTCCACCCTGATGACACAAACTTCTGCTAATTTTTCAAGTTTTCTTAGCTCAGAAAAATATTTTGCCCTGAAATTTTGTTGGCTTTGGGGCTTCAAAATTTAGTTTGAAGTATGATTTTTAAGTTGTTTAGAGGAGAATATTGAGAGATGTCTGCTGGGATGTCACTAATCTGTCATCTTGGTTCTGCCTCTATCTTTTCTAATGGCCTTTTCTCAGTCCTCTTTCTTGAACTTTCTGGAGCCTTTAACATTGTTCATCATCCTCTTTTTTAAACTTTCCTTTCCCTAGGTTCTCATGAGAGAACTTTCTTCTTGCTATTCTCCTGCCACATTGATTTCTTCTCAGATTCCTTTGCTGTATTTTTATTTAGGTCATGCCTGTGTACTTTGGGAATCCATGAAAGCTCTGATCTGGAATCTCTTCTTTCCTATATACTATTTTACTTGGTGATCACCTTAACTCTTATAAATTCAACAACAACCTCTATACATATATATTTATCCAGCCCTGCCTCCTGATGTCAAGTCTTGAACTACATCTTGGACATCTCAAAATGATTGTCCAGTAGATATTTTAAATATAGCATGTGCAAAATTAAATTCATTGTTTTTCTTCTCAAACTTCTCTTCTAAATTTCCCTGTTTCTGTTTAAGGTCCCACCATCCTCTGGTACCAGTTAGTCACATTTGCAGTCTATGGGCCATTCTTAACTTTACAGTCTATCAGAATTCTCGTATCCAAACAGTTGCTAAGTGCTGTAAATTCTTCCTTCATTAACAACTCTCATGTCTCTTCCTGAGATTTTGACCTGCCTTGAGGGACTCCCAGTGTCTATAGCAGTCTCTGTTCTCAGTAGAGTTTTTTCCCACCTTTCTCAAGGACTTGAGTGCTACGTCGGATAGTTCCAAAACTGGGAAAAACACAGTGAGTGTTCTGTTTGATCAGATCTCCTTCCCTTCCCCTTCCCCCAACTCTTGCAAGTTCACTTTGCCAACTAGGGGAGTGTTTTCTGTCACTTTCCACATTTTTTGCCATTTGATCCATGTTTCTGCTGGACATTCATAGTTCTTTTTCTCCTAGCACCTGTGGTCCTTCTGTCTACTCTCTGATTCTATGCTGAACCTGCACAAAAAGGAAATAGGAGAAGGGGACTTCCACCTAGAAATTTTACTCCATGTCTACTTCTGACATTAATGATGGATTTAAACTGCTGCAAAGTTTGAAAATATGTGGCAGAATGACCTAGAAGTTATAGATTATTGGTACTGAAAAAATGGATAAACAGCTGGGTGGAAGACTGGAAGGATGAGAGGGTGGCTGGATGATGAGTAGGTGAAAAGAAAGATGGATAGATGGATGGACCTGTGTGCTGAGATCTAGAAGAGCTGAAAAAGATAATTTTGATGATGTAACAGTATTATAAAACAATACATTTGTATTTGGGGGATGGGTGGTGGGGGTAAACACTTATACATATTCTCATTTTTGCCTTGTCAGATTCCTGTGATGAATCTTTATTTGACATGTATCATCCTTTAATAGTTTTTATGGGGGGGGCAGCTAGGTGGTGCAGTGGATAGAGCACCGGCCCTGAAGTCAGGAGTACCTGAGTTCAAATCCAGCCTCAGGCACTTAATAATTACCTAGCTGTGTGGCCTTGGGAAAGCCACTTCCCCCATTGCCTTGCAAAAAAAAAATAGTTTTTATGGGCAAGGTTTGGCTAGAAATTACCCAAGTCTTTATAGGCTCTAGCTCTGGAATTTTGTTCAGTGTTTTGGTAGTACATGCTGACTGGAAGGGTCCTCCCCTTTCCCCACAAAACAGGTAACTGTGCCACCTAGCTGCCCCTTGTGCTTCTATTTTTAAAAAAACTTTAAAAAAAAATACCAACAGATTAAAAAAAACAACCAGATACTGCCAGACATTGGCAACTGCTCATCACCTTACATGTAGACTATTTCAATGGTTTGTGGCTGTCCTCTTTGTCTCGTCTCTCTCTACTCCAGTCTGTCCTCCACTCATCTGTCAAGCACAAATCTCCCATTCAATAAACTCTAGTGGTTCCCTATTACTTCTAAGATCAAATATAAAATTTTCTACTTGGCTTTTTGAAGCCCTTCATAAATGGCCCCTCCTTTTTTGTCTTCTTATACTTTATTACTCTCCATGAACACTATGATCCAGTGATGCTGATCTCTGTTTCTGCTGTTCCTAGTACATGCAACATTCCATCTTCTAACTGCAGTCATTTTCATAGACTATTTTTTATGTTTGGAAATGTCTCCCTCCTCATCTTAGCTTACTGACTTTCCCAGCTTCCTTCAAATCTAAACTAATGTTAGTTCTTCTTTGAGCTGCATGAGAGCAGGGTCTGTTTCCCCCTTTCTTAATACTCCCTATACTTAGCAAAGTGCTTCACACATAGTATATGCTTAATAAATGTTTGTTGACCTGACTTGAATGCCACCTTAACTGCAAGACAATAATCTGATTTAGGTAACAATTCTACATTTCAACATCTTTCATAGCATAGTAAATCATTCCAATGACTACTTTATGACAGTGTGGAAAATCTCAGAAAATTGTTATGGAGAGAGATCTGTATATAACATAGATTTTGGCTTAGAAATTAAGTAAAATTTTTTATTAATTCCAGCCTTATTCACTTCCAGGTCATGTAAACACTATTTTCCTACTGCTCCCTGGAGAATGATGTCTTTTTCAGAATGATCCCAAGTCTTGGTGAAGCTGCCACTTTCAATATGTATCTAGACATTCCTAAGCTGAAGGCTTTATCCTCCATTACTCCCATGCAAGAAAGTTCCCAAGTCTTAAGCAACTTCCTAAGGTGTCACATCCTTCTTCTACTCTTGATTAATTTTCAAGCAGTCCTTTAATCTCCTATTTTTTAAGCTTTGTTCATGTCCTCAGCCTTCTCTCTCCCATCTCAGACGTCTAGTTAGGTAAAGCAGGTACTTCAATTAAGCAGTCTATCTGCAACATTCACACAAAACTCTCACAAAATACAAAGTAAATCTTGCGTGATGCAAAAAAAGGCAATGCATAAAACATAAAAAAGATGTTCTTATTATAAGACTGCCTTTGATGGTGAGTTAGGATGGTGAAATTTAATTTTGAGGGTGGAATTAGATGGAGAAAAGTAGACCAGATAATAGACAATTAGATAGATACTTGTGAACTGATCGTCTGAACCCAAAGAGTAGTCAGTAATAATTTGATGTGTTTGGAAGGAGGTCTTCAGTGCAGTGTAACTATGGAACTATGCTTGGTTTTTCACTGTTTAATATTTTGACGAATTACTTTGATAAAGGCATAAATGACATGCTTATCAAATATACACATTTATCTAAATTACTAGCAAACATATCAGGTGACAAAGTTAGGATACAAACTATTTCAATAGGTTAAAAAAGAGATGGGTCAAATTCAACAAAATGAAATTTAAGAAGGGTAAAAATAAAGGTTTACCTGGGGAAACAAAATCACCCTCAAAAATATGGGAGGGATATGAATAGCTAGCAGTTCATCTGAAGATCTGGGAGTTTTAGTGAACTGTAAACCCTGTGTAAGTCAACAATGTGATTTGACAGTCAAAAAAAGGCTAAGTTTGCATTAGGCTTCATTGGGAGACATTGTGTCTGGGACTGGGGAAGTGATAAGCTTTTCTAGCTGCTTTATTCTGGGAAATGGACATCTAGTCACCACTAATAACACCAGCATGGGAAACTGTGTATTATATAAGGGTTCTACTTTATGTTAATTAGCTTTCCCTTCCTTCATTCCTCCTTCACTCTCTTTCTTCTATAGCCACTGCTGAGTATCACAGTAAAAAGGGAAAGAAAATAATCTATTGATGGCTCTAACATTCATTCAGCTGAGTGGGCACTCTAGTTACAGAGCAGTCAGCATCTGTCTTGGGAAGCTGAGGCAAGGCAGAAAGACAACTTAAAGTCTTCATAATTTAAGAGGCACATGTCGACTCTTCCACTTTAAAGCATCTGCTGATTTAAAATGAAAATACATTTATCTTCACTGGCCAGTCTGGGGTCAAGCACTGATTTGAATGAAGGAAGGGGGGAAAGTATCCTTTTGTTTCTTTAAAATTATGCAAAAATAATTTATTAATAATGACTCATATTTACAAAGCATTTTAAGATTTAGAGTTTTAAGGTACTTCCCTCTTGGCAATCCTATGAGATAGGGAGTATGAGCATTTAATTCCACAAATGTTCATGAAAAGTCTCCTTTGTGCAGAATGCAGAACATTATGCTAGATGTGGGAGGAAAGATTCAACTTAGGGAAGAAATTCACTGTCCTAATGGAGCTTAATTACTAATTGGGGATAAGAAACAAGCTTAGGTAATCATAATATGCAATGATGTATGATAAAGTACATCACAAATATACAACATGGACTATTGGGTATTATTAGCCCTATTTTACAAAATAGGAAACTGAGAATCAAGAAGTCAAAGGTTACATGAATAGTAAGTGGAGAAGCCAGGATTTAAATCCTCTGATTTCTGATTCATTGTCATTTCCATATTATGCTGTTTTTAAAAAGTAATAATTCAATTTGAGATAGTGGAAAGAGCACTAATTTAGGAGTTAGATGATCCATGTTTAAATCTTGCCTCTCTTTCTTACTGCAACTTTGGGTCAATCACTTAACCAACTTAATCAGTTTAACCCACTGGGGTCTCAATTTTCTTTACCTGTAAAATGAAGGGAGTTGGACTAGAAAACCTTTGAGATCTTTTTCAGCTCTTGAATCTTATGGACTAACATTTATATTGTACTCTGAGGTTTATAAAGTGTGTTTCTATAACAGCTCTTTGAGATAGGTAACATAAATGTTATTCTGGCTTAGGAATATTATGTGATTCACAAAATTGGTACAAATGCTACAACTGGGATCTGCATTCAAGCCTCCTAATTCCAAGATCAAACTCTTTTTTCTATGATCATCTTCTTTTGTGAGGAGCTCCATAGCATGAAAAATATCATATCTTGACCTTAAATGGACTTGCAGTCTCATTGATGTGAGTCCTCTCTCCCTCCAAAGGTGTTAATCACAATAAACTCATTCTTTCTTATTCTTTGAGTTCATGTGTCTCCACAAATCTTGCATAAATGACCCACAGTCTGCTGTCACAATCTAGGTAAATGAATTGTTGCCTCCAATAGTATGATAACTTATTGGCCATTGGACAAGACTCTCATATTCAAAGAGCCAAAAAATAAATCAAAGTTTATAGACAGTTTGAAAACCATGACTCTTGGTTTCCTTCTCTGCTACTCTACCATCACTGAAGAAATAGGTATAGCTATACAGAACTCAGGACCATTTTTCAATTTTCTTTATGTGCTACCATAGGTAAGGAATTCAACTAATGACCAACCTGCTGGAGAGACCTCCATACTTAATATGGTGCTAAGAGAGGAACTAGAACTACACTTTACTTTTTCCAACAGAAGAACCTCAAATTTACCTCTAACAATCTGGATTTTACCATCTACTCCCCAGAAATCTCCTCACACTAGAGATGTCACCACCCTTATTTTCTCCTTAGTGGTTTCCCCTCTTTCAGCTTTCCAGCTCGCATTTATGTTATTCCCCTCTCCCATTAGAATGGGATCTCCTTGAGGGGAGTGACTGACTTTTAAAATTATTTGTATTTCCAATACCTAATATAGTGCTTGTAACATAGTACTCCTTTCTCTTTCCTTCCTTCCTTCCTTCCTTCCTTCCTTCCTTCCTTCCTTCCTTCCTTCCTTCCTTCCTTCCTTCCTTCCTTCTTCCATCTTTCTATATATTATCTATCATTGGCTTGTAGATTTATTTGTATATATGTGTGTGTGTATATATATATATATATATATATATATATATATATATATATATATATATATATATACCTATACCTTGTATACATCTCTGTCTGTCTCTGTCTCTGTCTGTCTCTGTCTTGGTCTTTCTGTCTCTGACTCTGTCTCTCTGAGTGTGTCTCTCTGTTCTCTCTCTCTCTCTCTCTCTCTCTCTCTCTCTCTGTCACTTTACTAATTCTAACTCTCAGACAAAAAACAGAAATGAATAAATTGGGTCAGTGAAGGTCCTGGGCTGCCCTTTGGTTACTCTCACTCTTATCATTTGTTCAATCCATTTTTTTTTGGTCTTCCATTTCTCTGACAATATCCTTTATTCTGGCTTGTCCTCAAAGCTCTTTATTTGTTATTTTAAATGCTATGATTCATTATTTCACTCTACGGTACAATCATTTCCCATCTCAACCCAGATTGAACCTTCCCTTGTGACAAAGAAAAACAATTAAGTAAAAACATCTGGTACAGAAAACCTTGTCTCAAAATATATAAAATGTTTCATTCTATTTGTCCTCTATTTCTCTTCCATGAGAGAGTTTTTTTATCTGATATGTTGTACACTATTCACATCCAATGGAAAGACCATTTTCCTTTGTATTTTGATTCAGCCATTTTTAGTTCTTCAGAGAAAATTGCATTCTCCTCTTATTACTTGAAGATTTAATTCTTCACTTTTAATTTTTCCAAGACTCACAGCCATACAAAAACCTCAACAGAGAAAATGGTGGGTCTTTACTGTTCAGTATCATTAAAAGAGCTTTTCTGTTTCTGCTATCTACCCCATTCCCCTCTTCCTATTTGATCCTGCCCCAACTTGTCAATCTGTACTAACATACACACTCATACATTCACATTAAAATATGTAAATATGTATACACACATATATTTGTGGATGTATGCATACTAATGGATGAGTTTTAAGTAATCTATCTAATTATCATTCTGAGTATCTCAAATTTCACTATGTTTACCACATACAGGTTTTACCACACATGATCTATTTAAATTAATCGCTCTAATGTAAGTTCCATATGGGCAAAAACTGTATTTCCTTTTTATGTTCTTTAGTATTCTTCAAGGAGACTTTACAAGGTTTTGTACGAAGTAGGTGCTTAATAAATGATTATTATAAATTATTAATTCAATACAATCCAATAAGTATTCATTAAATATCTACTAGGTTGAGGGCACAGAGGATACAAAGACAGAATGAAAAACAGTCCCTAAGTACTGATAGTAAAGGAACCTTGGGCATCTAGAAGGCAATTCAAGGACATGGAGGACTAAGGAAGTCAATCAATTGATGAATAATTTTAAGGAATTACTAGCTAGATGCTCAGAATAAAAACACAAAAATGAAATTCCTACTATGAAGGAGATTCCATTCTAATGAAAACAAGAAAACATTTCAACATTTTCAGTGCATAAAGAATACATGTAAAAAGAAAAATACAAATAAATAAGTATTTATTATTGTGATTAATACAAAGTAGTTAGTGAAGAGGGGCATTAACAACTGAGAAAAAGTTTCCTATAGAAGATGGTTTCTTGAAGGAAGGGAGGGATTCAAAGAAGACTGAAAATATGTTTGAGGGAAGATTTAAGGAGCATTAACCTATATTGGGATGACAAAGCAAGTAGCTGCCTGTTTAGACCTCCCTTTCTCCTTCCTCTTAAATATGATAAAATTCTGTTCTTTTGTGAAATCTCTGCTCTTTTCTAGTTGATGATTGTCATTCCTTCCTTTAAGAAACAAGACCTTTGTTTGATCTCCCAGTTAGTAATGACTTAAAAAATGTAAATACTCTTAGAAGAGATGATATTGATACCTTGGTGTGAATTGTTTACCCATAATTTTCACTGATTTTTCTTCTGAGAAGATTAGGTGAGTATGTGCAGAGAATACAATAGGAAGGCATAAGGCATCTGCAATAATAACCACCAAGAGAAGTCAAGGGTATAGAAAAGGGAGATCAAGGAGATCAGCTATACTGATAGCAAACTTTTTACACTTAATTTTGCTTCTAGGCTTTGTCTCAAATTTGGGTTTTGTGTAGATATATGTGGTTCATGTCCATAGTACATGATTTATATGATTAGCCTTAGTTCTATAGTGCTCCACTGAGACTGACTCATAAATAATTCAGAAAGAAGATTGAATGAGATTTTATATACTGACATTTGCTATATAATGGCAATATTGAGTTAAGTTGATTTCATTTTTTTAAACTTATTTTAACCTGGAGAAACAAAGAATGTATAACAATAGTGTGGAGTGGGTAAGAATTTAGTGTAGGAGAAAACATACTGTATTTAGATCTAGGGTTCATATCTCAGTTCTTTTGTTATGGTTCCATTGAGTAGCAATGGGTGCAAGGTACATAAAGACAAGTCAAGTCTTGAAGTCAGGAAGAACTTTCTAACAGTTAGAGTTACCCCAAAGTAGACTGGACTGTCTTGGGAGGGAATAGATCTCTTCATTTAGGAGCTTTTAAGTCTAGGTTTGAATATTACTTCTTTTTATTTGAATATTACTTCTAAAGGATGTTGCCCTTTTGGAGAGCATGAGACTGAACTAGAAAGATGTTGAGTTCATTTCTAACCCTGAAGTTCTGCAATTTCTCTTTGGGTTTTAGTTTTCTCACTTGTAAAAAAAAAGGAAGTAAGACCACCATTTTTTCCTTCTGATATTTTTATTTTTCAAATAATATTTTATTTTCACCCAATTACATTTTTTAAAGATTTTATTTATTTTAAGTTTTACAATTTTTGCCCTAATCTAACTTCCCTTCCCCCACCCTCCACAGAAGGCAATTTGCCAGTCTTTACATTGTTTCCATGGTATACATTGATCCAAATTGAATGTGATGAGAGAGAAATCATATCCTTAAGGAAGAAACATAAAGTATAAGAGATAGCAAGATCAGACAATAAGATAACAGGTTTTCCCCCACTAAATGAAAGGTAATAGTTCTTGGTCTTTGTTCAAATTCCACAGTTCTTTCTCTGGATATATATGGTGTTCTCCATCACAGACAGCCCCAAATTATCCCTGATTGTTGCACTGATGGAATGAGCAAGT
This sequence comes from Macrotis lagotis, assembly GCF_037893015.1. Lineage (NCBI taxonomy): Eukaryota > Metazoa > Chordata > Mammalia > Peramelemorphia > Peramelidae > Macrotis > Macrotis lagotis. Next base: position 39,708,315 of record NC_133665.1, read on the forward strand.
CCATGAAGGTTGATCATCACTCCTATGTTGTTGTTAGGGTGTACAATGTTTTTCTGGTTCTGCTCATCTTGCTCAACATCAATTCATGCAAATCTCTCCAGGCTTCCCTGAATTCCCATCCCTCCTGGTTTCTAATAGAACAATAGTGTTCCATGACATACATATACCACAGTTTGCTAAGCCATTCCCCAACTGAAGGACATTTACTTGAATTCCAATTCTTTGCCACCACAAACAGGGCTGCTATTACCCAATTACATGTTAAAAAATTTAGCATTTAAAAAAAATTTTGAGTTCCAAATTCTATGTTCCTCCCACTTCTCTCTGAAATGGTAAGCAATTTGATATAGGTTAAACATGTGCAATCAGGTAGAACATTTACATACTAGTAATTTTGTACAAGAAGACAAAGAAAAAAGAATGGAAGTGAAAACAGCATACTTCACTCTCTATTCAGTCAATATCAGTTTTTCTCTGAGGCAGATTATAGTATGCTTTATCATGAGTCCTTTGGGGTTGTCTTAGATTATATATCAAGAGTTTTTAAACTGGGGTCTGTGAACTTGTTTTTAAAATATTTAGATAATATATTTTAATCCAATTAATTTCCTTTATAACCTAATGTATTTTATTTTATGCATTAAAAATTATTCTAAGAATGAGGAGTTAGGCATCACTGGAATTCCAAAGGAGTCCATAGACACAATAAAAGTTAAGAACCTCTGACAAAAACAGTATTTAAAGAACCTAACATCTCTTGATCTGTTGAAATCTATGAAACTCCATTACTTTCCTTTCTACAGCAGAAAAAAGAGGAAAGTGAAATCTGAGATAGAAGAGTAATGACTTACTGGAATTTATAGGTACAGAATGCTGGAAAGAGTGCTGTGTCTGTAGAATGTAGACTGAGTTCACATCCTTTTTCTAATGCTTACTACTTACTCAAATTTAGGTTAACTGTTTTACCTCCCCAGACCTTAGTTTTCTTATCTGTTAAATGAGGGGTTTGGATTCAGTTGAACTCAAGTCCTAGATGGTTTTAAATCTTGGATACTATGAATCATGTTTAATTAATATACTTTATAGGTCCTATGCTAATGTATAGCATATGAAATGATGCAGATATCAGCTGGTCAGGCTCTCAGGCAGAGGGTCTGAAGTTCCTTGGATATCCCAGGCAAGGAACTCATGCCACACTGCTCAACTTCCCATCTTAATCTTGATGTGATAGCTAAAGCATCATTCCAAGTAATGACAGTATTGCCATCACTCAAAAGACAACTATAGAGCTGCTTGGCAAGACAGGATGAGATTGATGACTGCGATACACTGTGTTCCCACCTGAAATAGCCCAACTCACTGAATTACATCCAGTAATTTAATTAAGTAAGAAGGCAAGATGGATATTGTAGTTCTCCAGAAACAGTCCAGCTCCTCGTGGGCTTTGATAGCTTTAATGCACTGCTTCCTGGCTCTCTGTAGCCTGATTATTTCAACAATTATATTAGCAAATCCTTATTGTTAATAGAAAATGACTAAGACAATGGAGTTCATCACCAGTGATTTTTGTCTTATTAAAAGTTTGAGCAGAGAAAAGTTGATGAAGAGTGTATTATAAGACTGGGCAGTAGGTTTACTCATAAACAAGCCCATTACCTGGACTACTGAAATAGTCTCCCTCTTGGTTTCTCTGTCTTAAGTCTTTTACTTTTTCAAATCATCCTACATATGGCTGCCAAATTTTTTTCCAGATGCAGTTCTGATGATGCCACTCTCCTGCCCATTAAATGCCAGTGATCCCTTTTCTCTGATAAATGAAAAATTCTTTTTTGGTATTTAAACACTTTTTCAATCTGTTCCCAGTCTATTTTTCCTGTCTTGCTCTATATTACCCACTTTTTGTCATGCAACAATCTATTTAGATTGGTCTTTTTATTATCCCTCCTATATGTTTTTCTAATTCTCATCTCCACTCTTTTGTTCTTATGTTTGGAATTTCTCTTCACTCCCACTTTTTAGAATCTCTGACTTTTCCCAAAGATTTAGCTCAAAACCTCTTTGACACAAAGTATTTCTTGATCCCTTTAGCTTGCAAATGCCTTTCTTTTGTTACTTTGCATTTATTTTGAATACACTTATATATAATATATAAATATATATATTCATATTGGTTCCCCATTCCCCTTGAATGTTAGCTTTTAAAGGTCAGAATTAGTATTATTTTTTACTTTGTTTTGTCAGTATCTAGAATAGAGCTTGATAAATAGTTGGTGCTTATTAAATATTACTTGCTTATTTGATTGAAGAGTTGATAGCTAGTTGCCTTTGGAAGATGATGGGGGAGGAAGAGTCAAAGATTATGGTTCTGCTCTGTTTTAGAATTGGCTTTTGAGATGCCTCCATTGCCTTCTGTTCTGTTATTTCATGAGTGTTTTCACAAAAGTTAGATTTCTTTTTCTGGGAGATATAAGAATATTAGATTACATTTGGAGTTTGTCCTTATGCACTAATATTTTAGAATTCTCAGGCGGATTGGTAAAATCAGTGAGGCAGTTGGCTGTAAAGTCTGGTTTCTAAAAAAAGAAGGGGAAGAAAAGAGGAATTAGATGTTCAGTTTTTCTCCTAATCCTTTTTGCTATCATCATTGTGAAGTCAAGAATAAGATAATAATAGTACTTTATTATTAATATAATGTTATAACATTATATTATAACATTATTAATGTAATGTTATTATGTTTTAGTGAACTTTCTTCATGAGAAGTTCTATGAAGTAATGCAATTTTGTTAGCCTCATTTTACAGATGAAGAAACTGAAGCATGGTGAGACTAACTGACTTGACCAGGGTCACTATAACCATTAAGTATCAGAGTCAGAAATAAAATTCATGTCTCCTGACTATGCACTTGTGAACTTGGGTGACTTTCTGCACTGCATTCTTATTGGTAAGAAATATTGATGAGACAGAGTAAAGGTAGGGACTCACCCAAGCTTTCCCCAAACCCCTTCAAGAAGGTCAGCAGGAAAGGTCTGTCACACCAAGGTGAGAAAGGAGCACATTGCAATACATGTCTCTGCAGCACAAACCCAGCCTGAGCAAGCCAGGAGCAGGTCTTGGGAGGCTTTAAATCAACAGTTATAGCAGCTGCTCCCAGAGTTCTCAGGACACAAAGGTAAGAGGGTCCAGAGGTGATTACAGCTAGCACTGAGGACAATTCTAATGCTTTGGATCTCAGTCCTAGGTCACACTCCCAGGAAGAGAAGGTGCAGGAGCACTCTGGAGCTTGCCACTACATGGGAGCAGGGACCCTCCTTACAGTACCAGATCAGAAAAGAATCAGAACCAGAAAACAAGCCAGGTGAGTAGTAAACATTTCTCCTTAGATTGTACCATCTTGGAAGAACTGAGAACTTTCAGTCCCTGGAAGTATCCCTGAAAACAGGTACACAAAACAACTGAAGATTGGGACAGGATGCCCTCCATCCTGGAAGCAGAGTCCCTACTGTAACAGAGTTAAAATCAAAACACAGACTGGAAAAATGAGCAAACAGAAAAAATCCAAACCTCTGACCATAGAAAGTTACTAGGATGATGAGGAAGATTAAAACAAATGCTCAGAGGAGATAACAATCTCAAAGTTTCTACATCCAAAAACTCAGAGAAGAATATGAATTGGTCTCAAACCATGGAAGAACTCAAAAAAGGATTTTGAAAATTAAGAGGAAAAATTGATAAGAGAAATGACAGTGGTACAAGAAAATCATGAAAAAAGTGAGCAGCTTGGTAAAAAAAATGCTGAAGAAAATAACACCTTAAAAATCAGACTAGGCCAAATGGCAAAAGAAGTGCAAAAAAAAACCAGTGAGGAGAAGAATGCATTGAAAAAACAGAACTGGTCAAGGGGGAAAAAAAGCACAAAAGTTCACTAAAAAAAAACCTCCTTAGAATTGGTCAAATGGAAAAGAAGGTACAAAGACTCACTGAAGAGAATAATTCCTTAAAAATTAGAATTGAGCAAATGGAAGCTAACGACTTTAAGAGAAATCAAGAAACAATATAACAAAAAAAAAACCCAAAACAAAATGGAAAAAAAAGAAGATAATATCTCAGTGATATATCTCATTGGAAAAACAACTCACCTGAAAAATAGATCCAGAAGAGATAATTTAAAAATTCTGGACTGTCTGAAAGCTATGATCAATAAAAGTCTAGTCATCAACTTTCAAAAAATTATCAAGGAAAACTGCCCTGCTATTCTAGAATCAGAGAGTAAAATAGAAATTGACAGAATCTACTGATTCTGAAGAAGATCTCCAAATGAAAACTCTCTGGGAATATTAGAGCAAATTCCAGATCCCAGATCAAGGAAAAAATATTACAAGCAGTCAGCAAGAAACTTGGAAGTATTGTGGAGTTAGGTTAGCACAAGATTTAGCAGCTTCTATATTAAAGAATCATGGAAATTGGAATGTGATATTCTCGAAGACAAAAGAACTTGGATTACAACCAAGAATCAACTACCCAACAAAATTGAGCATATTCTTACTTGGGAACATTCAATGGGCATTCAACTGCATTGGGTATAGGAATTTATCTTACCCTACAGGAAAGTAGGAGGAGAATGGAATAAGATAAAGGGGAGGGGTGATGGAAGGGAAGGCAAATTGTTAATTGGAGAGAGGGTAGTCAGTAACAAAACTCTTTTGAGGCAGGACAGGGTAAAAGGAGAGAAATAACAGAATAAACACAGACTGGGGGGAATAGGATGGATAGAAATACAAATAGCAATCGTAACTATGAAAAAATTTTGGAGCAAGTTTCTCAGATAAAGGCTTCAATTCTCAAACATATAGAGAAGTAAGTGTCAATCCCCAATTGATAAATGATAAAAAGTTATGAACAGTTTACAGATGAGGTTATCAATATTATCTATATCCTAATTAAAAATTTTCTCAATATTGATTGAAAAAATGCAAATTAAAACAATTCTGAGGTACTACCTTATATCTATAATATATACTAACAGGACAGAAAAAGAAAAATGATAAACATTGGAGGGGATGTAGGGAAAATGAGACATTAATGCATTGTTGATGAAGTTGTGAACTGATTCAATCATTCTGTAGAGAAATTTGTAATTATGCCTAAAGGGCATAAAGCCAGTTATATTCTTTGATCTAGCAATGCTACTATTAAGTCTGTTTTCCAAAAGAGATGAAAAACAAAAGGAAGGGGACGCATATGTTATATTTATAGCAGCTCTTTTCTGGTGGAAAGGAATTGGAAATTGAGGAGATCCCCATCTGTTGGGGAAGGGTTGAACAAACTGTGGTATATGATTAGAATATTATTCTGCTATAAGAACTGATGAGCAGTATGCTTTCAGGAAAAACCTAGAAAAACTTACATGAGCTGATGCAAAGTGAAATGTACTGTATGCAAAATAACAACAATATTGTGAATGTCTTAGGTTTTCTCAGCATTACTGTGACCCAAGGCAACTCTGAGGGACTTATGATAAAGAATGCTATTCATTTCCAGGGAAAGAGTTGATGGTTTTTAATATAGAGTGAAATATCCTTTTTTTACTTTTTTGTTTTCTTGAGGCTTCTTTTGCAGGAGGTATCTATGTTTTCTTTCAAAATATGACTAATACAAATATGTTTTGCATGACTACAGATTTATAACCTATATCAAATTACTTACTTTCTCAATGGGGTGGGGGGGTGGGGCAGGAGAAAGGGAAAGAATTTAGAACTTAGAAGTTTTAAAAATGAATGTTAAAAAATTTTTCTTAAATGTAACAGGAGAAAAATGAAATACTAAATAAGAGTTTAAAAAGGAAATGTCAAATATTAAATATAAATGCAGCTATAAGACTATAAGGGAAATGATAACTGTACACTACTTTTTCACCTTGGGTTTCTTTCTTTCTTTCTTTTTTTCTTTCTTTCTTTCTTTCTTTCTTTCTTTCTTTCTTTCTTTCTTTCTTTCTTTCTTTCTTCCTTCCTTCCTTCCTTCCTTCCTTTCTTCCTTTCTTTCTTTCTTTCTTTCTTTCTTTCTTTCTTTCTTTCTTTCTTTCTTTTGCATTTGTAAGGCAATGGGGTTTAAGTGACTTGCCCAATGTCACAGTATTAAGTGTCTGAGATCAAATATGAACTTGTGTCCTCCTGACTCCAGGGCCCATGCTCTATTCACTGTGCCACCTAGTAGCCTCCTAGTACATTAATTTAAATTAAATTTCGTCATTGTGAATTTAGGAAGCTGCATAGTTTGAATATACAATAAATTAGAGATGAATTGAGTATCTCATCTTTCTAACAGATATACATGCTGAGTGTGTTTCAGTTTATTTATTTTTAGGTTTTTTTGTAAGGCAAATGGGGTTAAGTGGCTTGCCCAAGGCCACACAACTATCAAATGTCTGAGGTCAGATTTGAACTCAGGTACTCCTGACTCCAGGGCCGGTGCTCTATCCACTGCACCACCTAGCTGCCCCTAGGCCTCTGTTTTTGAGCCTGGAAAGATTCTTTTTTGATGACTTTTGTTAACTAGGGAGAAAAAACTTTGGAGGGGAGAGTTTAGAACTTCAATAACTTACCTTTCATTAACAATAGCTTTCCCTTAAATCTGTGCCATTGTCTCACACTCTATAAATAGAGAAATGGGATTGAAGAATTAAATCTGCTAATAAACCCCATCCAGATTTAAATTCACAGAAAGAGGAAAGAAAATCTCTTTGTATTCCATGTTTTAGTTCTTGAAATACAGGCACTTTAAGTTGGGAAAATCCTTTTTTTTCCTTCCCTTTCTCCTTTCATCTTTCTTTTTCTCTCTTCTTCTTTCCTTTTTTTTTCCTTCCTTCCCTTTCCCTTCCCTCCTCTCTCATCTTCTATATCTTCTGTCCTCTTTCCTTTCTTGTTCTCCTGTCTCCTTCCTCATTTCCTCTTCCTCTCTCCATCTCTCTCTCTCTCTCTCTCTCTCTCTCTCTCTCTCTCTCTATATATATATATATATATATATATATATATATATATATATCCCTTTCTTTTCCTCTTCATTCCTCCCTCTTTCCCTCGTTCTAATGTCTCCTGACTTCCCTCTATTAGTCTCCCTCCCAACTTCCCTTCCCCTTTCCTTGCTTCTACTTTATTTCTTCTTTCCTCCTTTTCCCCATTTTCTTTTTTCCTTTAATTTTTTTAATTTCCTAAGTTAACATTTTTACTTTCATCACATGGACATGGAACTGTGTCCTCAATGTATTTCCAAAAGAAGATTTTCCCCAGATAAGCCCATCAAGGAAAAGAAGTATGTGGAAACAAGCAGCTCCTTTATTCCCCTTGCAAGGATGTCCACTGAACTGAGGACCCATGGCTTTGCTTGTGTCTAGCATGGAAGCTCCTTTCACAGTTGCCTGGATTTATTTATTTATTTTTGCTGTGGATAAATAAAGGGATCTGAGTAAATATTGTAATTAGGAACATAATGGCACATTTTGATTGCATTTAATAAATAACACCGACCAGAATTGTTTCCTCGTAGTGACACTAATGATCATTAATAGCCAAACTGTTAGATTTACACCAGAAATTCTTGGCTGAAAACCCTTATGAGTGCAAAATGCATTGTTATCGAAGCAGAAAATGAATGCAAAACTTTCAGCAATTGTCTCGTTATCTTATAATCATTTTCAGGAATTCATAACGTAAAAAACCCTGTCAAGCGAGGCTAGTGAGGCTCAGCACGTGTTTATGTGGACTATGTGGCTACCATTGTGATTTGAATAAAGCAAGATAAGAAAATTCTTACCAGATCAGTCACAGAATCAGCTTTATTACAGTGGAAACATAAGTAACATGACTAGGAATCCAGAAGCTGTAAATTAACTCTTAATAAGGACATGCAACTCCTAGCTAGCTTTGATTAAATGACTACATTTCCATTCAAACAAAGAACTCAAGCAAGAGTAGTTCATGGATGCCTAATGAAATGATAAATCATTACTTTTTGTGTGGTTATAACATTGCTCTTATTTTACCTGTATAAATTTCTTTTAAAAGAGTCTCTTTGTTCCTTGGTCTATCTGATCTTGGCACCAAAGTGGGTCCTTAGTCTTTGTCTTTGGTGCTCTAAGAGTTATAATTACTCTCCCTACTCCCCTTACCTAATAGAAAATCAGGGTGTCACCCTTGTGGATATATCTTCCTTGTAAATAAAATAGATAGATTCTTTCATTTTTATAAAAAATATGTAAAGGGACTGGCTAGGTAATATAAAAATGTAGTCTGTTTCTATTTTTATGAAAATTTGTCAGTCAGTTTGTTGATGAGTTTATTAGAATTGAAGTTTATTGAGGGCAGGAACTGTTTTGTTTATACATATCTTTAATACTTCAAAAAACCCTTATTAAATGTCTTCTGTGTGCAAGATGCTAGGAATATAAAGATAAAAACATACAATCTCTTCCTTCTAGGAGCTTATATTTCACTGATAGAGAATTCAACATTCATATAGATAAGGAGATGAAATTTTAGGAGGGAGAAAACAGAAGAAGGATTCAGGAAAAATTTCCTTAGGGAAGTAAAAATAATAATGATGATGATAACTAATATTTTATAAAGCTTCAAGGTCCGTAAAGTGCTTTTCAAACATTTTCTCATTTTATCCTTACAACAAACTTATGGGTTAGGTGATAATAATTATTATTATAGTTATTATTTTTCCATTTTATTAATGAGGTAGACAGTAGCTAAGTGACATGCACAGAGTTACATAGTTAATAAATTTCTAAGACCTAATTTTATTTCAAGTTTTCTTGATTTCTGGTGCTTTAATCTATATCATCTACTTGAAGGAAGCCAGAAAGCCAGAAAGCATCTACTATATCAGTTTTGAAGGAAGTCAGGAAGTCTAAGAGGCACAGGTGGGAATGAAGTGTATTTCAGATACAGAGGACAGTTTGTACAAAGGCAAACTAATCCAGAAACTCGTTTAATGAAAGGTTTGATTTAAAAACTTTAAATAAATTACAAAAAAGACAGCTCTGAGGTTTCCTGATGATGGTTTGCCCCAAAAGTTACAAGCTCTTAAAGGAGGGTGATGTATGGATGGTTGTGCTATGTCCTCTTATATTGTGTGTTATGCATAGTATTCACAAACTGAATGGGTGAAGCTTCAATGAAGACTCCAAGTTTTCATATTAGATAACAGAGAGAGAAACAGGAATCATAGAACTTGTCTGTCAAAGTGTCTACTCACTATCCATCATGATTATTGAGGCTCCTTTTGGAAATAACTGGCTTTTTTCTGGATGCAGATCGAAATTGACTAAACTCAGTAATGGTTCATGTTTGTTGTTTCCTCAGATGTACAATTATTCTCTTTTGATGGTATAAAATGTTTAGCAACAAACAAACCTATTTCTTATTCTCTATGCCTGTCATTCTTCAAGTTTCTTTGACTGTCAGGAATGATAGGAGTTACTTCCCTGGGAATGACAACTATTCCACTGATATCTAACTTGTGCCTTAATGGGATACTAAGCTACTGACCACAACAACTAGAGCATTCTTCAGGCAATCTAAGATGCATATGACCTTGTCCAGGAGCTCAATAAACTGTAGGAACATCTCTAGGTAGTTCTCCAGGAAAAAGTACTAAGTGATCGAATTTTACTTAATTTAATTGAGTTAATTGCAGGCCTAGAGAATTCAATTCTTTAACCTAAACAGAATTATAGATTGGTATTGAGGACATCCCAAGATATCAGAATCATCTACAAGAACTCATTGTCATTGGTTGATACTGATGAACAACTTAGCTAATCAGTAATAGGAGGTACAGGAACATTGGATGCTGATGTAATGTCATTAGTTCTACTTTGGTTCATCATAACAAAAAACATTAAATGAAAACATTAAATGATACAAAACAACTACAGCTATGGGGGTTGTCTTGGAGGAAGGGTGGTCATAAATGAATCACTAGGCTTCTTTTTATTATCTCCCTCTCCATCTCATAAAAAACTGGGGAAAGAGGAGGTAGAGTTATAGATATATAGAAATGAGGAAACTCAGTCCTATAGAGGCTTCTATTAGACCAAAGTCACACAATTACTTAAGGATGGAGACAAGATTTAAACTCTGCTTTTCTGACTCCTAACTGCAGTGGAGCTCCTGGGTCCTTAAATGGAACAGTGCCCCAATAAAGTATGATCCTGGTGATTTGTCACTAGAGAAAGTTGGTAGAGTTTTTAATTAGGTAGGTCCCTGAGGCTACCTAAATCATATTGAATATGTCCATTCATTCAATAGGCTTTCATTAAGAGTCTATTCTGACCAGGGTATATGTTGGAGTTGATAGAAATCTGGCATCAAAACCAGGAAGACATGGATGAGAGTCCTTCCTTTGACACACATTTACTGTATAGTTCTTTTATTTATTTATTTTTTTATTCTCATTTTGTACAAATTTTTTTTACATTAATAAAACATTCTTGTTTACAAGTAAACAAAATACCCCTCCTCCCCCATGAATATAGATAGACTTTCTTTCTTGGGCGAAAAAAGTAAAGGTGAGAGAGAAAAAAATTAAAATAAAAAAATAATAGTAATAATTATAGGTATGGCCAGGTGGCGCAATGGACGAAGCACCAGCCCTGGAGCTACGAGCACCCGAGTCCATATCCAGCCTTGTAAACCCAACAATCACCCATCCGTGTGACATGCAAGCCACCCGATCCCCACTGCCCTGCAAAAACCAAAAAAAAAAAAAAAAGATAAAAAAAGACCCAAAATAAAAAAAAATAGTAATAATAGTAGGGGTGGCTGGGTGGCAGACAGAGCATTGGCCCTTGAGCCAGGAGCACCTGGGTCCAAATCTGGCCCCAGACACCCAAAGATCACTCTGCTATGTGGCCCCAGGCAGGCCACCCAGCCCCACTTGCCCTGCACCCTCCCCCAAATAATAATAACAAAAAATGTGCTTGAGTCTTTGTTCCAACACCAACAACTCTGTCATGGGTGGATCTCATTCTTTATGATAAGTCCATCACAAAAGTTACTTCCATATTTTTCCACCGTTGCCATTGCTGATCGCAACTCCCTCCTTATTTCTCCACTACCATGTACTCTATTTTCTCTCTCCTTTCACTCTGACTCTGCTGTAGGGTCATTGACTGGCTCAGCATACAGATCCCTGGTCCTGGGGCCAAGAAGCCCTGAGCCCCCATACCACCCCTTAAGCCCAGCATCCACCTGGCCCTATGGTCCTGGGCAGGCCATCCAATCCCAGCCCCTTGCAAGAAGTAAGAAAGAAAATGTGTTATATGTGACCAGTCTCCCCCCATGGTCCATCCTCTCCTCCTTTATTCACATCCCCACCCCTTCCCCCTGCTCCTCCCTCCTTCTTACTCCAGATGTCTATACCCCATTGAGTATATATGCTGTTTCCTCTCCTAGCCATCTCTGATGAGAGCAAAGGTTCCCTCATTCCCCCTTGCCTTTCCCCTTCCATATCATTGCAATAGCTCATTGTAATAAAAAAAATCTTATGTGAAATATCTTGGACTATTCCCCCTCTCCTTTTTCTTTCTCCCATTCCATTTCCCTTTTTTTCTATTGACTCCATTTTTACACCATATTTTATCTTCTAATTCAGCTTTCTCCTGTGCTTCAACTATAAAAGCTCTCTCTACCTGCTCTATTAACTGAGAAGGTTCATATGAGTATTATCAGTGTCATTTTTCTATGCAGGAATACATGCAGTTCATCCTCATTAAGTCCCTCATATTTTCCCCCTCTCCTCCAATCTCCATGCTTCACCTGAGTCCTGTATCTGAAGATCAAACCCTCTGTTCAGCTCTGGCCATTCCAAAAGGAACATTTGAAATTCCCCTGGTTCATTGAAAGTCCATCTTTTTCCCTGGAAGAGGACATTCAGCCTTGCTGGGTTCATTCTTGGCTGCATTCTAAGCTCTTTTGCCTTCTGGTATATTGTATTCCAAGCCCTATGAGCTTCCAGTGTAGTTGCTGCTAAGTCCTGTGTGATCCTGACTGCAGCTCCACAATATTTGAACTGTGTCCTTCTGGCTGCTTGTAATATTTTCTCTTTGACTTGGGAGTTCTGGAACTTGGCTATAATATTCCTAGGGGTTGTTTTTTTGGGATCTCTTTCTTGGGGGGGATCGGTGGATTCTCTCCATTTCTATTTTGCCCTCTGCTTCTAGAACATCAGGGCAATTTTCCTGTAGTAATTCTTTGAAAATGATGTCAAGGCTCTTTTCCTGATCATGACTTTCAGGTATTCCAATAATTTTTAAATTATCTTTCCTAAGTCTGTTTTCCATATCAGTTGTTTTTTCAATGAGATATTTTACATTTTCTTCTAATTTTTCATTTTTTTTTTTTTTGGTTTTGAAGTATTGATTCCTGATTTCTGGTAAATTCATCAATCTCCCTGAATTCTGTTCTTTGTCTGAAGGATTTGTTCTCCTCAGAGAGTTTTCTTATCTCTTTTTCCATCTGGCCAATTTTGCTTTTTAAAGCATTCTTCTCCTCAATAACTTTTTGAACTGTTTTGACCTAAGCTGGTTTTTAGCATGCTATTTTCTTCAGCATTTTTTTGGATTTCCTTGACTAAGCTGCTGACTTCATTTTCATGTTTTTCCTGCATCTCTTTCCTTTCTTTTCTCAGTTTTTCCTTCTAACTCCCTCATTTGATTTTCAAAGTCTTTTTTGAGCTCTGTCATAGCCTGAGCCCAATTTCTGTTTTTCTTGGAGTCTTTAGATGCAGGAGCTTGTGCTTCCTCATCTTCAGACTGAGTATTTTGATCCTTCTTGGGCTCATTTGCAAAATATTTCTCAATAGTCTTCCTTTTGTTTCTCTGCTTGTTCATTTTACCAGCCTAGGCCTGGTTTGGGGGTGCTTCCTGAGCTTTTGGGACACTCCCACAAGGGTCTCGGTGTGTGAGGCTCTGTCCTCCCTCCTGGTCTGTGAATGACCATAAGCACCTCCCTCTGCCACTGGGCTGAGGTGGGGGGGGGGGGGCTGCTGTTCTGTGGGGGGTCCTAGACTGCGATCAGGATCTGAATGTGGTCAGAGCCCCAGAGTCCTGTTCCAGGGGCAGAGGACCAAGCTGGCAGTTTCTCTTCACTCCCCTCCCTCAGTTCAATGGGCTCATGCCCTGGAGGCTCCTGCTTAGGAGCTCCGCCTGCTTCTGTTTCCTGTTCTGGGCTGCTGAAAGACCAAACTGCTCCCTGTTTGCCCTGAGGGCTGGGCTCCTCGTGCTCGCTCTGGCAGAGGTCCCCTGCTGTTCCCCCACTTTGTGCCCAGTGCTCCTCGGGGTGCAGCTCAGGAGACTCCCCCGCTGCTGTGAGCTGAGACTCCCAGTGCCCTGGGGCTGCCTCTGGGAGGCTGATGTTCTTTCGCTCTGGCGGGCCACCCCTCTGGCAGGCCGCCTCTCTGATCCGGGGAGTAGAGCCTTTCTCCTCTTTTCCAGGTTACCTTGAGTAGGAGAACTGCCTCACTGGGTCCCTTTGTGGGTTCTGTCTCTCGAAAGTTTAGTTAGAGTCCTTAGCTGATGAGTTTTATCAGAGAGCTCCTAAGACGGGATCCCTTCTTGTCACCATCTTGGCTCCGCCCTATAATTCTTCATCTAAAGTACTTTAGACTATTCTCTCAAATTAAAATATGTAGAGGACAGGTGTTGAACTGAATTAGTAGAGGGAGTACCCTCAGCTAGATGTTTCATGGATCAATTAAACCACAGTACAATCCATATATATTCATATATGTATCTATATCTATATCTACATCTATAGATGTGAGGGATACAAAGAGAAAGAAGAGAGATCTTGATTTTACTCTACAACTACAGATATCTAAAATGAGAATTTTTTATTTTTTATTTCCTTTTGTAATTTGGGTCTCAGCCATTCCTCCTGCAAATTTTAGTTAGCTAAAAGTCAATCTTCTGTTAATATTAACCTAACCTTACCAAAACATGTCCCTTGAAATATGAAAAATTTACTTAAAGCCACATTCCTGAGGTTAGAATTAGAAGTCAGAGGAAGAGTCTCAACTATCTTTGACTCCCTGTTGAAATGTAGATCTTTTCCCTCAGTCAATCTATTTGTGAAAGCTCTAAATGTAGTGCAATCCATAACCTGGCTTATTTTGCCTATGGAGTTTGTTTGATGAATTTTGTTTAAGGTTGAATAAGATTATGACTCTTTAATTATTTGCTCAGTTTTATCATATTGAAGAACACATTCGGATTTATCTTTTCCTTAATTTTTATGAATTAAGAAGGTACAAGATTGCAATATATATATAGAATTATTTCTCTGTCACTGATGTAATTTTGCCTATTATTGTTAGAATGTTAGAAGAAATTGTTAGGTTGTTCAGATTTTCTCTGAGGTTTGAACTTATGCTTGAGCAAAATACTTAAATCTTGGTTTTTACTTGTATAATTTTTGTTCTGTAGTCAATATATTTTGACATCAATTGCCTGTCATATGAACTCAGAGGGAGATGTTTCTCCTGTTACATATTCAAAAGTGGAATTGTCTGTCCCAAGAAGTAGTGGGTTATCTCCTTCATTAAAGGTCTTCAAGTAGAGGTTGAGTGGCTATTTGTTGGATATGCACTGCTGAAATTCTTGTTCAAGTAAAGGTGGAACAATTGGTATCTGAAGTCTCTTCCAATTTTTTACTTCCGTTATGACTAAAAGTGGGAAGAAGAAGCAGATAGATGACCTCTGAATCTCTTGCCAGTTTAGAATTGATAACCACTGAATCCCTCAGGGTGTGGTTTTAAAAACTGGCAATATTTGACTTAATAATTTAACATCCACTTGGTCTTTCTTTAGACCTGGCAATGGTAATGTGATCTGTACCATTATGGAAATTTGCTCTTTATATTTCTTTATTTTATTTTATAATTTTAAATGTAAGGCAATGGGGTTAAGTGACTTGCCCAAGGTCACACATGTAGGCAATTATTAAGTGTCTGAGGTCGGATTTGAACTCAGGTCCTCCTGATTCCAGGGCTCTATCCACTGTGCCACCTAGCTACCCCTGCTCATTATATTTAAATACACAGATGAAAGGATTTGTGATTTTATTAATGTGAATACTTTTTTCACCGTCAAAGTTCTCAACCATCTATGCTATCTATTTATCCTGTGCAATTCTTCCTTATTTCCTTTCATTAATCCTCTTTGGATGATCTACCTAGTTCTCTGGAGATCTTCTTATAGATCATTTAATAATTCAAGGATACTATTGTAAAACTCAATCTATCAGTCCCTTTTTCTCACTACACATTTGGTTAACCTAATTTTCAAGTCCTTTATGTCCTTGATAGTTTTTGTGCCATTTGGAAAAGAGGGGTCTACTATAAACATTTAGAAATAATTAGAAATAATTAATAAATTTAGTTTTTACAAAACTTACCTTTCTGAATATGTTCTGGTTCTGCTGAATTCACTTTCTCTCATTTCATATCTTTGCTTCTGTGTACTCATCATGTTAATTTTTTTAATGTACTACTATTTTTCATTATATTCATGTAATAACTATTATAATAACTAACATTTATATACCTGGGAAGGAAGTACTTTTATTCTTTCCATTTTACAGATGAAGAAACTAAGATTTGAGAGAGGTTGAATGACTTGCCCAGGGTTATATAACTAATGACATCCGAGGTCAGATTTGAACTTATATCTTCCTCATGCTAGACGTGGCATCCACTATACAGCCACCCAGCAGCACCACAATTTGTTTAGATATTCCCCAATTGATGGTCATCCACTTTAATTTCAGATTTTTTGTTATTGCAAAAGCATTGCCGAAAATATTTTGGTGGGATCTTTCTTTTACTCATTGACTTCTCAGGGGGGGGGGGTACAATGGAAGAATTTCATTTTAAAAAGAAATTAAAATTAAAAAGACATTTAGGTGATTTTCTTAGTATATTTTCAAATTATACTCTTTAATGATTGGACTAATTCACAGATTTGGCAATTTTTATTAGTGTTTATAACTTTCTCTTCCAACATGAACTATTACCATCTTTTTTCATCATTGTCAATTAATTGCCAACTTCTTAAACCTATAATGAATTTTTACATCATCTTTAGTGTCACCTATAATTCAGATTCTTTATCTTGGTATTTCATAATTTGCAGCTATGTATCATTCTCCTAGAGAATACTGCATTTGAAAGGTGGGCTTTGTGACAGAGCATGACTTGTAGTCTTTAAAAGCAATGGACAATTACTCAAATGCAGCTCAATTGGCTTTCTTATTATTCAGTTTTGGCACTGATTCATTGTCCATCCACAGTGCTTGATATTTGTACTGATGGGCTGACTCAAAGGGCTGCCAATTCAGCTACTTATCATAATCTGGTCAATACTCATTCTTTATACATTTGGAAATTTTCCTGTGTGGTTTGCTAGGATGATCTCTATTGAGTGGCCATGGATAGCATTAAGGAGGCCCTGCTCCATTCTGGGGATTGATGCAATCAAACACTGCAAAGAGGAGTACTTGAAGACACTGCCCATCTGTAGGAAATTTCCCTTCCATTTAGGCTTTGCACAGGTCATCCTAGTTCCTGGTTGCAAATAACTTTGGTGAGTATCTCCCTTTAAACCTGTGTTTTGCTTTACAGAATAAATGCTTGGTAGTGGTGGTGGGGGAGCCAACAAACAAAAGACAATGAAATAGCACACTCCAAATTTTGAGTCAATTGTTTGACTGTGAAGATATGATCTGTTACAAAAAATCATCTGTGAAAATCACTTGTTTCTTCAAATTTTCATCAAATATGGCATCTATATGTATGGCCATCATTCTTTTCCCCTTATACCTACTTGTCTCCATCAGACACTATTCAGATACCTTTCTGGGGTCCTGAACTCATACTAGCTTGACCAGAGTCATCAAGCATGCCATGCCACTGTGTAATATATCCTTGTTTTTCCACCTCTGCTCTGGGAATGATAATCCTATCAACTTTGCCATTCCTGAAAAGGATATGCCAATCAATTGCCCTATGTTCCACTCACCATCCCTCTAATCTCCCAGGCCAAATCACCCTATCCAATCTCTTTTATATGTTAGCTTCCTTTATTATAATATAAATTCCTTCAGTTAAGAGACTTCCTTATTTTTCATGTTTGCATCCCCTTGAGTTTAACACTGTACCTGATTCATGGCAACTGCTAAACACTGAGAAAAATTCAAGTGCTTTTTCTTACACATATCATTTATAAAGATTTTATAGAAAAAAAAGAGATTCATCATATGGTTCAGTAGCTGAGGATTTTTTGGAGGGATAACAATACTATCTTTAATGTCTTGTATTCTTTTGGAATTTCTTCCCCTCTTTGAAAATCGATTGTTCAGTACATTGAAAATTGTATTGATTACAAAATAGATTATTTTCCACATTTTTATTAGATCTAGTTGCTTTTCGTGAATGCCATTTTCACATACTTTCAATATGGAGCTTGTTGGGTGTGCAGTAGATAAAGTACTAAGCCTGGAATCAAAAATCTAGCATCAGACCCTTACTAGCTGTGTGACCCTAGGCAAGTTCCTTGTTTGCCTCACTTTTCTCAATTGTAACATGGGGATAATAATAAAAAATAAATGAATAATATCTGCCTTTCCAAGTAGTTGTAAAGATCAAATGAAATAATATTTATAAAAAGTACATTGCACAGAACCTGAAATATAGTAGGTACTATATAAATATTCTTATTCCTTTCCCCTCTGGGACTGAGGGTATAATTTTCCCAATCTGGGTTCTATGGGAGGAAACCAGATTGCTTTGGAAATACCGGCAGACTTGGTTTATTTTATGCTAATTAGTGGTCCTCCCAGTATTAGTTATGAATTTTTTGCTGTCAGATTAGATCTCCTGTATTATTCAGAATGTCTTCTCATCTTATTATTTGTTTTTCTAATTTGTTATTGACTTTAACATTTCCTTGAACTATCTGATATTTATATATAGCTGATTCTGAGAGTCCTGTCAGAAGCCAGTGACTTATTGAAAGTTATAATAGGGGCAGCTAGGTGGCACAGTGGATAAAGTACCAGCTCTGGAGTCAGGAGTACCTGGGTTCAAATCTGGTCTCAGACACTTAATAATTACTTAGCTGTGTGGCCTTGGGCAAGTCACTTAACCCCATCTGCCTTGCAAAAACCTAAAAAAAAGTTATAATAGTTACATTTATTTTTGATTCATCACTATTAATCATAAATTCTACCTTCATTTTTGAAAAAAAATTCATGATATACAATTGCAAATCTTCCTCATAATATATATATATATATATACTTTTAACTTGTTTCATTTCTTTATTCTAAATCACATTTAGCAATATCTACATTTCTTTCTTTTTCTCTCTCCCTCTCTTTCTGTGTTTCTGTCTCTCTTTGTCTGTCTCTGTCTCCTTCTTCCTTGTTCTCAACTCCACCCTAAGGGTGAGAGGAAGCATGTGCCAGGCAAGACAAATAATTCCCACCATCTTGGAGTCCCCTCTAACTCTTTTGGAAGTAGCTCATAAACTAAACTGAACCCAAGAGTTTTGGACATTGCTTTCAGCCCAATTCTTTCAATCTTCATTCTGGGAAATGACCCCTGTAGAGAAGCAACCTAACAGTGGTTCCAGCCAGTGTTCCAGCCACAGTTACTGAAGACCCAGAAAATAAAATTCTTGGCATTGAAGTCCTTGTAATTATCCCATGATTCAAGATCAGAGAATGGAATGATTTTTATTAGGGGAAGGAATAAAAAAAGACACTAACATCTCCTTTATGCAGCACCTCAAGGACCATAGAGTTTTTCTATCTGACTTTCAGTTGAAATTTTCTATATATTTCTTCCCCATTAGAATGTGAGTTTCTTGAGATTGTCTTACTTTTGCATTTATATCTACATCACTTAGCACTGTGCTTTACACATAGCAATGGTTAATAAATGTATTATTTATTAATTAATTCATTGCTTTGCACCTCCTGCACCCAGTATAGTTTTTTTTTTTGGCATTATGATTGACCAGAATAGTTAAGAACAAAAGGGTTCCTCAGTGACAATAGGTTTGACCAGTAGATAATTACTTTTTTGACCAAGTTGAACCATAAAATGGGAGTGCATGCTATATATATTAATTATTTTTGAGAGAACTAACATTATACAAATAACTAATGATTTTTGCTTCCTTATTTTAAAGTTAAGAACTATTATTCCTTATTCCTTTAATTAATTTGCACCTCTTTTCTTATTTCCCAAATGATTGGGGCCTTTCCTACTTGAAGAAGGTTGATCTGAGAATGCCAAAGAAAAGATAAACTTTTAGGGGGCAGTTAGGTTGCATAGTGGATGGAGTACCTGCCTTGGGGTCAGGAGGACCTGAATTCAAATTTGACTTGAGACACTTGACTGAGGTTTAGTTGTGTGACTTTATACAATCACATAACCTCAATTGTTTTGGGAGGAAAAAAAAGAAAATAGAATCTTTTAAATAGGAACCATGTTTTTCATCAACTTTGTGAATTAAACTAAAATTCTTTGTCTAAATATTAATGATAACAAATTAGAGATTTGAGATAAATTGATTCTTTATATCTAATAAATATATCTAATAAAATTAATTCTACCACCAAAATCATCCTGTGATGCCTCACCAAAGCATGAAAGTAACTATGAACTTTCAAGGTAATGTTAGTGTATATATAATAATGGAATATAACTATAAAACTGCAAAAGCTTCAAGCAGCGACTTGAAGAAGAGGCTTAAAATTTAAGAGATCTTGGAGATCATTGAGTCTAACATTTTTATGACAAAACTTGTTAAGTGGCAGTAGGTTGGAGTATTTACCATTGAAATAAGCACATGAGCTCTAGCCCTTTTCTGGGGGCTAGTCTAACCTCTAACTAAAGAGCATGCTAAGTCTACAAGCATTTATTTAGCACCTATCATGTACAAAGCAGTGTTCTAAGAGCTAGACATACAAAGGAAAAACATTTCTTGCCCCAAGGGGGAGACAATTTGCAAATAGCTATGTACAAGCAAGAAATGCACAGGATAAACTGGAGATAATCTTGGAAGGTACTGTACTAGCATTATGACAATTATGAGAGCTATGAACTATGCCTTGGAACTATGCATGAAAGTTGTATTGAAAAGGTTTGTTGATTGACCTAGGGATAGGTTTTAAAACTTATAGAATGACCCCCTCCCCTTTCTTTTGAGCATATTGCTACTTGCTATCCTTGGACTTGTAACAACAGGGAACAGATTCCATTCCTTTCTCTCCTGTAAGTAATGGAGACTGACAGTGAAAATGTGAGCCTTGTCTAGATGGATCTGAGTCTCTGGCAGCCTTTATTTTCTTGAGTTTCTGTTTTTTTTTTTCCTGAGCACATGTCAGTAACCAGTAACTTGTAATTCTGAGAGATCAGCATTTTCAGCCTTGGTGACCTCCCTGAATATAAGAGTTCTTAGATTCTTGAATCTGTTCCACTTGCTTGATGGGAGGCTCTTAGTGAGCTTTCACTGAATCTCAGAGAAGAATATGACCTCCAAGAGCCTTGAATTTGAAAGAACTAAGAGATATTCCTGGACCTAGTGAGGGTTTGAATATTACAGACCTGAAGGGAAAATGAGATAGAAGTCTGTTCATTCATTTTGCAGAAGTTTTTTTTTTTTTATCTTTCAGGGAGATTATAATGATGGTGATGGATTTTTGTTTATCTTTTAAATATTTGTTAAGGTGCATTTGTGAGATTTTTCTTTTCTTTTTCCATTCAAAATATTTCTTTTATGGGAAATGTATAACTGCCTAGCACTTGCTATCTATTTTCTAGAATAGACCTTGTTAATCCCTTTTGAGGAAATGTTAGACATAAACTGTATATAAATTAATTTTAGAATTTTGCTCTGAGTTGGGACTTGAGAGGAGGGGTTAATGATTCAGAAAGACTGAGAAAAGACTGATCCCCTCTTTGGAGTCAGGTTGCCTCCTAGATGAATCCATTCTTTCTGTAAGTCCAGAGCAGGAACCTCTTGTGGGAGGGGGGTTTCTTGAGTCAGGGTAACACTTAGACCAATAGAGTTTAAGTGACTTTCTCTTAAATCACAGAAGTAGTAAATAGCAAAATTGGGATTTGAAGTCTGGTTTTAGTAACTGCAAATCCACTACTCTATCCAGTATATCTCAAGTTTGTAAAAATTCATCATCAGATTTGATGTTGTTGTTCAGTTTATCAGGCTTGTCTGACTTTTTGTGACCTCATGAACCATAGCACGCCAATACTATCCATGGAGTTTTCTTGGCAAGGAAACTGGAATGGTTTTCCATTTCCTTCTCCAGTGGATTTGTCATTAGGGGATGTTATTTGGGTAAAGGGTGTAACAATTCATAAATCCATCTTTAAAACCTAGCTGGGAGACTAGTGGTGATGCTGGGAAATGCCTGCAGAGATGAAGAACTCTTCATCTGATGAGTAAGTTTTTATTAAGAATCAACTCTATGGGGGAGGCTAGGTGGCACAGTGGATAAAGCACTGGTCCTAGAGTCAGGAGTACCTGGGTTCAAATCCGGTCTCAGACACTTAATAATTACCAAGCTGTGTGGCCTTGGGCAAGCCACTTAACCCCATCTGCCTTGCAAAAAACCTAAAAAAAAAAAAGAATCAACTCTGTGCTTGACATTGTGTTAGGTACATGGGATACAAAAGCAAAAATCAATAAAGCAAAAATCAAATAATCTCAGCTTTGGTCAAACTTATGTTCTATCATGAAAGAAGCAATAAGAAAGTAAAGTTAATAGCAAAGATATGCTGGCAAATGTTTAACAGCTGACTCCATGGGGGGGGGGAGAATGTGTTTCTGATATACTTTTTATTTTAATTTACATCAGTTAATATTTTCTCCTTTTCTTTATTTAGTCTAAGCAATCAACAAAGCAATAAATCAAACTCATTTGTAATGTTTGATAATTTATGAGATATAAATGCATATGAGATGACTCCAGAGCATCCATCCTTCTTTGCTATTAATGGACTGTTTTCCTGTAGCTAGTTTAGAATTGAAAGTGATGAAACTTGTTATAAAATGTCTCTGTGTTATAGATGTATACAGATCAGTGTGTTCAGAGAGAAGAGACCTGCAGTCTAAGGGCAGTAGGAACCAGATTGGGGCATGGTATAGAGAACAATCTAAAATGAATCTTTAGTGACTATATCTAGAATAAAACTATATTAAAACCATAGATTTTTTTCCTCAATTAAGAATATGCTTTTAAATAATTTCCTTAGGACAAACATTGATGATCTCCAAGGTCTTTTCTGGCTTTAAGAATCTATAATTCCAAAAAACTTGAGATCTATTTGCTTAAGAAGCAGATAGAGATTCAAGTATCAGCAATGCTGAAAAACAAACTTAAATCACTGCTTGTATTATGTGAAATATAGTAGTATATGAAAACACAATGCTAAGATGTCATATTTTATGCAGGTACTAATTGAATCCCCATTGGAAAAGTTTGGCTCTGATGCAAGAGACTTTTTATAAGATTATATTGTCAAGGAATGCTTTTGCTCTATAATAGTCATTTATATAATTTATCACCACACATATTAAATATTATTATAAAATTATTGGTAAATTTCCCATGTTATAGAGCTTTACCAAAAATTGATTTTTTATTAAATATATTCATATGAAGAATGATCACAATCCAAATCAGGGATATCTAATATACCATGAAGTTGCATGTAGTTTAAGAAGCCAAAAAGTGTAATTCAAATAAGGTTCAAACTGTGTAGTCATCATTAGAACAGGTTCTACACATTAAGTTCAATAAGAAGACTACAATATTTAATTTGTAAGCTAATTGAAGGTCACAGTGTTTTATCTGTAATTATACCCTCAACACTTAGCACAGTGCCTATTTTATACCACATTCTGATTGATTGTTGCTTAGATATTATCCTTATCTTTAGCCACAAATCTTCATCTTTTATTGTGAATTGGTGGGAAAAGAACCGTACTAGGAAGCAGAAGATTTTAATCCTGCTAATAATTGGCTGTGTTACCTTGGTTAGATCTTCACTTCTTTGGACTGAAGTCCTATCATCTGTTAAAAAAAAAAGAAACTGAACAATAATGTAGTCTGTAATCTTCTTTGGACATGTATCTAGTCTGTGAATCAGAATCTACTGAAATATATCAGTCCAATAGCTATTTCCCTTTTCTGATCATTCTTGTGAGATCAAATAATGACAAAAAGAATCTAGAGAGAATCATTAAGGATAATGAAATTCTGGCAAGAAATGGAAGCTCTAATGGATATAATTAATGTTTTCATAACTACTGCCAATTAAAGAGTAAGAGTTTATAAAAGAGGAAAAGATGCAAGAATAGGAGTTTTGGGGACCATGGCTTAAAATATGGAAATACTACTTGTTTAGAAATGAAGTGTAATAGTCCATGTGAACATTTAGGATGGATTCTCTAAATTTGCACATCTCATATTTCATTCTGCTTTACTAATATAATAGAGCACAGTTTCTTCTCTGATGAAGGCATGACATCTGAGTTTTCCAGTACCAATGTCTCCCATGTCGTACAAGCACTAAAGTTCTTCAGAGAGACCTTGAGAGTACCCTTGTATTGCTTCTTCTTACCACTATGTGAATGCCTTTGAGTAAGGTCTCCATAAAATAGTCTTTTAGGCAAATGTACATTTGGCATTTGTATAATGTGGTTAGCCCATTGGGGTTACACTCTTTGCAATAGAGCTTAAATGCTTTTCATTTCAAGGATGAGGATCTTAGTGTCAAGTACTTTATCTTGTCAGGTGATCTTTATAATCTTCTTACTACAATTCAAATGGAAGAAGTTCCATTTTCTGGCATGGCACTGCTACATTGTCCAGGTTTCACAGGCATACAACAATGAAGTCAGTGCAACAACCCTGTAAACCTTCAGTTAGGTAGGTATTCTAATGCCTCTTCTCTCCCAGACTTTCCTTCAGAGCCTCCCAAACACTGAGCTAGCTTTGTCAATGTATGCATCAACTTCATCATCTGTGTGTACAACACTGGAAATTATTTGCAGTGTCTACCTGTGATTCCTATTTCTGCCCTTAGTCAAACAGAATAAGTTCAATCTACCCTCTGTGAAGATATGCTTAGAAAATCACAGAAGACAGAAGTCTAAGAAAATAGACATAATCAAAAACTTCTGGTCTTGAATATCTATACACAAGAGCACAAAATAAAGGCAACAAAGAAGGGGGACTACAAATTCTAGTCTGGTGATTCTATTATTTGTGTATAGATCAGAGAGAAATAGAAATTAGATTGCTGTGGGCAAATACTGCAGTCCACCTAGGCAGAAGAAAGAGTTCAGGAAATAGATCACAAGTTTAGCATATAAGTAGATATAATAAATGATAGGAGAATTCAATTATCTGCTGGAGCTCTTTCTTTCAAAAGTTAAGCAGTTAATGGCTTAAGAATTTAGTGTTCATTTCATTCTTCAAAAGGTGGTAGAGGAAATGAATTTCTATACTAGAATCAGATTTTGACCAACCAGGAGAGACTGGTTTCTAAAGCAGAATTACAGGCTCTTTGGGAGAAAATTATCATTTCATCTTAGAATTCATGATAGAGGAGAAGAAAGTCAGGTACAGTCTGGCATGCATCCTAGGTCTTGGGAGAATAGATTTCAAAAGGTTACAAACAAGGATAGTTAGGATCCTATTGCCTAAAATTCTGCATTGAGAATCAGCCCAGGAAGGGAATATTTCAAGAATGAAATTTAAAAACAAATAGAAATGAAATCAAAAAAGATTAACGTAAGTTTTGGGTAAGGTAGATGCATAGGGATGGATGGGGATGGATAACAACCAATTTAAAAGTTAGAACTATATTTATTTCTAAGGTCTGAATCTCTGATCTTCTGATTGAGTGAATACAGGCTTGGAGCATGAATTAGGGTCAACAACAATAACAACAACAAAGAGAGAGATCAGTGGGTAAGAACTTTAAGGCAACTACAAAAATCAAAACAGTTTCCTTAGAAAAGCTTTGATTCCATGAGGATCAGAGACTAAAGAAGTGCCAAATAAATATCAGGGCCATGAAAAATAAATGTTCAGAACAGAAAGAAGAGGAAGATAAATAATTAAGAGAATAATAGATTGAAATCTTTTTAGAAAAAATCACAGATGAAAATTTATACACACATGTATGTAATATTTTATTTCTCTCCAATTACATTTTCCCATTTTTTAACATTAAAAAAGTTTTAAGTTCCTAATTCTATCATTCCTCTCTTCCTTCCCTCCCCACTTCCTGAGGTCAAAAGCAATCTGATATAGGCTATACAAATGTAATCATATAAAACATTTCTATATTAGTCATTTTTAAAAGAAGACTAATAAAAATAAAATGAATAATAGAAAACTTCAGACAATAAAAGTTTAAAAACATTAATGAATAAAACAAATTGAAGAGGAGAAGATGGGGATTTTACTTGATTCTTTAATTGAGGCAGAAAAAAAGGAGAAAGAATTAAATAAGTAGATTAAAAGCAAGAAAGAAAAAAGAACCAATGAGTTAAGCAAAAATCCAAAATAAGGGAAAGGGGTAACATGTGGGAGGGACAAAGTTTCATGGTGAGGGGAAGAGAAGTGCTGGGCATTGGGATGCCTTAAAATACAGTAAGCTAAAATAACCAAGAAGACCTAACAGTCTATGTACTAGATGTAGTACATTCTATGACATGCTTTGAAAACATGGAAACATGAAAACATGTTCTAAATTGAGTAACATTTTAGAGAATATTCTGAACACCCTGAATTTCAAATGTGCTTCTTCAAAATTTCTTCTTCAGAAGCACTGAGAATGCAGAAAATTGCTTCACTTCATAATACCTCACAACTTACAACTGTTTTTCTCATTTCCACAAGCAAACCTCAGAAGTATTTTAAGCTAAAATGACATATTTATTAAATATCTTTTAGTGTAGAGGGACCTTGTGAGGAGGAGGGGCTGGTTGCACCATCCTCAAACTCATCATGGACTCCAGTTTAAAGTCTACCCAACTTAATGCTGTGTCATCTTCCTTCCCCCTCCCTATGCCCAGGATGCAGAATCCGTCCCTATATATTACAGTATGTATTTATTTTCTAACTAGTTAGCATGTATAAAACTATGCTATCATTTTTACTTTGTTCTTATCCTTTGCTTTATGTATCATTGAAGAAGTTTTGGAACATTGTACCTCTAACCCCATTACCCTCACGAGCCCTGTAGTTTCTATCATTCAATTTTACATGGTACCAAGAATTTTTTGGAAAATACATATGTCTTGTCTCAGTGGAATCACCTTTACTGTACTTATAGAGAAAGAAGGGGAGAGATTCTAAATAAAAATAGATTTCAGACAGGTTAAAAAGGTATTTTCCTCAAGTCATGTTGCTGAGAGGAGAAACTTGATGGTGTATTGGAGGGGTGGTACTTGGTAGTGGAGTTCATTACAATATGTTGAAATCTGTTAAAAAGAACAAATTAATAGGATTCAGCTAAATCCAAAAAGAAATAAAAATGGCAGGACCAATTAGGGCAGAAAAAAAGAAGGAATACATACAAGTGCTTTGAGGCAGAGACATTTTATTTTTGTTTTTGTATTCCCTTGCAGGAGATGACTAATGAATATTTGTTGTTAAACTGAATTGAAGCTCTGGTTATAGCAATAATTTCTTTTAAAAAAAATTTTTTTAAGGCAATGGGATTAAGAGTGACTTGCCCCAAGTCACACAACTAGGCAATTATAAAGTGATTGAGGTCGGATTTGAACTCAAGTCCTCCTGACTCCAGGGCCAGTGCTCTATCCATTGTGCTACTAGCTGCCTCCAATTATAGCAATACTTAGTAGAATTACAAGGTAATAACAGAGAAGATAACTCTTGGGGGTGTGTGTGGAGGAAATGTTTATAGTTTCAATGAAATCTTAGTGTTGCAAATGAGTCAAATATTTATATGAATATATAAATATAACATCCTATTCTGGAATACTTGTTCAACTGGGCATTTGAATTCACAGGGTGGAGTCCCTAGAAGGTAGATGACCATTTCTCCTCTCAAGATTCCAGAAACATTATTGAGTTTTTGTAGTACTATCATTCATGAGCCATGCCTAGTGTGTTTCCTATCAATATGTCAGATTTCAATTAACTTTTAGAAAGATTATTTATTTACTAAAATGGCATAGTCAGAACAGTAGATATGAAACACTCTCTTAGAATAATTGGAGCACACTTTCTTAGAAATGGACATAACAGGTAAGGGAAGAGGGAGCTCAAACTTAATAAGGTGTAGAGAGCATAAATGACCAACATTTGTTTACTAGAAATGCTTTATAGAGTCCATTGCCATTTTCGGCTGGTGCAGGGGCCATACTCCTTGAAATGACTTCCTTGCTCAGGTGGCTATCTTTCTTTATTTTTCTCCATGTTTGACCTCATGTTGTCTATATAGAAGGAAACTCTCTCCTCTTTACCTTATCATTGGTTAATTCTCTCTCTCTCAGATGTCTAGCTATAATCCTCTAAAGTGAAATTTTCAACTGCTTGACTAAATAACTGCTAAAATTGCTCCTGATATTCAAAGCCTGGAAGGATGCTTGTTTGGATGGTCAACCACCCTACTCTCTAACAGATTAAAACATTGTTCCCTCTTGTTAAAAGAGTCATAAATGTAGATAATCTTGCTCACTCATTTAAAAAACCTATTTATGTCTGTTGATTGAATAATTGGAGTTGGCCAATCAAACCCCTTTCTTTACACAAAAAGGTACATTTAGAGCATACTGTCATCATTATTAATTCATTTTGATTAGGTATACTAGAGGCTCAGTGGTCCACAGGATAGTTCCTAGGATTTATAATCAGGAAATATGAAGTTTTATAGTAATATGACAGTGTAGAACATTTTGAACTTTGCAGAACAATTTCCCTGCATTATTTAACTGAATTCTTACAACACTATGAGGTAGTTAGGGATAGTTATAATGTTTCAAGTAAACTACTGGGGCCCATCTCCTGGGGATGAGTCTCTCCAAATTTAGCTAGGTCTGTTCTTGGATCTCATCTATTTCACTGTGGAGATGGTACTTGAAGTTTTCCCAGTTTTGATGGAGAATCCGCCAGAGCTTCTGCTCTGCTAGCATAACCTACAAGAACCAGAATCACCTCTATACAATGCTTCAGCATTGGAAATGTTGTTATTTAGCCTTCATTCTTGTAGAATACTATAACATTAGGAAGGAGATATACATCTCCTTCATTTTTCAAGAATGAAGGCCTGGGAAGGAGGGAGGGAAACAAGTGAAGGGAGGAGGGGAAAAAAGGAGGAAGGGAAAGAAGGAGGGAGGGAAGGAAGGGGTTGCATTGCTCAAATGGAATTTGTCATTTGGGTCCCCAGTAGAGCAGTTACTACCACTCACAGATCCTTCATTCTCAAAAAGGACCATGACATCAGGAAGTAGATGCCATGACTTGCAAGTGAATTGGATTGAAGTGAGGCAGGGGCTGTGCAAAGACTCCAGACTTAGTCTCTCCTTCAGAGCAAGACATGGATTAGGATGATTGGAGATGGAAGCCTAAATTTTTTTCCAATAATTCTGTATTTATTTGATTTCTGATATGAATGATGAATAGAACTATTACTCTCCTGAATCTACAAAAAGGACATGATTGTAAAGTAGGCAAAAAGCCTTTCTCCTCCCAGTGAGCTATAGTGAAAAGAATACTGGCATCTAAGTTGGAGAATTCAGGTTCAAATCTTACTGCTGACATTTAGTTCCTCTGTAATCTTTGGAAATTCTATTAACCTCAATTTCTTCTGATATAAAATGAGGGGGGTGGGATGAAATGGCCTCCAAGATTCTTTAAAATTGTGAATCTATGATACATCCAATGTTTTCCTTTTTGTCCCTTTTTAGTTACCATCTCTTGCCCCTGCCCCCCAAGCATCTTCCCACTTCTGAACTCTTCTTGTATCAAAAGAAAGTGATTGGGTAAATTAATTGATACTAAGATGCTGGCAATTTCATATATTATTTTCTATTATTTAATAATAACAAATGATATTGTTAGAACTTTAAAGTTTGTGACACTTTATATATGCCTATATATATATATATGTATATACATGTACATGTATATAGATAGATATATATAAACATATATATATCCATTTTCAATTCTATAACTTATTTTCTCAGTATCAATTCTGATTACTCAAGGGAGTGGGATTGTCAAAACTGAGTTTTATGTCATTCAAAGGGATCTAGGAACTAGAATGCCTTTCTAATGCAATCATCTCAACTTTCCAACCAATGGGTTCTCCCAATATCTACCGGTGATTAGCACCCCAAAATTATTCAACCTTTTGATATATATATACTTAATAATGAATCATTGTTGATAACCCATGAATGTTAATTAGTTTTTACAGAGAGAAATTTACTGACAAGATATAATGTTTGTCTTTCATTTTCAAAGAAGACCATGACATCAGGGAGGTGATGCCATGACAAGCACATGAATTGGATCTGAGTGAAGGAGGGCTATGCTGAGTCACCATCCTCACTTTCTCCTCCAGAGCCATTTGGGTCCAATGGCAGACATGAATCAGGATGACTGGAGATAGCCCTGGATGCAAGGCAATCAGGGCTAAGTGACTTGCCCAAGGTCACACAGCTAGTAAGAGTCTGAGGTCACATTTGAACTCAGGTATTCCTGACTTCAGGGCTGGCACTCTACCCACTGTGCCATATTGCTGCCCCACTGACAAGATATGACAGGAAAGAAATATTCAAATACCCCTAAACCCTATTCCTAGGGAGAGTGGATTTGAACTTTAAAGGATGCTAAAATAAAAAACCTTTCCATCACTAAGGTCACTTCCAGAGGTGGCAGAGCAAATGAATGAGTTGTTCCTTTGCTTTCCAGAGGATGACATCTTATCTGTTAGGTAGAGTCTTGCTGAGCTACTTTAAGTTGGTTATAGTAATCTCTGCCATGAACTCCTGTCACTGGTCCTTTTGGTGGTTTTTCTCATTTTTCAAATTAACAGTACTATTTCATTTCCAATACACCATCACCCAAGAGAAGAATGAAACACAACAGAGACCAAAACACAAAACAAAACCCCAAAACAAAAAAGTCCAGAAATGCTATGTGCCCCAAGTTTCATGGTGACTAAGAAAGAGAAGGTCGGAAACCCCACCAGAAGCTCACCAAAGTTTCATGTCTTGCTTGTTATTAGGGAAAATGTAATTTTATTTGTTCAGTTATTGTGCTTTGTATGTATATCCCATTGTTGCTCTATAATCAGCCAAAAGTCAATTCTTCACCATTCAGTACACAGACAATAAATGGAGAGAAAATCTGCTCATTTTCTGAACTGTCCCCAACATTCCATGTCTTCATGAATTTCCAGCAGCAGACTCACCATACTCCTGACATGGGTTGGTTTCAAACAGAGATTGCTCTATGTGCTTCTAGGACTGGGTTTTCATTGGTCAGTCTTGAATGTGAATCTTGCAACAACCTTGTGGAAAGTATTGCAAGTATTGCAAGGATTATCATTTCCATTTTAGAGCTGAGGAAGCTTAGACTAAGAAAGTTTAAGTGACTTTTCCAGAATCACACAGATAACAAATGCCAGAGGTCTTCCTGACTTTGGCTATCACTTTAGCCATGTTACATCAAAGGAATCTTTCAGGAAAGGCAATGATTAACCCAAAGACATGAAATTATAACAATAGAATATTAGGCCCAGGTACATCTAAGCAAGAAGTACATTTGGGGCATTAGTCCCTCCGGTTATTCCTCTCATCTTTTTTTACCCTGCAATTTAAAATTCCATATTCAAAGAATATGATCTAATCTCTTTTAATTATTCAGTGTTGAATCAGTACATTTGCATAAGTAAATATTTAAGTAAGGGAAAATGCAATTTCAGTAGATATATATTTAGCATATTATTTTAAAATACCCTTTTCATCACTTCTTTAATTCAACAATAATTCTGATTTTGTATAGATTGAAAATTGACTCATTTAAATAGATAGTCCATCCCTGTCTGAGTCAAGAGATAATAAAGGAAAATTGCCCCTAGATTGTTTTCTTTTGAATGATGAAGAAAATAATTATAGGTCCTCCTTCCTATAATCTAAAGTACCCATATATTGGTACATTTCCTCTTTCTAATATTAGCTTGTCATAACCTCTCAGAGCCTCAGTTTCTTATGATCACAGATTTAGAGAAGAAAGAGATATTAGATATAATCTAGTCCAATTTCCTAATTTTATAGATAAAGAAACTGAGGCCCACAGAGGTGAACTGACTAACCCAAATGACATATGGGGAAAACTAGAATTTGAACACAGTTCCTCTCACTCCAAATCCAGTACTCTTTCTTTCTACCATGTTTCTACCATGACACTTTAAAATTAAAATATGAACAGCATCTAGATCATAAAGTTATTGTAAAATTCAAGTAAGTCAATGTGTGTAAAGTGTTTTGTCAACTTTCAGGTACCATGTAAATGACAGCAGTCATTATTGATATTATTTCAAAAGGGCATGGAATTATTTACTGGAAATTGTGCTGTCATCAATAATCATGTGCTTTGACCTTATCAAGTAGTAGATTTGTTCCTTAATTTTTTCCTAATAGGATTTTTCTTGTCCACTGTTTTCTCTTCAACACCATTACTGTACCAATCACTGACTTACAAGTTCATAATGTTCAAAATATATGCAAAAATTTTTGTGAGGGAAAACTGATTTCACAGTACTTCTTGGCCAGTCAGGATAAGGGCAAGGGGTAAGATCATTGATTAAGGATCCATTTCCAGTAAATAAAAATAATAAATGACTTTTACATCGTACTTTAAGGTTTACATAGATATTAAATGAGATTGATGAACTCATTTGAACTTCACAATGAGATAGGAATTGTAGATATTATTATTCCCATTTTATAGAGCAGCAAGTTGAGGGTCAGAGAGATTAAGTATATTCTAATAGAGTCAGGAAGAACAGATCTTCCAGATTCCAAGACTAGCATTTTATGATTATTATGATTATTGTTCTGTGAATTCTGGGGTGGCCATCAGCATACATTTCTCATAGTTCCATTGGAAAGGATTAATTGGGCAATTTAGTCTATTTTGTTTTCACTTTGAGCCAGAGTAGACATAAAGAGGTATGGAGTTAGAGATATATTATCCTTTCTCCCTTGCCAAAAGGAAATTCCCTAGATTTATTCCTTCTTTCTTCTTCTTTTGTGGGGAAGGAACAAATATTTCTCATAAATTTGACCTTCATCTGAATAATTTTGTTGAACCATATAAATCATATGACATCTTAGACATTCATTTTATCTCAATAACTCTGGATTTTCTTTTGGGTAAGAAAATAATGACTGTGGGTAATGTCTCAGGAATGGTTGTTAGGTGAAGGATTGGAGGTAGTACATATCTAGAGAAAAGACTAAATTCAGTGGATGGTAAGTTGGAAAGAGCAAGAAATAAGAAAGTTTTTTATCCTTTTCCTTCCAATTCTCTCTATCCATCACATGGTTTTTAATAGTTAACTTCATCTTTCTTTCCAACCCATATATAGACCCTCCCACAGCAGCAACCTCCCTTAAAAAAATCTTTCTTTATATAGAATTTATACTATATGTCTAAAATGATCATTTTTTGGATATAGAGTGTGGCTTATGTGTGTGTGAAAATATAATATAGAAAATCTGGATTGTCACCACTCATTTTTCTTTCAGGGGAAACAGAGAAATAGGATCATAAGATCATAGATTTAGAATTATAAGGAGCTTAGAAGTTAACTAGTTCAATTCCCTAATTTTATAGAAGAGGAAATTGAAGACAAGCAAGAATAAGTGATCTGCCTAAAGTCATCCGGGTGTTAAGTAACATTTGAGATTTGAACCCAAGTCCTTTAACTCTAAATGTGGTATTATTTTCAATTCAATTTAACATATATTTGTTATGTACTTGGCACTGGAGATACAAAGATAAAAATGAAAGAATCAGGCGGCTGGGTGGCACAGTGGATAGAGCACTGGCCTTGGAGTCAAGAGTATGTGAGTTCAAACCCGGCCTCAGACACTTAATAATTACCTAGCCGTGTGGCCTTGGGCAAGCCACTTAACCCCATTGCCTTGAAAAATCTAAAAAAAATACCCAAATATACAAAAAATAATGAGAGAATCTCTGCCCTCAAGAATATTACCTTCTATTGCGTGCAAAACATGACTACAGATAAATAAGTACAAAATAATTTCCAGAGATGTAGGGAGGGTATTAAGCATTGAACAGATAAAGCATGACCTTATGTAGGAGGTGACATTTGAGTTAAATTTTGAAACCATGAAGATTCTATGAGGTGGAAAATTCAGTCATTTCTCATTGACTAAATGGAATTTACTAAAGTGAAACAAAAAGTACAAGGTGAGAGTATTAGAATCCAAAAAGGCTTGAACAAATCACATTAGCTTCTGATAGTGTCTGAATTTCAAAGCTAGGGATGAGATATATTGAAGGGAAGAGAAACCCAGCTCAATATAATCCAGTTAGGTGCTTCAATGGATATGGCACTAGGTCCACAGTCAGAAAGACCAGAGTTTAAATCTTTCAGATGCTTATTAGAAGTATGACTCTGGGCAAATCACTTAATCTTTTTTTTGCCTCAACTTTTCCAACTGTAAAAAAGAGGATAAATAATAACAGCACCTTCACAGAATTGTTGTGGGATATCAAATGAGATAAAGTGCTTAGCACAAAGACTTATACATAAAGGTGCTCTATTATATTTTCCCTTCCTTTCCATTGCCGATGGAGACTGACTGCAACTGAGAAGGGGATTCACTTTTTACAGAATTTGCAACCCAGTTCTTTCCACTAAACCAGGATGCAAAGTAAAAGCTTAGTTCCCAGGATTTTTCACAGTTACAAAACTGGATATTATGGCCATAGCCTCATTGGAAAGATGACTCATAGAACTAATAGTTCTTTTCTACCCCTCTGCTGACCTTTCAAATTATATTCAGTGTTGTACAAGATGTTTCTGGTTCCCAGAAATGACTGAAGAAGAGAATGCCCGATTATCATTATTCAAAGTCTGGACATTTACATCTTATTGTGTTCTTCCAAGTGAACTTATGCACTGCTTCTCACTAATATGGATATTAATGATTCAAATAACCTTCCTTTACTCAGCATCTCACCTGTACCAATATTATACAGGTGGAGAATTTGTAAAGAAGTCCATTTTCTTGTAAAGTTCAGTTTTTAAAAAATTGATTCAGGAAACATGCTTGTCAATATGGTGGGGGTGGGGGTGGGGAAGAAATCTTAATACACCAAGGAGATAAAAACCATCATAAAAATGTAGTTAAATTGTTAGTCAACTGTGCATGAATTCTACTTTAATAACTCTTATCCTTAAAAACAAGAAAAAAAGGGGCAGCTAGGTGGCACAGTGGATAAAGCACCGGCCCTGGAGTCAGGAGTACCTGGGTTCAAATCCAGTCTCAGACACTTAATAATTACCTAGCTGTGTGGCCTTGGGCAAACCACTTAACCCTGTTTGCCTTGCAAAAACCTAAAAAAAAAACCAAGAAAAAAATCCTATTCTTGTATGACTACCAAATATAGTCCTAGTAGGAGATGTATATTTCTGGACAGCTCTTCCTTTTTTAGGCAATGGGGTCAAGTGACTTGTCCAAGGTCACACAGCTAGGCAATTAAGTGTCTGAGGCTGGATTTGATCTCAGATACTTCTGACCCCAGGGCCAGTGCTCTATCCACTGGGCCACCTAGATGCCCCTGGACAGTTCTTAAATGAGGTCATTTCAAAGTGCTACATTTTGAATGAGAAAGATGAAGTCAACAGATTTTTCTGAGATATAGTCAATAGAATCAGGAAAACATGATTAGTCAATAGATAGCACTTTCACCCTCTTGTATATGTATGGACTTCTCTGTTAAAAAAAAATGTTCCAAATTTTGATATAAGAATTTGGTGTACTGAAAAGAGTATTGGATTAAGAATCATAAACTGGGTTCAGATCTTGGTTCTGGTCCTTACTACATGTGTAGACTTGTTAGTGAAAGTCACTAAGCCTCTGGCCCTGAATTTCCTCATCTGTAAAATGAGAATGATGATTTACTAAGCACTAGATCTACAATTCCATGAATAATCCAAAACCTTTAGCAGAATTCTTTCATAAGAAAAAAGGAATAGGAATTGAGAGATTCCATGGTGAAGTGAACTTGACCCAGTAGTGACAATAGCTGGTAATTATTTAATGTTTATAATACACTTATTAACTATCTCAATTTGTCCTCACAACAACCTTGGGATATAGATACTAATACTAACTTTATTTTACATATGATTAAACCTACCTTGTGAGATTAAATGATTTATCTAGGATTACACAAATAGTGTCTGAGATTAGATTTAAATTCAGATTTTCCTAGCTTCAAGTCTACTACTCTATCCATTGTGCCACGTATTTGCATAGCTTTACATGAGGTAGGATTGTGGGTGCCCTAGGCATTATGATGAAATAGACTTTAGTGTTAGACTCAGAGGTTCCAGATATGAGTGAGCATGCCTATTTGCAAATTCATAATCAAATACTAAGTTCAGGATACTGTGTTAGATACTAGAAGGGATACTTGGAAATATAGATCAAGGTTCTCCTTATGGAGTTGACAATAGAGAGAAGATTCACAATGAGATGCAAGATTTGGAAGACCTGGTCCCAGGTCTGCTGACATGAAAGTATGATTCTGAATCTGGTTCCTCATCTATAAAATGAAGGGCTCATATCTCCTTGGTTTCCTTTCCACTCTAAAATAAGTGATTCAATGAAAATCTTACTAGCAATAAAAGCAAATAAATGATAAGTATCAAGTGAGGGGAATAGAAAATAAAATACTTTAGGAGTTCAAATGAGGAATAGAGCACCTGCAGGAGGAGGTCATCTCTATGGAGGGAAGAGGTGGGATTTGAGGTAGGCCTTGAAGGGTCAGTAGAATTGGGAAAGCAAAATGAGTAGAAAGAGGGAGAGCAGGTGAAGAGGAGACATGGGATGCAGTGCTCTTACAGTAAGCAATGACATTTATAAAGATATGAATTTGGTAAAACTTCCCTAAAATATAGAACTGTGAAAGACCTCATAGATCAATCAACACACTATATCTAGTCCCTACTATGTCCCAGATCCTGAATGTGCCAGCTACTATAGGAATCATCTTCATTTTTTCAGATGAGGAAATAAATTGAGAAATGTTAAATAGTTTGCCCATGGTCAAATGGCTGCTAAGTATCTTAAGTTGGATTAAAATTCATGTGTTTCTGACTTCACAGTCCTCACTCTATCCTACATAAAATTGGTTCCAGATGAAGAAATTAGGTACCAAAAAGAAAAAAATCCAAACAAACATCAGAGATAGCAACCAAACTGTACATTTTTTTTTGAATCTACTGGACTTTTCATTGTCTCCCAAATGACTAAGTGCATACTGAGTAGGTAAACTTATTTAGGTTAAAGGATTTATACTGTCAAATGACAAGCTAAGCCTAGAAACATGGTTGGAGATCATATAGTAGGAGGTCTTGAAAATCAGCAAGAATTTGACCTCTACCTTACAGACTAGAGGGAAGCACTGATGAAAGAAAGCTTTTGAGCAGAGAAGCAAACTGATCCAAGTAGTTTATTAAGAAAATTAACATGGTGGCAGCATATTGGATGAATCAGAAATGAAAGAGCCTAAAGGGAGGGAGGTGAATTAAAGGACTGTAAACACAATCTGAGGATGAGGTGATAGTGGTTTAAATAATGTTAGTGGTACCAGAAATAGAAAAAAATGCATTTTAAAGACTGGCAAAAGAATTAAAGAAGAATGAGTAGATACAATATGATGAAAGAGAGGGAGGACTGAGCAACTATTCCTCTGAATGTTTTTGATCAGAGAGAAGAAGAGGTGATCCAAATAATGTTTTAAGATGATTATGATGATATGATAAATCAGAAGGAAGGGCTCCAAAAGGCAGGGATACAAGTTAGGAGGCTATATTTTAGTAGAACAATAGGACAATAGTTACTGTGAGGATCCTGAAAATGAAAAGATGTGTAATATGTATTTGACAGGCTTCTGAGGAAACATGGTAAGAGGAGGGAGGGAGGAGTCAAAGTTGGCTTAAGAATTTTAAACCTCAGAATCTAGGATATTGGTAAGATCATTGACCAAAATAGGGAAAGCTATTTTTTTTTTGGTTTTGAAAGGCAAGTCATTTAATATCCAGAGACATAAAGATGGAGTTAAGAATTGGAACTCATTTCCTCATGTTCATCTGCAATGGAAGGAGATAATAATTGATATGAAGAAAGAACTGCTATTATGTAACTGCTATGATCTGGTCAGAGAATTGATCAAGATCTATAAAATAAGAATTCCAGAAACAGTCACACTAACTGAGCAGTAATATCTCTAAGATCTATATAAGAATAATTGGGGTAGTCGAATAGGAAGAGGAAGGCTACTGCTATGCCAGTGAGGGAATCTTCACAGGGGAGGTGAATTCAGAGATTTTTGAAGTGGGCTTTGTATCTAGCTGAAGGAATCATTAAATCTGATTAAATCATGGATCTAGAACTAGAAGGGTACAATGGAAGCTTTTCTAGTCAATGTTTTCATTTTGCACATGTAGAAACTGAGGCCCACCTTGATATAGTCCTGAATATAAATGGCAAAATTCTAAAGCGGGAGGAACCAAAAATAGCCCCCCCTTCTCTAAGGTGTCAAACAGTGTTAGGGGACAAAGTGTCCTCAAGATATTAGAGTACTGTTTGATTTGATGTTACTTGATATTATCACCAACTTTACAGTTTTAAGAGCTGAGGAAATACCTATTTCGCTAGAATGGTTTTAGATTACTTAAGTCAGCAAAGGAAGTGCATTTTGACTGCCAAGGTGACATCATCAACCAATCTGCAGCTTCTGCACTTCTTATCAGCAGAAGGTAACCCTTGAACTCAGTTTTCAAATATCACTGAAATTACACCTGTAAACTCTGCCCACTTCCTTTCCTCAGGTTATCTTACCTCCACAAAGAAGTGTGTCCAGCAAATTCGAGGGTAGATTTGTTCCTTCACTATGCATCAGTTTTCCTTTTCAAAAAGGCAGCTGGTATAGTGACTAGGTTGTTGGACTTGGAATAAGGAAGACCTGAACCCGAAGGCTACCTCGGATTCTTGCTTAATGTGCGATCATCCCTAAATTGCACTTAACCTCTGAGAGTTTCAGTTTATTCTTCTGTGAAATGGGGATAATGTCAATCGAACCTCACAGTTGTATCTCCAATGAGATAATGACACCGTATGACCCTATGTAAATATTATTCAAAGATGCCTTAAATGCAAGGTTTGCAGTAAGAGGGGCTGGTGCGTGTATACAACAAAGAGTCTAAACATTGGTGTGAGGAAAACAGAATCTGTGGTGACTAGAAAGGTGCTGGGGGCGTCAGGCAGCAGTCCAGAGAGAACCCAAGTTCCTTGACTCTGCCGTATTGTTGTTGCTGTTTTGCTGGTATTATCTCCATTTTCACTGGAGGCCTCCGTGGAGCGGTCCAGTCTAGCCGAGCGAACCTAACTGTCCACCCTGCGGAGACACCTTCACTAAGTCTTAGCCGTAGCTCTCTGGATCCGTGCCAGTCAGCCGGCCAGGAGGAGCTGGCAGTGTGAGGGCTCTCCGTGCGGGCTTCTCCGTGCCCCCGCCCCCTTCTCTCAGACATAGCGGGTTGCAGCTGCTGCAGAGCTCTCCGCAGCCGCCCCCGGCCCTGGGCACCTCACTTTTGGGCGCTGTCCATGGTTGCAGTATCTTTTGCCGAGCGACGTCAGCCGGCTGGAGCCTGGTCCTACTATTGGCCGCTGCGTCTCGGCCCTCCCCCGCCCCCCAAACCTCTGGGGATAGCGCGTGCCCAAGAGCATGCGAGGCTCTAGCCGGGGCTCCCGTGTGTCACACCCACTTTCCTTATTAGGGAAAGACGGGACGACCCGAGTCGAACCAGGCAGGGCTGTAGGGTGGGTGTCGGGGGGCAGTAAGGAGAAGAGAGGCTGAGGCAGCAGAGGCAGCCGCGGGAGGTGGCACAGCTCCTACTGCCCTTCCTCCCGCCCCCCTTCCCCCGGCACCGACTCCTGCTGCTGCGTGGAACTTTTCCTTAATTCACCTCACTTTACTCCATCCCTATCCACCCCTTTTTCTCCCTTCCCCAAGGATTCCCCTTACCCCACAACAACATGGAAGAATTTTTGCAACGAGCCAAATCCAAACTGGTGAGTTGAGGGTAGGCGTGTGTGTGTGTGTGTGTGTGTGTGTGTGTGTGTGTGTGTGTGTGTGTGAGAGAGAGAGAGAGAGAGAGAGAGAGAGAGAGAGAGAGAGAGAGGAGGGGGAGGGGGGCTCAAGTGGAACAGAAAGAGGTTGACACAAGAAGGAGAGGCAGTAACTTTTCAACATAACTGTAAACCCACCCTAGCTGTATGGGGGGGGGTGGGGGGTGTTGGCTAGAGTGTGTCTATTGTGGCACAGGAAGTCTGCTCCATACTCCAGAGAACCTGTCCAAAGACATTCATTGCCCAAAATAGACAAGGGATCACTCAGCAGGTAGTCATTTCGTGATTGAAGTTTTGGTACTCTGTATTTGGCTTGCTCTTCTGGCAAATGGGAAGTATGCAGAGGCCCAGAATACAGTGACTCCTATGCACTTAAGAGTATCCTCTGTGTTTTCACCAGAAAAATAGATCAGCTTTAAGTTTTAGGAGGTACAAAATTCCTGCAAATTCAGAATGTGCAGTTACATAAGAAAATAGAAAAAAAAACACCTTAACATTACTCCAGATTTGTGGCAAAATGAAACAGGAATGTAGACACATTAACAAAAGTAAACTATATGTTTTTTTTAACTAAAGGACCCCTAACAACTTGTGTTGAGAAATTTATAATGTGAGCATTTCTTCTTTGACTTTATGTATGATTATTGTATTCAGCTATATAAACCAGGGAAGTAATTGAAAGGGAAAACTTACAACTGTTGCTGGTGGTATGGAGTTTTTGCATCAGGCTACATCTCTTCTGTATAAAACTAACCAAGAAAAAAAACCCTACAAACACAAGTTAATTTTTACCATTCATTTTGATTTCTGTAATGTGTTTTGGAATAACAAAGTATATTAATTTCTATTTTTGAAAGTTTTTTTTGATTCCTAAAAAAGAACTATATGGACAAACCTACTCCTTCCACTTACTGAAGAGTAATGAATGCAATGGGGATTTGTTTAGAGATACACTCACAGTATTGATAGAACCCATTTGAAGGCAATGTCTTTGACAGTGAAAGCATTTTTTATGGGCAAGGCACAGGAGGGAATGCATAATTTATGATGCCTTTAACCTTTAAGTCTTCATAGAAGCTGAACTACTAAAGTCTATATTAAGGGTGACGTCTGAATCACATGGCAGGAAATTTTCTGGGTTATTACTGTAACTCATTTACCCTCACAGAATAAAGGAAGTGCTGGTAAGAGTCTGGAAATGTTTTACATTCTAGTTTTACAATGCAAATAGACACATGCTTCTTATAATGATCTAACTGTGAGTACTTTATTTTGATTTTTTAAAAAAGATTGTTGAAATTATTTAATTCCAGATAAAGGCTTTATTTTTTTAAAGTAAATTTATTCTTTATAGCTCTAAAATATAGTGGTTGGAGTGGATTCTAAAACTGAAGAAGATTGTGGTCTGTTTTGTAGCAGTTACTGATTCCTTTATTTTTACCTGCAGTGTTAAAAGAAGGTATTGTATTTTTGAAATTAACTAATTTAAGACATTTTCTATTTCTCCACTACTTTATGTCTCTACAAGAATAAATGAGTACTTAAATTTCTTATGTATTAATTCATGAGAAGAATAAGTAAGCTTTTATAAAAGTGGGAAACTAAGTTTTCCTTCTATGTATAAGGTACTTAGTAAATATCTTTATTTCAATTACTTTATTTTTATAGTATAGTATAAGACATTTATAAATGCAAGGGAAAATACTTAGTTCTGTATCTGTACTCAATTCAAATATAATTTGGGTGATTTGGAGGAATTAAAATGTTGATAAACTATGGAGAAAATCTTTTATTGAATTCAAATTTTGTGAACGTTTTCCTTTTGAATGTCAGTTTTCTGAAACAGAGAAAAACTCAATTTAAGAACTATTCATTTAGAGGTATGTTTAAGTTGATATGCTATATTCTTTTATTAAGTGAGAAATGGTTTGATATTATAATAGTGCTATTCCATTTAATTGTCCCACCCAAAATAAAACTACTGCTGATATTTCTATTTTTAAAAAAATAAATTTCTCACAATTATTCTATAGACAAGACCGTCTCATTTCACTTTGAGTTTAGTAAATATGTTTCAGCCAATTAGGTTTTTTTAGCAAAATGTTCCTACTGATGCTTGAAACTTTCCCAGTTATGGAATTTGTAGTTAATATATAATATCCAAGATGCTTTGATAGGCAGGATTGCTGGTTATAGTTTTGTAGAAATATTAAGTTAATAATAATAATAATAATAATCTTAAAACTTGGGGAATTTTACATTGAATATGACCTTGAAAGATATCAAGAAAAGGTGATATGTTGTGCACATTTTCACTTCCAGAATTGGGTAGATTTATGTTTAGAGTCTGTTTATCACTATTCATCCCCCAGAATCATTGTGCCACAGTGAATAATATACTAGACTTGGCATAAACTAAGACCTGGCTTTGAATTTTACCATTGATACTTAATTAGCTGTACATTCACCTGTCCAAATTACTTGAACTCTCTGAGTTTATTTTCCTTAACTATGAGATGAGAACCACATTTTTAGTATCTATTTCATAATTATGATCAATGAAAGAATGTGTATAACGTGTTATAGAATTATTAGCTCTTATAATTTTATACATTCAAAGTCTTTATACAATCTCTGTTTATGTAATACTAAGCAAATAGTTTTATCGTCCCTCCCCCACACATACTTCAAGCAATAGACTAATCATATTTACTTTGTACAGAAACTGTCTTAAATGTCTGCTTTATGAAACAAGTGAGATTCTACTGATCTAAAATAGTTAATGCCCTTCACTCAAGTGTCCAACTCACCCAAGGAGTAAGCCACTTATCACCTGTGTTAGCTAATGCAAATTGGAAATCTTGAATCTTCAAATTGCAAAATAAATCTTAGTGATAGGTCAGATAATTTAAAATGGGAATGCTTAAGTTGATAAAATATTTCTGTTTCTCAGATAGTGGTTGGTGAGCTATGATTTTTGGTTAGGATTTACACATTATTCCCATGTAAATTATCTTTGTTATGAATATTTTATTTTGATCTGCATGAGTGAAAATTTAGGAATGTATGATATACATATGAGCTGACTTTTTGACAAATGTGAGGACAGGAAGTCTGGGATAAATAGATATTGCTATTCCCACTCTTGACATTGATTAAATTTCCAAGGCCACTCAAGCTATGAACTCTCAGACTTTGTGACCCTATCTAGGAAGAAAAGGAATACTAATAGGAAAACCAAGTTTATATGGAATATTTAAGTTGTTAAAGAACTTTCCTCACAAAAACCCTATGAAGTAAGTGGTATAAATATTTCTAATTCCATTTTGCAGATGAAAAAGCTTAAGCCCGGAGAGGTTAAGTAACTTGCTCCAGATGATACAGACATTAAATGACAGGAGAGGAATGTGAGGTCAAATTGACTCCAGCAGTTGACGGGCATTTGACTAGTAGATTATTGTGGGAATAAATTTCAGTAGATTATGCTCTTTATGTGAGTTTTTGGGGATTTTTCTGTAGGAAAATGTAAATATGTTTCTGTTAGGATGCTAAAAAGTTTTTAGTAAAACTTTTTCAATTATTGCTCTTCTCCCTCCTTTCCAAGATGGATGAAGTCTAAAAAGTTTTTTCCTTCTCATTATTTACCAAATTACAGGATTTTCTGAACTAGAAGGGAACCTCAGTGATTATCTAATCCACTCAAAAATATGCTTACAAAGTGTTTAACTAGTCTTTTGCTTGAAGAGCATCTGTCTACTTCCTGAAGAAGTCATTTTACTTTTGTCCAACTCTGACTGCGAGGAATTTTGCTTTCCATTCAGTTCACCTAGTTATATTCTCGGAGTCCAAATTGTACATGTTTTTAGGAAGATTTTATTTATTTTGAGTTTTACAATTTTCCCCCTAATCTTGCTGCCCTACCCCCACAGAAGGCTGTCTGTTAGTCTTTACATTGTTTCCATGGTATACATTGATCTAAGTTGAATGTGAGGAGAGAGAAATCATACCCTTAAGGAAGAAAAATAAAGTATAAGAGATAGCAAAATTACATAATAAGATAACAGATTTTTTTGCCTAAGTTAAAGGTAATAGTCTTTGTTTTTTGCTTAAACTCCACAGTTCTTTCTCTGGATATAGATGGTATTCTCCATCACAAATAGCCCAAAATTGTCCCTGATTGTTTCACTGAAGGAATGAGCAAGTCCCTCAAGGTTGATCCTTACCCCCTAGCTGTTAGGGTGCACAATGTTTTTCTAGCTCTGCTCATCTCACTCAGCATCAGTTCATGCAAAACCCTCCAGGCTTCCCTGAATTCCCATCCCTCCTGGTTTCTAATACAATAATGGTATTCTATGACATACATCTACCACGGTTTGTTAAGCCATTTCCCAAATGAAGGACATTTACTCGATTTCCAGTTCTTTGCCACCACAAACAGGGCTGCTATGAATATTTTTGTACAAGTAATGTTTTTAC
Source organism: Macrotis lagotis (assembly GCF_037893015.1). Classification (NCBI taxonomy): domain Eukaryota; kingdom Metazoa; phylum Chordata; class Mammalia; order Peramelemorphia; family Peramelidae; genus Macrotis; species Macrotis lagotis. The sequence goes on from NC_133665.1 coordinate 39,752,330, forward strand.
CCTTTTCATGATCTTCAGGGTATAGGACCAGTAGTGATATTGCCGGATCAAAGTGTATGCACATTTTTGTTGCCCTTGGGGTGCAATTCCAAATTGCTCTCCAGAAAGGTTGGATGAGTTCACAGCTCCACCAACAATGTATTAGTGTCCTTCAACCAATTCTCAAACTCATGTGGTACTCCAAACTGTATCTCAATCCTCAACCTCTCTTATGGGGTGCAGGTAATGCTGCCAGTATAGTAAAGGAAATGAGGATCTGTGGAGTTACATGGTAGAGGGGGGCATAATGATACACATACATATGTATATGTAGATATATACATATACAAGTACTTTCTCTATTTTTATATTTTATATATATATATATATATTTGTATATATAAAATCTCATTTGATCCTTGCAGCTTGTAAATATCTGAGGTAGGGATGCTAGGTGGTGCAGTGGATAGAGTACTGGTCTTAGAGTCAGGAGGATAGAAGTTCAAATCTGACCTCAGGCACTTGACACTAACTTAACCCTGGGTAAGTCACTTAACCCTTATTGACTCACATTTAGGGCCATCTCAATGTTGTCCTGATTCATATCTGGTCATTGGATCCAGATGGCTCTGAAGGAGAAAGTGATGCTAGAGACTTAGCACAGCACCCCTCACTCAAGTCCAATTCACATGATTGCCATGACATCACCTCCCTGTTATGATCTTCTTTGAGAATGAAGGACAAAGGGGCAGCTAGGTAGCTCAGTGGATAGAGCACTGGCCCTGGAGTCAGGAGGATGTGAATTCAAATTTGGCCTCAGACACAAAATAATTACTTAGTTGTGTGACCTTGGGCAAGTCACTTAACCCCACTGCCTTGTAAAAACTTAAAAAAAAGGATGAAGTACAAAAATTATTATCTGGAATAGGAGTTGAACTCAGGTCTTTTTGAATCTAAGTCCAATGCTCTATTCACTTTGCTACCTAGTGGCAGTAGGACTCCAGAAAAGAATTAAATGGAGTGGAGGTTGATGGCATCAATTCTTTTGCCAGGATATTTAAGAGTGGTCTTCTGAGTCAAAGACTGACTCTCAATGCACTTTCACTTTACAACACTGCTTCTCTTTCAGTTCAGCATTAAAAGATTGAAAGTGTAGAAGGGATGCTTAATGGTAGACATTAGAATATAACCATTGGATTATCATGGAGTCAGCTCCCTTTCATGTTGAGTTGTTTAACAGGGATAGTATAGGAACTGGGGAAAGAATAATAGGAATTGTTGAGAAATTTTAACCTTCCAGTTTGCCCTGAATAGGTTATTTTTATGATCCTTCCCATGCCTTTTTCATTAGAAGCTCATTCTCTGGGATCCACAGGAAGAGAATAGATTTCCTTAGGCAGTATCAACTGATCTTTCACACTCAATACTGTACCTTTTCAGGAATGAGTGACATTTTTCATTGAAAGATGGGGAAGAGGTACATTTGGCTAAGAAGTGCCCTTGGTGGAGAAAAGAATCTGTTTGTTGAGAGATAGCCAATACTTTGAGATTAGACTTGCATTTCTTCAGAGGAAAAGACATGCTGTATATTCTATTCTAGTTTAAAGGGGGTGATTTTCGCATTCTTTAACAAATTCCCTCAGTTCAATTAAACAATTAGATACACAAGGCTAACATACAACATCAGATGTTATCCATTTGGGATTGGGAAAAGGAAGTTCATGTAGATAATTTTTAACAAGGGGTTAAATGAGTTCTAAGACCTATTGGCAGGACACTTTTCCTCACATACTTCCAAGAGCTAAGGGATCTGAGGATCTGAGGTCTAAAATTGGCAGACCATCTAAATAAGGAATAAGAAATAAGACCAACTTATTTCACAGTTAAGGAGAGAAATCTGGGGAGATTAAGTGACTGAATGATTATATAAAAGATAGGAACCCTGGAAACAGGGTCTAGCTAGAACTGAGAGGAGTGGTGGACACTGTTAGGGTTTAGTCTATGCAAGTGGGAGACAAATGATTATGGAAGGGGTTTTTTGGTGGTATAGGTATATTTCAGGTGGGTATAGGAGATGAAAACCTGAAATAAGATCAAAGAGTGCAGGTAAGCAAAAGACCTTGGTTTCCGAGGGTGTGACTGTTTTGTTCAATTCTATGTTTTCAATGAAATGACCTTAGTCATCTGTCTTAATAGTTGCTTAACAGTACTATTCTCACATGTATGGAAATCAGAAAATCACCTCTTCTGGATGAGGTTCCAAGACCACTCTCATGATTTTACTACAGAAAGGCAAGCCCAATTTCAGGATCATTTAGGGGGAGCAACTATAAGGTGCTTAGATAAAGTCTAAAAATGAGATGAAGTTGAAAAAACCATTTCTCGCTTTGGAGAGCATACCTGGGAGCTTGTATATGAGAGTGGGGATAGTGGACAAGACTGTTATAGGCAGTGGAAAGAGAAGCAATAAGAGAAGGTACAGGAGCCATCAATACTCTAATGGAATCAAAGAGGCCAGAGAGTGATTGAAATGGTTTTTTAGCATTGTTCAGACTTTCAGGAAATGGGAATTCAAAAGAGGATCCAGATAATGTCCAGAGACTCATTAAGAGGCCATGACCCACTAGCCCTGAAAACAACAAACAAGCAAAAAATCAGTGGAACAGACTATAATATAAGGGAGAAAAAGCTTCATAATCAGTCATTTCTTAAAAGCTTACTAAATGCCAGTCACTGTACTAATCACTGGGAAATACAAAAAAAAAAGCAAAAACACAACCTCTACCCTCAAGGACTAGAAGTCTCTTCTAATGGAAAAGGAAATATGTAAAGAAGTAGTTTTTATGAGATACATTACACATAGAAGGTAATCTCGTACAGACAGCACAAAAAGAGGAAGGGGGTGCAGAAAAGACTTCTGGCAGAAGATAGAATTTGAGTTCTGAAAGAAGTCAGGGATGCCTAGAAGCAGATGGAGGTGAAGCCTGTAGAGTAAAAATGAACAGTTAGCAGATGAAATATTGTGTGGAAGGACAAGGAAAAAAAATCTCATTATAGAGTACATGGAAGATAGTAAAGCATAAGAAGACTAGAAAAGGTTGAAAGGTACCTGGTTGTGAAGAGGTTTTAAAAACCAAATGAAGTACTTTATATTTTGGTCCTGGAGGTAATAGGAAGTGACTAGTTTATTGAATTGGAGCATGCCCTAGTGGATGACTTTTGATGTATGTTTTTGGAAGACCAACTTGGAATCAGAGTGGACAATGATGATGATGATATTTGGCCTTCATTTTCGAAGAAGACCATGTTATTGGGGAAGGTGATGTCATGACAAGCACAAGAATTGAATTTGAGTGAGCAGAGCACCAAGTCACCAACCTCACTTTTTCCTCCAGAGTCATCTGGATCCAGTAGCCAGATATGAATCAGTCCAATTGGAGATGGCCTTGGATGCAAAGCAATCAGAGTTAAATGACTTGCCCTAAGGAGGTCTATGAGTAGAGAAATGACTTGATTGGACTTAGGAAGATTACTTTGGCAGCTCTGAGCAAGATGGATTAAAGAGGGGAGAAGCAGATAAACCTATTAAGATGCTTTTTGCAATAGTACAAGGGAGAATGTGGTATGAAAATGGAGTCAATGGCTAAAAGGGAAATGTAATGGGAGTAAGAGAAAGGAGAGGTGTAATAGGCTAAGATATTTCATATAATAAGATTTTTTATTACAATGAGCTATTGCAATGATATCGAAGGGGGAAGGCAAGGGGGAATGAGGGAATCTTTGCTCTCATCAGAGGTGGCTTGGAGAGGAAACAACATATATACTCAATGGGGTATAGACATCTGGAGTAAGAAGAGGGATGGGGAAAGGGGGGGGGGATATGAGTGATGGAGGAGAGGATGGACCATGGTGGGAGAGTGGTCAGATATAACACATTTTCTTCTTTACTTCTTGCAAGGGGCTGGGATTGGATGGCCTGTCCAGGTGGATGCTGGGCCTAAGGGGTGGTATGTGGGCTTGGGGCCTCTTGGCCCTCAGCTACCCTACAGCGGAGATAGAATGAAAGGAGAGAGAAAATATAGTATTACCATATACTATGGGGGGGGAGTACAAATGGAGGGAATTATGATCAACAATGGCAACGGTGGAAAAATATGAAAGTAGCTTTTGTGATGGACTTATCCTAAAGAATGTGATCCACCAGTGACAGAGATGGAGTTGTTGGAACACAGACTGAAGCACATTTATTATTATTATTATTGTTGTTGTTGTTGTTGTTATTATTATTATTATTTGGGGGGTTGTTGCAGGGCAAATGGGGCTGGGTGGCTTACCTGGGGCTGTACAACTGGGTGATTGCTGGGTGTTTGAGGCCAGATTTGGACCTGGGTGCTCCTGGCTCCAGGGCTGGTGCTCTGTCCACCACCCAGCCACCCATACTATTATTATTATTACTATTTTATTTTATTTTGGGTCTTTTTTATTGTTTGCTTTTTGCAGGGCAATGGGGTTGGGGTGGCTTGCCTGGGGTCACACAGCTGGGTAACTGTGTCTGGGGCCGGATTTGGGCTTGAGTGCCCCTGGCTCCAGGGCCGGTGTTCTGTTCACTGCACCACCTGGCCACATCTACTATTATTATTATTATTATTTTTTCTCTCTCCTTTACTTTATCGCTCATGTGGGTCTATATTTTTTGGGTGAGGGGGTATTATGTTTACTCTTAAACAAGAATATTTCAGTAATGTATAAAAAATCATTTGTACAAAATAAGAATTAATAAATCAATAAATAAGATCTAAAAAAATTAAAGAATAAAAAAAAATAGTACAAGGGAGAGATGACCAGGTCTTGAATTGAGGTGATGGTTATGTGAGTAGGGAGAAGGAGGTGCATGAAATACTTGCAGAAAATATTGAATGAGTTTAAGTTAGCAACTGATTTGATGGGGCAGTAGTGACTGGATACTGGAGAGGGAAGAGTCAGCAATGACTGAGGATATGAACCTCCACAGGGAAAATATTGGTTCTGAAAAGTTGAAATCATATGCAAAAGAGAGACAGTTCCTGGCATAGTTACTAGAGTGCTGGATCTGGAGATACGAAGCCCTGAGTTCCAAATCCACCTCAGATACTCTTTAACTGTGTGATGTTGGGCAAGTTGCTTGCCTCAGTTTCCTCAAATGTAAAATGGGAGTAATAACAGAATCTACCTTATAGGGTTGTGATAAGAATCACCTGAGACTTGCAAAGTGATTATCACAATTCCCATTCACAGTTGGCAATAAATAAATGTAAATGCTTATTCTCTAAGTGAAGTCCAGGGACCAAACTATCTCTTTCTTTTAGGAAATGACAAGAGCTTTTAGTCTTTTGACTCTGTCAGCTCTGATATTAACCAATTTTGGCAAGAATCTTGGCAATCTTATTATCCCAAGTACTCTATATCATTTAATCCTAGCTTGCAATAGCTCACTGATCAATCTTTCACTTAAAAAAAAATGTTGCCATATTTTTTAAACATCATCTACATTTCTCAATGTTTCATTCTCCTCTCTCCCAAAGTGCTGAGAGAAAAAAAGAAACAGTTCAGCAAAACAAACTAAAATATTGGAGAAGTTTGACATTATATATACGGTGTTTTGCACTCATAGTTCTCCATTTATGCAAAGTAATGAGAAGTGCTATCTTCTGATATCTCATCTTTGGGTCTAAACTTGGTCATTGAAAAATTCAGTTTTGATTATTTTTGTTGTTCTTTCTGTTGACATTATTGTACACATTTTGTATATTGTTTTCTTGATTTTGTTTCCTTCATTTTGTCTCATTTCATGTCTCGTTTCACTTTGCATCATATGTCTTTCCTTGTTTTTATTTATCATATTCAATTCTTACAGAGTAGTAATATTCCATTTTACACATGCGCTACAACTTGTATGAAAATTCTCTAATAAATAGGCATTTACTTTATTTCTAGCTTTTGCTACTCAAAAAGTGCTGCTATAAATATTTTAGGGCTATTTTGGGTATTGAACTCTATAAGATGCCATGGAATCTCTGCATCAAAGAACAGGGACACTTAAGTCACTTTTTTATATAATAAAAATTAATTTTTACATTGGCTGGCCAATTTATAGCTCCATCAAAAATTCACTTGTGTGCCCACTTTTCTAAGGCATTTCCTTTTAAACTCGGGCATGATACAATTCTTTTTTTTTTAAGTTTTTTTGCAAGGAAAATGGAGTTAAGTGGCTTGCCCAAGTGTCTGAGGCCGGATTTGAACTCAGGTACTCCTGATTCCTGGAGCTGGTTCTCTATCCACTGGGCCACCTAGCTGCCCCTATACAATTGGAACTATTGCCTATCTGCTCCTTTGCATGTGTCCTTCTCTCTTTTGCCTATTTGTGTTCAGACATTCCACTTTACTGGAATGATCCCTTAGTCCTTCACCTAACCTACTGAAATACTACCTACCCTTAGGTACCCAGACCTTCTGTGAAACCTTCCCTAATCCCTCAATAGGAAATGCATTTCCTACTTTCAATCAATAGACTACTGAATCGATCTATTTTGTACTTATATTTTCTTCTGTAGTATAGTTTTTATATTTCTTGCATAGTACTAATCTTTATGTATTTGCCACATCTCTTTTTTTAAAAACAGTTATTTATTTAAGCCAATGGGGTTAAGTGACTTGCCCAAAGTCACACAGCTAGACAATTATTAAATGTCTGAGGTTGAATTTGAACTCAGGTCCTCCAGACTCCAGGGCTGGTGCTCTATCCACTGCACCACCTAGTGCCCCTACCCACACTTCTTTAGAATGTAAGCTTTATGAATGCAGGTACAATTTTAAAGTTATCTTCGTATGTTCTCCAAAGTCTGAAACAGTACTTAAAAATGAGTGTTAAATGAATGAATGAATGCCTTTCATTGCTAAGATTTTATGAATGAATTCATGCAGCTGTGCATTTTGAAGTATTTTTGTTTTGTTGAAGAACTCACAATTATTATGGGCAGGGCATGTGTTCTAGATCAGATACTGGCACCTTTTATTAGTCTGGTAACAATTTAAAGGACAGTATTGAGGATATAAGTTTACCTTGGCAGTTATTCAGTGACTAATTGTCCTTTTGTACCTCCTCTCCTGACCTTTCAGGTCCCTGTTATATGATGAATGGTGAGGAGTAGTGAGGAGGAGAAAGATGAAAAAGAATGAGTCCTGAATTAAAAGTGAAGTCAGAGAGGTTATGTGGGTAAAGCCTTTTTGGGTGGATGTGAGGAAGGAAAGAGTCCCCCAAGGGAAACTGATGAAAGCCCGGGGATGAACAGAAAACCTTTAGGGAGGGGGCAAAGGCTTTAATGCCTCAAGATTCTTCGTTCACTATGTACTGAGAATGGGTCAGCCAGAGTCCTTGAATCCTATTGTCACTATAAAGATTAAGGGACAATCATTTTTAAGTCTTCTCTGTGTTAAATCTGGTAAAAGGAAGTTAGATCACTAGTTCCAGAATGAATTGGACTTCTTTGCTCATGCAAGAAAGTCTCTTATTGATTTAGAGTTAACTGTTTTCTTACAGAGTAATGATGTTAGCCCTAGAGGGAATTGTAAAGTGAGACCAACTTCTTATGATGGGGCATAAAAACCTATGTGTGTGTTTACAATATACTCTTTACTAAAAATCACATGGCTACTGTGGAACTCAACCCATTTCCTGGTAACTTACTCTTTAGACTGCCTCCCAGACCATATATCAAACTTGGTTTTGATCCAAGTACTGGGTTCCTGCTTCTGATGCCAAGACTGCCTTTTTGCCTTTGGACCTCTCATCTCAACTAATTTTATTTGAAGCATTTTGGTAAAGAATCTATTGATCCCAGTCTCTCTCTGAGTGTGAAATTTTGAGTTTGGTCCTTTTCTGGTCTCAAGAGCAGATGACTTTAGTTTGTGCTGGGAAAGACTTCTAAACCTAAGACAGGGTCCAGGTCTGAAGTAAACATATTGGGAGCAAATTTAAGACTCTGAAGATCAATCAGTCAATAAACATTTATTAAATTTTAATGAAAAGTGAGATACTATGCAAGCTCTGAAGATCCAAATAAAGGTGACAATAGTCCATGCCTTTAAGGAGCTTACATTCTAGGGTAAAGACAACATGTAAACAGATATACAAAATACAAATAGAATAGATAAAAGGAAAATTTTAGAGAAGAAGGGTTCTAACCAGAGTTCCTTTGGTTTTTCTTTGTTCTGCTGGGTCTTGTTTTTAAAGAAAGTGACTCTTATTTAGGGCTAGATGCAGATGGGTTATTTGGATCCATATTATAGTTAAAAAATCTAATTCAACAAACTATAAACATCTAAAGCATACTATAGCATAGGATCATATATTTAGATCTGGACGTGATCTATAAAATGATCTATTCCACCACCTTAATTTTACAGATGAGGAACTGAGTTTAGAGAAGAGACTTCACCAAAGTCACACTAAGGCTTAAACTACATATAGGTCACCTGATTCCAATAGTGTCAGAAAAACCAAGCTGGAGCTTTGAGACAGAAATAAAGGTCAGAAAATCAGTTGTCTAGGATGGACAGAAACAGAGACAGCAATTCAAAATGAAACAAAGGCAACAAGCAAGAATTAAGACCAAGTCTGAGCTGAGGACAGTAATATAGAGATCAAGAAACAGAGCTCTAGAGTCTTGCCCATAGTCTTATTCAGTATGAGACATGCCTAAAATAAGACTGTCTTGAGTATATAATGTGTGTATAGATCTTTCTGTATGTTGCATTATTATGAAATTGTTAAGTGCTTTATTAAATTAAAGATTGAATGGGGTGGCAAAAAATGGGGGGAAGTAGCAGAAGACTGAGCATCAGAGAAGGTTAGAACACATCATCAGTATAAAGTAAAACCTTAGTAATCTTATGTATTACATGATTTGGTCTTGGTTCAAATGTTTAATCCCCTTAGTTGCAAAGCCTATACTCTTACCAAGTCCTGAAAAGTTGTGACATCATGAAAGATTTTAGATTCCTTTTTATTTGTATTCACAACAATTCAGACAACCAGGAAGTCTCTTCTAGCTAGAATGTGTTATAAATTTAGTCAGATCTATGCGTGGTTGAAAAAGACTTTTCCTTAATGGTAGAATTGGTGGACATATTGTCATATAGGAAGTTGTCCTTCATCTATCACCCATCCCAATTATAATCATAATAACATGAGCTTTCCTTTGTATTACACAATGAGGTTTTTGTTGTTTAGTTGTGTCTAACTCTTTGTGACTCCATTTCAAGTTTTCTTGGCAAAGATAATGGAATAGCTTGCCATTTCCTTTTCCAACTCATTTGACAGATGAGGAAACTGAGGTAAACAGAGCTAAGTGACTAGCCTAGCAGGTGTCTGAGGCCACATTTGAACACAGGTCTTCCTGACTCCAGGCCCAGAACTCTTTCTATTGAGTCACCTAGCTGCCTCTTACAATGAGATTTACAAAAGCACCATATCCCTAATTTCTTTGAACAACTTTTAATGGAAAAATATTTTTAAATAATTGTATTTTGAAATATTGTATTTTTGATTCTAAGCATACTTGAAAGGTACTATGGAAAAATGGTTATAGTTTGTGTGGCTCTTGAAACCAAGGAAGAGTGAACTCAATCTCTATTACTTATTAGCTATGTGACCATAGACAAAGCAGATTAATCTCTTTGAACCTCAGTTTCCTCATCTGTAAAGTGGGGCTAATAATATTTGTAATACTTGCTTGACAGAGTTGTTGTGAGGATCAAATGAGATGTATATATAAAGTGCCATATCAATATTAATTATTATTGCTTTCTGAGAAGATGACATTAAATGTTAATAGTCCTGCTATGACAAATTGTAAATTCATATTTTTTTTGCAAGGCAATGGTATTAAGTGATTTGCCCAAGGTCATATCTAGGTAACTATTAAGTGTCTGAGGTCAGATTTGAACTCAGGTCATCCTAATTCCAGGGCCAGACCTCTATCTACTGCTCCAACTAGCTGCCCCAGTAAATTCATATTTTTAACAATAATTGGGCACCAATAGTGGGCACAAAAACAAATTTATGCCTTATTTTACAACTAGGTCTTAATCTATACATTAGACTTGAACACTAGGGTTCTGGATAGGAGCAAAGTTTAACAGGGACAAATTATAGCTCCCTTTACCCCTGGTTGCCGTTGTTTTGTACCCAATTACCCAGACAAAAATATTGTAAATTTTTTCAGTGATCATTTTTTCTGAAAACATGGTGGATAGACTCACTGAATAACAGAGCTAGAGTCAGTCTTAAGTGTAATTGGATATAGACCTCTCCATGTTACAAATGGGATCACATCCCCCTCCACTGTGCCACCAAAATTCATGTCTTTATTTAATATCTTGAGAAAAAACAATACATTTATATGTTGAAGTTGTAAGGTTTAGGATAGGTAGCATTTGTTTATATCTACTCTACATTGTTCTCTTAGACATAGAGAAGCATTAACTTTTTAGTGAACTTGTTTATTTCTTAATGAACTTATTAATGCCATTTGCCTTTACACAAATCATTTTTGAATATTTTGTGACTTCCACCATCCCACCTCAACTGAAACTTCTTTCATAATAAAGAAAAAATTCATCCAAAAACACCTGGCACAGTCCATGTTTGACAAGCTTTGCAATATTTTATAACCCTTCTCTCCCACCTCTAAAGTCTTCCCACCTTTCTCCGAATTACTCATAATCAGTATTTCCTGCAGACAAAAATCTTCCATATTGCAACTTGTTATTATTATTATTATTATTATTATTATTATTATGGTTCTCTCTCCAACTTTTTGACATGGCAAAAGCATGCTTCAATTAATATTTTATGGTATATATAAGTACACATACGTACACATATATGTTTATACCATATAGGTAAACGATTGTGTATCTACACACAAATAGACACAAATTTACAGGTGCATAGTTTGTGTAATTTCGTATCTACTTTGTATTTATTTACTTGTGAATATATTATATCTTTCTTCTCCCCAGCAGGAAGTAAGTATTTTGAAGATAGGGACTATTTTATTTTATGTCTTTGTAGCAATAACCCCTAAAACAATGCTTTACACATAGTAGGTGCTTAAATAATGCTTGTTAAATTATATTTAGCTGAATCATCCTATCAAAGTTTCTAGTGACTTTTTGTGTGTAAATCCAAGCTATTTTCCAGAATGGTTGTTCCCAAAATGATCTCATTTGCAGCTCTATCACAGTGTATTGATCTATCAATCCGGTTCTTTTATTTTAAACGTCTATATAGAGCTCTTATTAATCCATTGACAAATATTTATCAAGCCTGTCCTTACTTTATGTAAAACATGGTGTATATGTACTCTTTATTAAAGGAAGGAATGTATGTGCTTAACTATAAGGAGGGGATGTTTTTGAAGGATATAATATGTAAGTGGCTTTAAAGTAATCTCTGATATTCAGAGACAGATATGAACATAATTTTATACATTATGTCCTCTAGCAAACGGTGGGTGTTTAATGAATGTTAAACAGTGAGAATGCATTCTCACTGCAGATTGACAAGGTCCCCTACTTACCATGAAGGCTGTTGGCACAATTTGACTTTGCATATTTGTTCATTATTTCTTGAGATGTGAGCTCTCACAATGTAGAGTTGCCAGAGTTATTTATTCATTCAGTCAGTCATTCATTTACTTATTCATTTATCTATTTTTGTTAATTTATTCATTCATTCATTTATTTGGGGGGGGGTGTTTATTTAAGGAAGGGATACACTGTGGCTCTTATTTGTATCTTGGAGGGTTCAGTATTCCCGGAACTACCTCTAAGTGTTATTGTTACAGGAAAGGCTAAGTGGTTTCACTGACTGCTACTACTAGCCTTAAAGCATAGACTGAAAAGAAGAGGGAGGGGGTAGGAAAGGAATAGAAAAACAAAGGGATTAAGAGAATCAGGGAAAGAAGAGGACAAAAAAAAAGTGGAAATGAGCAGGAGAAAATGGTAGAGGAGGAGAATAAAAACCTCTAGTAATTCAAAATGGACAATGTCTGGCTGGATTCCAACATAGCAACAAGCTCAATTCTCTGGAGGCCCCTGCTCAGGGAACTTCCTATCCCTGGAACACAGATGAGAACCAGGGAGGGATCAAAGAAAGCCTTTAAGAAATCAAGAATTACATAGATCAGTCCCCCCCGCCCCCAGCTGCTACATGCTATGTTAGGATTAAAACAGTAGGTTCTCATGTTACTTCTTGAGGGGAACTTTACCCCCAAAGCAACCAGATGATCAGTAGATAGATAGAATGATGGCCTTGGTTCAAATTCTAGGAACATAGCTGTATGTATGACTTTGGAAAAGTCACTTAACCTCTCAGGCCCAATTTCCTCATCTATAAAATAGGATTAGCCTTAGAACCTATCTCAATGGTATCTATTTGGAAGGGGCCAGAGGAATAATATAAGACGACATAGACCAACTCATTAATAGTAGTAGGATATAAGTTAATCAGTCAAAAAACATTTATCAAACACTAGTAAGAAATGACATTTGTATAGAAAGAGGAGAGAATAGTTTATAAAAGTCATAAGGTACTAAAACCACAGTAATTTAGGGCTATTTAAAGTGTAAATTCTTAAGTGTAAAAATTTCTATATAGCTAATAGATCTCTGAATTTTAGAATAAACACTGAATTTTAGGTCAGGCAGTACAATGATTCTCAATAATCATGATATTGTCACTAAGAAAATGAATATTTTTGGAATAGTCCAGATAAGAATGGCAGATGTATAGTATACACTTTATATTATTGGACTGGACATGGGATTTTTATTGGCATCTGAAATTTCCATGATAGGAAACTACCCTCACAAGTTTAGATCCACACTTACTCTGCAGCTTACAGTCTTTAGCAGCTGGTGGCTGAGTTATTAAAGAGAATACAGGGCTTGGAATCAGGAAGACCTAAATCCAAACCTAGCCTCAGGCACTCACTAGCTGTGTGACCCTGGGCAACCTTTTGCTTCCTCAGTTTATTCTGCTGTAAAATGGAAATGGTAATAACATCCACCTCCCAGAGTTGTAAGGATCGGAGTGAGATTTTTGTAAAATATTTACATAGTTCTGGGTAAATCTGTTCCCTCTCTATTTGGAGAGCTTGGGGGCGCTTAGAGGTTAAGTGAAAGTTAGAGGTTGAGTGGAGCAGTGGATAAAGCACTGGTCCTGTAGATAGGAAGACCTGAGTTCAAAGTTCAGTCTTAGACCCTTACTAGCTGTGTGACCCTGGGCAAGTCACTTAACTTTGTTTGCCTTAGTTTCCTCATCTGTCAAATGAGCTGGAGAAGGAAATGGCAAACTACTCCAGTAACTTTACCAAGAAAACCCTCAGCAACCACAACAGAGGTTAAGTGATTTGCACAGGGTGAGAACCAAGATGAATCAGAGGTGGAATCAGAACCCAAATCTTCCATTGTTAAGAAACCAGCTCTGATCTACTAAGCCAAATGCTGCCTCTTTGTGATATATTGTAAGGGGGAACCATAGAAAATGGTTAAAATGGGAACATTTGGGCATTTAAAGCATTTACATCAGTTCTATGGAAAGTTCACATTTGATGCCTTCCCTCACAATACTGAATGAATGAATCCTTATTGTATTGCTAAAAAGCAGTATCATGAGGGATGACAAGTGTTATGAGTCATCAGTGGAGCAGGTTCAGGTCTAAAAAATTAGCATGATGCAGGGCAGTATAAATAGACCCGTGACATTGAGAAGGCAAGAGGCCATTCTCCTCTTATAATCATCTCCTCACCCAAGAGCTGCTTTAGCTCACAGGTGGGCTACAACAAAGGTCACGGGAAAAAAATAACTTTCATTAGAGTTTGGATAGGTTTTCCTAAACCCATATGAAGTTTGTACATGTATGTATATAAATATATTTATGCATGGAGCACTCTATACATATATAAATAGGGACTGAAATTATTTCATTGATATGTATACACACACTCCAGTATATACACATAAATATGATGCATGTATTTGTACATACATATAAATACATGTGTGTATAAACTAAAATGCAAACATACATACCTTTTATGTATATTTGGAACAATGCCATATACCTATTATGTAAATTAGGTTTATGTAAAAGCATGTCAATTAATATATGTGTGCATGCATGTGTAATATATTATGCAGATATATACATAACCATAAATATATATATATATATATATGACTTCAGGAAGGGCTAAACTGGACTTGGTCAAGGTAATAATAATAATAATAATAATAACAATAATAATACTTCTATTATTTGAAAGGTGGAAGGAACATTGGATATTTGATCTTTTTCAAAGTATAAATATATATATATATGTATGCATGTATGTATGTATGTATATAAAATTCCTTGAGGAAAAAGCTAAATTGGACTTGGTCAAGAGAATAATAATATAACTTCAATTATTTGAAAAGTGGAGAGGAGTTTGGACATTATATCTTTTTCAAAGGAGATAATTAATATATAAAATTCTGTGAAAAACTTAAAACACTATATGTCAGATGCTACTATTAATAGTTAATAATATGGGGCAGCTAGGTGGCACAGTGGATAAAGCACCAGCCCTGGAGTCAGGAGTACCTGGGTTCAAATCCAGTCTCAGACACTTAATAATTACCTAGCTGTATGGCCTTGGGCAAGCCACTTAACCCCATTTACCTTGCAAAAAAAAAAAACCCTAAAAAATGGTAATAATAATTTGTTTCTATGAACTTTACTGAAACTTGAACAATAGGAAGTGAAATCAAACTGTAGCTCATGAGAGTTAGGTTACTCATAAGAGGAATATTCACCTGTTCATAATATTGAAATGGGATATTTTCAAGGACGGTGCCATCTTAGAGATAGCTTGGTGCAGTGAAAATAGTTTTGAATTTGGGATCAGAGTAACTGTAGCTCGGTGATACTTAACTACATATGTGACCTCTGGCAAAATGCTTACTTCCATGGGCCTCCGTTTCCTCATCTGTTAAGTGAAATTGCTGAACTATGTGATTTTAGAAACTATATTCATCTATAAATCTATGGTACTGTGTTTTTCTGGACTTGGGAGTGGAGTGGGATGGGAAGGTATGAGAGACTACATTTTCATCAGTCTGGGATACTATAGCTCTGAGGTTAGGGGCTGAAGCAATTGTGGACTCTATTCTGAAAATATAAAAAAACTTGAAATCTCTTGATTTTTTGAGATTAGTTCCTTTGCTTTTATAAATCAAAACTAAACTCATTCAATAGAGTCAAGCTCATGTCTAACCTTTAGTCTACTCTTGCCCCAACATTTACAAAATAACCATGGATCATATTATCAAAACCTCAGAGTTGTTGACTTAGAAAAAATAAATACAAATTTGCATTTTATTTTGTTTCTCATTTGTCTGTGCATTGGCAGTTCAAGAAACCAAGAATTCCCTAAATTCATCTCCTTCCCTTAACATCCTAGAAAAGTCATTTCTAAGCATCTTTTGTGTTCTCAGTTATTACAAAGAAGCAAAAAGTTCTCAAAACAAAATTGACTTTAATTCAAATTACAGTAAACTATAGAGAAAACATTTACCATATAACCTTACATCACAAATAAGCAAAGGATGTGAACCTTTAGATCTTATTGACTAAAAAATCCTGGTAGCTAGCTGGGTTAAGTGGAGGTTAAGTGCTTTCAGTTACAATTAAATCAGAATAATGTTTTCAAATAATTTAAAATACATTGAATTTAAAATAAAATAAAATACATAATATTACAAAGCAAATCAATTATATTGAATTAAAATTGTTAAAGTAGAACTAGTTTACAGTCCCTAGATTATGTACTCCTGCTGTAAGTCCCCTTGATGGAGGGGTTTTCCTCATCTGGAAGTTCCCTTTATAAATGAAATCATGGCTCCAGCCCCTGACCCTATTCAACCTCCCTACTCTTTGTAAGTGTTCTACTGATCTTGGACATCAGTCACAAATTATTTTCACATGATTTATTTAATTTGGTTCTGTAATAACTTTGTTAGTTAATTAGTACAAGTGTTACCATCTACATTATACAGATGAAGAAACTGAGGATTCTGGGAGTGTTTGTGGGAAGGGCATACATGCCTTTCTAGAATGCAGGATAGTCTGGAATGATAGTGGGAGATGGAGTTAGATATAGGAAAAAGCAAGCAGGCTAGTTTGAGTAGAGAAATAATATGAAATAATTCTGTAAAATAGACTAGAATCAGTGAAAAGAAGCTTGAAATAACAAGCTGAGGAGTTTGTATTTTGATATAGCAATAGGAGTCACTGAAGATTCTAGAGTTTGGGAGTGACCTGTTCAGAATACATCAGCTAAATAACCTGCTGGAGGATCACACGGCTAATGATTTGTGGAGATGGGATCAGAAGCTCGAGCTATTGATTTTGAGTATGATGCTCTTTATGTATGACACTACAGTGCCTCCACTAGTATTCTTAGGACCAAAAATAATAATGTTATAACATTTCCAAAACATGACTTTCTGCATGACATTCAGACATGAGGGTTAATATATGTCATGTCAAGAAAAAGGTCTTTTTTTTTAAAGTTGGTTGGGTTTTCTTAAAGCTAGACAAGTCACTTATGGAGATGGCATGAACTGAATATCTGAGACTGGAAGATTATCTAGTGGGAAAACGACATTCCCTTCTAGGATTCATTTTTTGGTTCTGTAAAATAAAGAGACAGGATTCCATGATATCTAAAGTTCCTGCAGTATAAAAGTGCATCATCAAAAAGATGACCCATTTAAACTATGCCAGACCCAATGAGGACAAGACTTCTCCATAAAATATAAGTTGTTTGCACTTAGTTGCCTCCATTTATTGCTTAATAGAGATGTAAAGGAATTTTTCCAGTGGGTCCATTCTAGAAGTAGGAGTGCAACTCATTCTTCAGGGATTGTAAGGGATGGTAGGGAAAACTCCCTTTTAAAATCCTTTGACTTAGGGGGTGGCTAGGTGGAGTAGTGGATAAAGCACCGGCTTTGGAGTCAGGAGTACCTGGGTTCAAATAGGGTCTCAGACACTTAATAATGACCTAGCTGTGTGGCCTTGGGCAAGCCACTTAACCCCGTTTGCCTTGCAAAAAACCTGAAAAAAAATCCTTTGACTTCTATGAGCCTCAGTTTTCTAATCTGTAAAATGGGGAAATAATATTTGCACCAGCTATCTTTCATATGGTTCTATGAAGAAAGTGCTTAGTCAAAGATAATTGCTACATACATGCCAATTATAAACTAAAAATAGAGTAGATTTCTCCATAAGAGAAAACTAAAATGTTGGCAGTTATAATATTTTCTTATCCAGAGGGAAACAGACCCATTGTGTTTAGGAGTCTTAAATTCAATGAGTTTTGATGTAAAGTTTTGAAGTCTGAGATTAATGAGTGTGTCATTAGTCATACTATGCAGAGCATGCACTCTGGAGAAACCATCTACATTTGGTTGAGTGTCACTTGTAATAGAAAGGAGAACCTTGAGTGCCACTTTCCCTGGGGTGTCTACATGGAACACAAATACACACTCACACCTGTGATGGGAACAGGTGACTGACTGTCTTTTTTTGTTGCTTCAGCTGAAAATCCCAGGTTAGAAAAATAAATTTTAAATGCATGTAATGTTAGAAGTTCATATAAGATAATATCAGATAGTACTGTGCCTGCGCTGTCACAGCATTTGGCGTTATACCCATTGGGCCTGCAGAAATAAATGTGTACCTTGTAGAATATCCTCATGTGTAAAAATCAAGTATTCTTAAAACAGATAAAAGCAGGGGCATACTAGCAGAAGCCATAATTCTTTTAAAATTGAATCCTTCACTTAATAATTTGTTACCCCAGTTAGTGGGCTCCATTATACCATGGTTTTATTTATGGTGTTTTTTTTCATTTGGGTATGACTGAAAGAATATTCTAATTCTGAATTAGATTCAAAATTTGGTTCCACAGCTAAGTTTCTTTTTTTTATTTATTTTTTAGGTTTTTGCAAGGCAAACGGGGTTAAGTGGCTTGCCCAAGGCCACACAGCTAGGTAATTATTAAGTGTCTGAGACGGGATTTGAACCCAGGTCCTCCTGAATGCAGGGCTGGTGCTTTATCCACTGCACCACCTAGCCACCCCTGCACCACTAAGTTTCTTTATCTCTACTGGACAACTTTTTTTTAAACTTTTCTGGGCCTCAGTTTCCTTGTATGTAAAAATGATGTAATCAAGTAAGATAATTTCTTTCCACTCGAAAATTTCAATTCTAAAGATTCAATCCATAGAAAGTTTTCCAGGCTCTCACTTCCTGATACAAAACATTATATCAAATCAAAATTAGTATGTATTAATGGAGTGCAGAAAGAATGAGAGATCAAAAAAAATTCTTCCTTATTATACCTCTTCTATTCCACCAGGGTCTTTTTTGCTTTTAAAGATATTTCATTTGTAGAAGGACAGATTCAATATTCTCATTGACCCCTGGAGAGAGTCATCTTTCAAATAGAAATGTATACTTGGCACATGTCTTGGTTGCTTTTACAACTATTTAATTAAAGAGACCTTTACAAAAATGTCTACTCTGAGGGGCAGCTAGGTGGCGCAGTGTGCACCAGCCCTGGAGTCAGTACCTGAGTTCAAATTTGGCCTCAGACGCTTAATAATTACCTAGCTATGTGGCTTTGGGCAAGCCACTTAACCCCATTTGCCTTGCAAACACCTAAAAAAAAAATTGTCTATTCTGTGTAAGGTGCTGTGATAGGTGCTGTGGATCAAAGACAAATGAAATGTCTCTACCTTCAAAAAGCATACATTCTGCTGGACTAATATGATTTGAAACCAAATGAGAAGATACAAGAATACATAATAGGATATAGCACAAAATGAGAAAGAGAAACATATATGGAGAGAGAGAGAGAGAGAGAGAGAGAGAGAGAGAGAGAGAGAGAGAGAGAGAACACTAATAATTTCTCTGAAAAAGACAAATAGAATATAAATCATACTTTGAAGGAATATGGCAATTCTAAGAGGTGGAAGTGAAGAAGAAATACAATCCAGATTCCAAGTACCACCTCACAAAGGCACAAAGTTAGGAAATCAAATATCACAAAGTTTGGAGCATTTACCACATCTCAGTTTACTAGATGCTTTATTTCTCTGAAAGGTTGAACTTATTTTAAAAATCTTTTTATTGCACATTAGGAAATATATCATGAGTACTATCTTAATTAGAACAAGGAATGATATAGCTAATGAAAATAATTTGTGTGATAAACCACAAAAAATCAGAGCTATAAATAGGTTGGGGTCACTAAGACTTTGCCCTAGCATGATTATAAAAAATGGGGAAGTCAAGGGGTTTAATTCCTACCTGGAGATATCAATGGACCACTATCCCTAGAACCAGAAACTTTCACTCCTTCATCTTCCCATGCCACTTATCCTGATGCTTATCCTTCACCTGGCCTGGGGAAGCAAATTTCTATGGTCCTTGTGTTGTGATGTCCTTCTCCTGAAACCTTTCACCTGTTCCCTACCCTTTCAATCCCCAACAGAACGGGCTGCCTCCTCTTCCAGCATGTACCTCTAATTGGATTGTCATTTGTTCTGCTAATGCCTCAACTATTTTTGTCTTGGTGAACAAATTCCTAATTATATCTGTTGTTGAGTTTTTTCAGTAGTGTCTGACTCTTCATGATCCCATGATTTCAATAATTTGTCATTTCCTTCTTTAACTCATTTTTACAGATAAGGAACTGAGGCAAACAGTTTTAAATGACATGCTGAAGGACACACATCTAGTAAATGTCTGAAGATGGATTTGAACTCAGGAAGATGAGTCTTACCTGATTCCAAACCCACTGTGCTATTCACTGTGCCATATAGCTTCTCCTTTGGTCATGATAAGTAGAAAAATCTTAAATTTTATGGGAGAAACTTGTATTCTTTAAGCCTGAGGTTGCTTAAGTTGACAATCTCTTTGTTGATTTATTTTATATTTCATAGCTCTCCTTTTTAGCTTAAAAATATTTCTACTTCAGAGTCTGTATTTTAAAAATATCAGTATTGATAGAAGTAGTACCACTCACCAAAATCACAACATACAGAGATGAGTGAAATGTTTAGAAGAGATCTATACCAGCAGGATTTCTCAAACACCTTTAAGAAAGAAGAGTAATTCACCCTAGACAATAAGATAAACAGAAATAAAATGGACAGAAAACTGGAGAAGACAGAAGCCTTAAAGGATTGTTGGACTAACTTGTTTTTTTTTTTCTGTGTAATGTATTCTAAATAATTAGAATACTAATGAGTTGGCAAGTTTTAAGTGGAACTAAGTCCTTGTTTTCCATTATTGCTTCTGGACACTTGCCCATAACATTTCTACTGCTACTTAAGAGTTATAGCAGGAGTGAAGGAAACTGAAAATGAGTAAAGAATATATTCAGTCTGGCCCTAGGCAACATCATGAAAGAGTATATTTTTTCATTAACACATCCATGCCTAGCATTAGCTCTTCTACCTATTGTTGTTTTTAGATTGTTTCAGTCACATCCAATTCTTCATGAGACAAATAGAGTTAAATGACTTGTGCAGGCTCACACAGTTAATAAGTGTCTAAACCTGGATACGAATTTAAGAAAATGAATCATCCAGATTCTAAGTCCAGTGTTCTATCTCGTTCCCCCTTTTCTTCCTGTACACATCTCCATTTAATCTTAAGTTAATACCAGAGCAATGATACACCTGGGACAAGCACCACTGATCACACTTGGGGGAAGGAGCATGAAAGACAACCTCAATTGTGTGTGTGTGTGTGTGTGTGTGTGTGTGTGTCTGTGTGTGTGTCTGTGTTTGTATCACCTACCCTACCATCCTGTTGCTATGAAGGCTGTTCAAAAGGAACCAGACTTTTTATTTTATTCTTGATAATTAGGTCAGATTTACAGAGGAGCAAAATGAGGCTTCAGAAAGAAAAATGACTTATGTAAAGTCATAGAAAAAACCTCAATAAAATTATTGTTGACATTTTAACTGAGTTGGGGTGGAGTCCAAAGGAACCCAGACTTCATAGACTAATAGATTTTTTTATAACTGGAGGGAAATTCAAAAATAACTTGTCCACCACCACCTCCCATTTTATAGAAAAGAGGAGACAGGCATCCAGAGTTAGTCAGAATAGGAGCTGTAACCCAGATCTAGCACTCTTTCAGCCAGATTTTGAAATCTGACCTTCCTCGGGGGCTTTGACACACACTGTGACCCTTCCAAAGTCAAGTTCATTTAGACTTTCCTGGAGAGGCAAATTCCCTGCCCCAGTTAAGGTCACTCTTGAGGCTCTGGATTTAAAGCTTCTAGATAACATGGAAATCATTGAGCCCATACTCTTCACTTTACAGATGAAATAGAAACCCAGAGAGGGTAACTTGCTTGGGCTTCACAAAATTAGCAATGGGACCAGAGTGTGAAACAAAGTCACCTCAGAGGCCACCTAGTCTCTTTATTTTACAGATGAGACAACTGAGTCAAGGGAGGCTAAGTGGTCAAACAGGTAAGTCAGAGGTCACATAGGTGGTAAGCATCTGAGATAGTATTTGAACCAAGGTTTATTAACTTCAGAACACATGCTCTTTCCAGAGCTTCATGCTACCTTCCAAAGGAATGAAAATTTAATCTTGGAATTTCAAGTATGTATGGGTGGGGTTTTCTGGGGGGAAGATGATGGTAAATATTTCTTTCCACAGCTCCCCAAACTATACTATTTCAGTAGTAAGTGGTATTTTCTTCCTATTCTATCTGGCAGATCCCTGAATATTTGACATTGTTTGCCTGTAATTTCCCTGTAGTGGGATACTCAAGACTTTATCATATAAAGAATTTAGTTTAATATCTATATATTGAAGAAATAAATCAGGAGCTCCATATTGATTGTTTAAGTAATTTAATAATCAATGGGATAGTCTAATGGGGCAGTCTAGGGCGACCACTAGATGATAATCATGAATTCCCATAAAGACTATCTCAAAATTCCCAGAATAATTATAGAAAACAAAGAAAGGAGGAGCTGCAAAGTATGTTAGTGTGAATTGGTTGATAATTTTGGATTTCCTTAGCTCAGTTTTAGCTAGAGTCCTGGGCATGTGGGGCCTTGTACATTCCACATGTGGTCAATGTGTTTTCTTTTGGCTTTCATTATTCTTGATTTACATTATTCATAGCTTTCATTGATAGGGATGCCATATTATGATGATGATGATGATGATGATGATGGCTTTCACTGATAGAAAGGTTTGCTGGGAATCCTCATTATTCATGACCATTACTACTGGAGGCTTTTTCTAGGAAACCTACATTATGATTTTCACTGCTTAAAGGGGTGCACCCTTATGGCTTTTACAACTTTACAATCCCAATAGGAACCCACAGATATCTGCTTCTATAGTTATGGGCACCTAGATGGCACAATGAATAGAGTATCAGATCTGGAGAAAGGAAGATTCATTTTCTTGAGTTCAAATTTGGCCACAGACACTACTAGCTATGTGACCTTGGGCCAATCACTTAATACCATTTGCCTCAATTTCCTCATCTGTTAAATGAACTGTAGAAAGAAATGGCAAACCATTCAAGTATCTTTGCCAAGAAAACTCCAAATTGGGTCACAAATAGTTAGACAGATTGAAACAATTGGATTATATCCATAGCTATGAATCCTTGCTATTGTCAATGCTTTCTGTGTAGGCTAAACACAAAAACATAGGTCCTCATGGGGTATATGATATAAAGAACATTTCAACACATTTGCATGTCATAGAGATTGGATCATAGATTTTGTGTCCATTAAAAAAAAAGAGGTTAGAAATGTCTTATTTAAGCTATCTCAGGAAACATAAAAAGTTTCTGACCCTTTTACAGATAAAGCAGTTTCTCACTTCCTCCTCTCAAGTGAATTGGCTATTTCTCTGAATTGTGGGTTTACTGTTCATTTTCCTTCTTTTTGCAAGTCTCTTTAGATGGATTTCCTGTCTTTCTGGATCTTTATTATTCTTTTCCTTCATTCTTCTTCTGCTTCAACTTGTTTGTAGTCTGTGTTTATGCATGATAGTAATTTATTTATGATGCTTTTTATTATTTATAACATTCTTTTTTCTCTTTTTTTTTTTGACCTTTAGTTTTCTGCTAAGTCACTGCCATTATCTGGCTCTTTGTTAAGGTAACATGGTCTATTCTTTTCATCTTCCTCCTTTAACAGCACTTTTTTCCTTGAGTATTCTCCTTTTAATTTTTTTCCTAAACATTTTGAGGATACTGGAAAATTGTTTGGTAAATCTCAAAGTCTAGAGTAATTGTTCTTAAAGTGTGGTCTCTGAGACCTTCTTGGAGATCCTTGAGTTAAAAAAAATTTATAATAATATAGATATGTTTTAATTTCTAATATGATACAAATTTCTATCTATCTATCTATCTATCTATCTATCTATCCATCTACCTAAATAAGTTACATAAACAAAAGCTCTTTGAATCCTGAATAATTTTTAAGAGAGTAAAGGGATTCTAAGAACAAAAAGTGAGCAGTTAAAAGTGGTGCAGTGGCTAGAGCACCAGCTCTGAAGTTTGAAAGACTCATCCTCCTGAATTCAAATCTGGCCTCAGACACTAGCTGTGTGTTGTTGGGCAAGACACAATTCAATTTCCTTCAGTTTCCTTATCTGTAAATGAGCTGGAAAAAGAACCACAAACCACTCCATTATCTTTGCCAAGAGAATTACAAATAGGATGAGAGTCAGACATGACTGAAATAACTGAATAGAAATGACAACGAGAAGAGCAAAAAGACAATTGGATTATTAATCTTTTTTTAATAATAATAATATTGAACCTAGAATCTTAGTTGTCTTATAGGTACTAGAAAATGTGATAGTAAGCAACAGTGTACTTTTTTTATGTTTTCCACTAGTTGAAAGTCATAAGGATCAAATGGAGAATTCATTCAATCTATACCTAAGTTCTTAGTTTGACACTTTGGGAAGGTGAATTATATTAGAATCACTAGATTATTTTATTTTATTTTATTTTGTTTCTTCCTGTCTATATACTCAACTTCTAGTCCATTTCAGGCATACATCAATTTTTGTCTGGATCATTAAATAGTCTTTCAATTGATTGCCATACATTCAGTCTTTCTTTTCTTATCCCCCCCCAATAAAACCGTTCAACTGAGTTTCCTAAAGCACGGATATGAATATCATCTTTCACTTCTTTTTTTTTTCCAAATCTTCAGTGACTTCCTATTGTTTCTAGGATGAAATACAAAATTTTCACAGGACATGATTTGTAATCTTGACCCTGTCACATATTACTGTGTGTCCTTGGGTAGGTCATTTTCTATTTCTGAGCTTCTGTTTCTTCCCCTATGAAATGAGGAGTTGAATTACATCACAACAAAGTCTTCTATATTACCTTTTATAGAAATTAATCTCCAGGTCATGTGTATTTTCCATCTCCAGGTCAGAGTGTACAACTGAAGTAATTTTGAAAGTGTTTTTTTGAGTTTTCAAAGGACATGAACAGTTTTCAAAAGAAAAATTGAAATCATATGAAAGATTTCTCTAAATAAGAATTTTAAAACACTATTGCACATCAGAATAATTGTGAGGTTTCACCTTATACTCAGGGAATTTAAAAAATGATTAAATATAAGAATCATAAATATTGGAGGGGGTCTGGAAAGAGATCTGTGAGTAGATCCAAATATTGTGGAAAATTATTATTTGAAATGCTGCTAAGAAAGTGCTAGAATGATTGTATCCTTTCATCTCACAGTGAGGCATCTAGCCCAAGGACAAAAGTATAACATTTCCATATTTACTAAAACATTTATGGCAACACTTTTTGTAGCAGAAAAGAACTGGGAACAAAGTAGGTAGTTATCAGTTGAAGAATCATCGAACAAACTATGGTCACTGGATATAATAGAATATTAGTACAACATAAAAAATGACAGATATGAAGAACACAGAGAATCAAGCTTAAATGAACTGATACAAAATCAAGAAAGCAAAACCAGGAAAACAATTTATA
Source organism: Macrotis lagotis (assembly GCF_037893015.1). Classification (NCBI taxonomy): domain Eukaryota; kingdom Metazoa; phylum Chordata; class Mammalia; order Peramelemorphia; family Peramelidae; genus Macrotis; species Macrotis lagotis. The sequence goes on from NC_133665.1 coordinate 39,777,483, forward strand.
TGGGTGTGTATTTATATACATAATAACTACACCAATGTAATTAGAAAAAAAAAACAATGACAAATGAAACTGAACATTGTATACTCATAAAAATTGCCACTACATCTAAAAAAGAAAAGAGAAACCTCATTTTCTCCCTTCTTTTCATATATAGAAGACTAAATATAGACTATAGAATATTGTATATATTTATAGACTTTCATTTGGTGAACTTCCCCACCTTCCCCTTTCTTTTTTATTTTTTTTGTTACAAGGGATGACTTTCTCAGAAAGTGAGAGGAAAGATTACATTTGGAAATGAAGGTGATGTAAAAAACTGAAGTCATCAATATAATTATATTTCTAAAATGATAAATAAAAAGTACTATGATCTTAAAAGGCTTGTTTTTATTTTTTAATTACATCATTTTATATATAGTGCTATATGGCAATAATTTAAACATGATGTAAAATGTATTTGTATTTTTTGAACTTGTGTTTGTATGCATGAGAATAGCTATGAGACTGAACCTAGAAGATGAAAGGAAGAGGAAGAAGGGAGAAGTCAACAAAGAAATGTAGGAAGAGATTAAAAAAGGAAATGAATTTATTTGTAACAAAAATATTTATAGCAAATCTTTCTGTGGTGGCAAATAATTAGAAATTGAGGGAATACCCTCAATTGGGGAATGACTGGACAAGTTGCAGCATATATATAATTGTGATGGGTTACTAATATTCCATAAGAAATGATGAACAGGATGGCATCAGAAAAATCTGGGGTGACTTATATGATCTGAATGAAAGTGAAGTGAAAAAACAGGAAAACATTGTACATAGTAAAAATAATATTGTAATGATGATTAACTTCTCTGATCAAGTCAATGATTCAAGACAATTCCAAAGCACCCATAATGAAAAATGCTATCCACTTTCTGAGAGAGGACTGATGAACAAATTGTGCAAATGATGATGAACAAAAGTTCAAATTGAAGCATATTGTTTTTTATTTTTCTTGCCTTTTTTGGAAACATGGTAAATTTGGAAATATATTTTACATGACTTCAAATGTATAATTGATATCATATTGTTTGCCTTCTCATTGGGTGGGAGAGGAACCTGAGGTAGAGAGAGAATTTGGAACTTAAAATTTAACATGTTAAAAATAAAGAAAATTTTAAAGAAAAAACAAATGTAGGAATTTGGGCAGTGAAATGAGTGACTCAGAGATTGGATTATGGCTACAAATAGGTAAAGGCGTTAACTAGTATGGGCTTTAATGAGATGTTTAATGGTAAAGACAAAGTGCTTAGCCATGGAACTAAGTCTTTGTCCTTATTTTCTATATTTACATATAGACCAGTCTGAGGAGATTCAAGTAAATCAATACAGCTTCTGGGTATGTGTTGAGGTTTGGAGAGGGAGTGGTAGGAAGCATAGAAGAAATTCTTAGTCCAACTTCAGTCTACAAATTAAGATTTGTCCTGGTTGGTAATCTCATCCTTTCTCTTAGATATCACCTCCTTCATGAAGCCTTCCTATTCTACTGTAAAACCCACAATGTATGGAGTTCTATATTGAGCCCTCCTGATCTTCTAGCCAGTACTGACTGATTAACTTGTTCGTTTTGGTCTTAATATGCATCTTTGTATAATTCCTTTACTGTTTCATATGTGCATGAGCCATCTTGCTGGACAGATGGTGAATTCCGTAGGGTGAATAACTCTTCTCTTTCTATACTAGCCACCATGGGCTAAATAGGAGGTGTATTAACTTGGAGTCACTGGATGTCTGCTCAAACCCTCACTCTGCTTTTGCCTCTCCCTCTGTGGTCTTGGGCAAGACACATAACCTCTATGGACCTCACTCTCATGAGGGGGTGGACTAGATAATTCTTCAGATTCCTTCCAGCAATTATCATTTGGAAAAGAATGGTTTTATCTGAGTTTCTTTTCTTTCTTCCTTCCTTCCTTCCTTCCTTCCTTCCTTCCTTCCTTCCTTTCTTTCTTTCTTTCTTTCTTTCTTTCTTTCTTTCTTTCTTTCTTTCTTTCCTTCTTTCTTTCTTTCTTTTGGTAAGCTACATCTTCTTCCAAGTTTCTCATCAAAATATGTCTTCAGACACAAAACAGACAATGGAGCTAAAACTAAGAGAAATTTCATGAGCTCTACTTCTTTGATTTTGAAATCAAGAATCTAGGCAGAAATTATCTCCCATTCCTTTCAAGTAAATACTTTTTTGCAGGGTTTCTTATCCTTGGATCTATGAACTTATTTTTTTTTAATTTTAGAAAGGTTTCATTTATTTTGAGTTTTACAATTTTCTCCCCAATCTTGCTCCCCTCCCCCCCCCACTGCAGAAGGCAGTTTGTTAATCTTTACATCATTCCCATAGCATGCATTGATCTAAGTTGAATGTGATGAGAGAGAAATCATATCCTTAGGGAAGAAACATATAGTATAAGATATAGCAGAATTACATAATGACAATTTAAAAAAAAAATCAAACTTTGGTCTTTGTTCAAGCTCCACAATTCTTTTTCAGGATACAGATGGTATTCTTCATTGCAGATAGCCCAAAATTGTCCCTGATTGTTGCCCCATTGGTATGAGCAAGTCCATTAAGATTGATCATCACTCCCATGTGGCTTTTAGTGTATACAATGTTCTTCTGGTTTTACTCATCTTGCTCAGCATCAGTTCATGCAAATCCTTCCAGGCTTCCCTGAATTCCCATCCCTCCTCATCTCTAATAGAACAATAGTGTTCCATGACATACATATACCAGTTTGTTAAGCCATTCCCCAATTGATGAACATTACTTCAGTTTCCATTTCTTTGCCACCACAAACAGAGCTGCTATGAACATTTTTGTACAGGTGATGTTTTTTACCCTTTTTCATAATCTCTTCAAGGGTATAGACCCAGTAGTGATATTGCTGAATCAAAGGGTATGCACATTTTTGTTGTCTTTTGGGCATAATTCCAAATTACTCTCCACAAAGGTTGGATGAGTTCACAGATCCACCAACAATGTATTAGTGTCCCAGATTTCCCACATCCCTTCCAACTCTGATCATTGTCCTTTCTAGTCATATTGGCCAGTCTGAGAGGTGTGAGGTTATGGACTTATTCTTAAAAAAATTATAACTATATTTCACTATCCCTTATTTATTTATTTTTTGTAATTCTATGCATTTTGTTTCAAGCACTTAAAAACATTATCCTAAAAAGGAATCTATAAGATTTACCACAATCCCAAGGGGCAAAAAAGGTTAAGAATATCTGTTGTAGTGGAATACTGCAAAGAACAGGGACTGAGTATACTTTGTAGAAACTGGGGAAACTACATTGATAAAAACTGATGGTTCAATTGAATTTTTGATGAGAGTGATTATTTCAAAGTATGACAGAACTTCTCTAAAATGATGGAGTGTCCTTACTGAATTTTGACCTCTGGGAAATAAATATGTGCTAACCTTCCCAGAATTTGTTCTAATCAGGGATAAATGTTACCAGAGGTTTTGACCTTAAGAAAGAACAAAACAGAATTAAGTTAACTATCACATTTATTGATATTTCTCTAAGTTGTGGACTTTGCCTGTGTGTGTGTGTGTGTGTGTGTGTGTGTGTAGCTTAACAGTCAGATCCCCCCAAATGGAGGTCATTGTCCTTAAGTAGTCTTTTCCATTAGAAGGTGTGACCTGAAATATCAATTCCAACTTGTCCAGTTAGTTCAATCAAAGAAGGGTAATGATCCCCCCAAATAGGATAGGGGTGAGGGAACATTTCAGTAAAAGGAGCCTCTAAAAGACCTTCAACACCTGGAGGGTACTTGATAGGATTAAGAAGGCAAGTTCTGTTCAAATTAAGGAAGTCATCTCTAAGAATCCTTTTAAATTGCTAAATTGACTTGTTTACAGGTATCTAAGTGAAAGTTGAAGCTCACCACCTTTCTATTCTCTAAATTGATCTAATTAAACAAAAGGTTTTCTGTGAAAGGTGAATTTCCAACCATTTGTGTAAAGAAATATGTTTAAAATACATACTTGTAAAAGGGCAAAATTCATTCTTCACTAAAGTATAGTTTTTCTCCTGGATCTCTTTTGTTGGCTATGTCTGAGAAATTTATTAGGTTAATAAATACAATCTTCTAACAATGCAGCATTATTTTATTATAAGATAGGAAGTATATCTTAAGTAATCAACTATACATTATATTTGAGACTATCAAAGATTCTTTGAACTTCTTTGAAAGCCATAAATAGGCTATAAGCCCCTAGGGAAATGGTGCTAACTAGGTCATAATAGTGGTATGTGGTATAGGACTACTAATTTGGAGAGTGGGATTTTCAACCTGTCACTGGCAATTTCTGCCAGGGGAAAGAGAAGTTTGAGAATTTGAAGTTCTAACCAAAGGGGAAAAAACCCAAGAACAAATTAGAGGGCAAAGTTGTTGAAATTTCTCATCTAGGAGGAAAGCATATCATGGATCATGTTCTTTTTGCCTCCATGTTTAGTCTTGCAGTTGGTGAAGTTTCTTGAAGGGGGATTTGGGGATGAACTTTTATTAATGTTTAACAACATTTTATTGTTGCTTCTTACAGAGCAGTTATCTTTCCCAACTTACAAATAGTTCATAAATTTTAAGATTTAGAGTTGGAATGGATTTCAGAGGCCATATAGTGTAAATGCCTCATTTTAAAGATAAGAATCAAATGAGATGACATATTTATTAATTAAAGTATTTTGCAAACCTTAAAATGCTGCCTAGCTGTTATTATAGGAATGAAGAGAGGGATAGGCCCAGAGGCATAAGATTATAGGGTCTTCTGCTAGGGAGGCTGAAGCTAGTAGATCACTGGAGTTCAGAGTTCTGAGTTGAAGAAGAGCTAAAACCAAACTTATGTCTGCACTTGTTACATCATAGTAAAGTTGAGGACCACAAGGTTAACCAAGGAAGGGTGAAACAGTCCAGGTTTGAAAAAAATAGAATGTTTAAAGCCCCATTACAATCCCTATTGTGATTGATCCCATGACTAACCTCTGCATTCCCATCCTGGGTGAAATAAGACCCAGTGTGAAAACACACAAACACAAACATATACCCCCAAACCAAAAAAAAAGCCAAGAAATAAATAATATAAAATAAAAATATCAAAAAATATATCTGAGGAAAGAAATGAAGTATTAGATTTGGGGCTTGAATCTTAAACTTCTGAGTCATAGATATAATGCTCTACTGAAAAAAGAAATGTATTCTTTCAGAGAATCTTCTGTGAATAGAAACAGATTATCAAAAAAGGTTTTATATTACATAGAATATGATTCAAAGTAGTTAAGATTAAATATTTATATAGTACAATCCTACCCAGTTTGTTTCCCCAACCAACATAGTTTTGCAATAGAATCATTAATATTTGACAACCAAACATTTTCATACCATCAAAAATTTTCGTGTAATGTTATTTGGCTGATTGCCTGGGATGAAAATTGAATTTTTGGCAGTACTGTGAAGAAATGATACCCTATATCATTATTTCACCTATTTTTGCAAAGAAACAATGACAATAGGTATGCCTATAGCTTCAGTTTATTGTTAGAATAATTTTATTAGATCAATTTGCTTTTTAAAATTTCACCTGGATTTTCATGGTCTGCTTGGTTGTTGTCCTTTATATTGAAATGGTTTAAACAACTAGAAAACACTGAGAATTGTTGACTTGCTATTTCTCCCTCCTGCATTAGAGAGAGGAGGGTCACATATGCTTTTGGGACGTAAAACTGTAAGATGGTTATGATTATTGGATGCTCACTAGAAATCTATTTGATGTTGCAATATATGAATCAGCTGTGCTGTGTTTTATTGTTCAGACATTCTCTCAGTTGTGTCTGCTTCTTCATGACTTCATTTGGGGTTTTCTTGACAAAGATACTGGAGGGGTTGCCATTCCTTTTCTAGTTCATTTTATAGATGAGGAAACTGAGGTGAACAGGGTTAAATGACTTGCCCAAGGCCACATAGCCAGACTGAAACTTGCTGCCTCCAGACCTGGTGTTGTTTCCACTGCACCCCCTAGTTTGTGTACTATATGCCATATACAATTATATAAAAATACATTCAGAGTGTATCTACGTAAATAAATGTTTGCTGATAGATTTCCTCTTGCATACAATTATGGGAATTTTGTTAAGATTGAATAATTAAAATTCTGTGTTTGTCTATATGTACTTTATGGCTGATGGAATATTATATAATATCTGGAACAATGCAGGACAAGTAGAGCATTTTGAATTGGTATTATGTTTCTTTTGTTTAAAGGATGTTAATTTGAAATTTTCATTAGACTTTAGGAATTGATCATCATAGGAAAGTAATGGTTCTGGGTTCTGGTTCTTGCTATAAAATTCAAAACAATAGAATTTAGCACCCTAGTAGAACTTAAAATAAATTATCTTTTTTTTAACATAAATAGTCTCTTGATTTTTCTGGAGGCAGAAACTATTACTTGAAGCAAGAAAACAAAACTTTTGGTGATAGAAGTGAAAATCAGTTTGCAATCAATGCATTAAATAATTGTATTTTTCCCCCAGATACTGAAAGATCTTATCACTTGAACTATGCAAAAACAAAAGATAACCAAAAAATCCCATTTCCACAAAATGATATGCCTGAGAACCTCATATACACACAGCATTAATATTTTTTGAATTTGAAGGTCTGATATGTACACTTCCACCAGTGCATGATACTACTTCTTAAGTAGATAATGTTCAGGAATTGCTGTGACTGAAAATTCATAAACCCACATAGATAATCTAGTGATGAACTTCTCTGAATTTAGCTAGGCTATTCTTCTATCACTAGTCCCATTATCAAATACCTTCCAATTTTGTAGAACTTGATGGATTCTGTGTTCCATTGGGATGACCTTTAAGAATTCATTGTCTCTTTGACCATGCTGAGACTTTTGTGAAGGGTATGAACTAGTGAAGTGATACCTTTACAGCTTTAAAAGTGTATATTGAATTAAACTAGGATGGGGGAGGTGATAAGTAGCATTTTTAAAAATAATTTTAAGGGCAAGAATTATCAGAGAATTTGGATTAAAAGGAATTTTCTCTGTTCTAAGACATCTCAAAAAGTTGTGAGCTATTTTCATCTACTTTTAAAAATGTCTTTACTAATGTTTAAGAAAACTCTTCTTGTCAGGAAATTCTCCTTTCTATTTTTCATAAATTTAGGCAGGGATAACAAATACTTTAGAGGACAGTCTACAAATAATTGTGGATGAATTCCATCAAACAATCAATAAGCCTTCAAGTTCCTACTTTGTGCGGGTATTATGCCAGATCTTGGGGAAGGAAGATTCTAATCCAATCCAAAAAACTCCTATTATGTGCTGGGCTTTGTGCTGTTAGGGATACAGTTAATAAAAATACTGTCCCTTCCCTCAAGGGATTTATAATCTAAACAAGGAGACAACACACTAAAGAAGAAAGGAAAATAGATGGGATGAGTTCGGGGGAAATTTCAGAGTATCTGCCATGGGGGCATCTTTTCCCTTGGAATTGAAACCAAGCAGAGCAGTAGTTGGAAAGAGGAGTGAGCTAAGCCCAATCTCTGCTCTTTAAGGAAAGGATTGGGAAGGGTTTGATTCTCATCTTTTGGACCCTCCATTCAGAGGAGAATTGAGGCTGAGAGAGGTGGTGTCAATCAGTGCTTGAGTCACCACTATGTGGTGAGTTTAGAAGTGATGAGTTAGTTTATCTATGTAGCAGAAACCAGGCAGAGCTGCAGCAGTCCTAGGCAATATGAATAAGAAAAACCTAGCAATGGAGTTTTATGCTTTTGAATAAAGTCAGTGAATACATGTGCCCTCAGAATGATGTTTCTTTCCTCCAAAGAGCTCATTAGCCATCACTAAACCTCTTTTATATCTAGGTGCTGCTGGAGAATAATTCTTCCACCTGCTTCTTTTTCTCTTCTGCATCTTTCTCTCTGGTACTCTTAGAGAGAACATTTTGTTCTGTAAACAGCTATTCTATTCTCTTAGCTGATCCATTTTGTTGCATTCAGTTGTTCATGCATCGACATTGATCCAGAAAGCCATCATACTGACCACACTGCTGACCTTCTGTACTGATCATTATTACCCAGAAATCAACAGTACTTCTTGCTTGTGTTGCTATTAATCAATCCTTGTTTCTGCTATGATAAACAACTTTTTGCGGAGGGATGGGGAGGAAATGAAATTTATCAATAGCCATATGATTGTTGAAGTCCCTGCTTCTTTCCTGGGGGTTATTTTGGAATCTGTGGAATAGGATACCAAGTGCAAATGGTGTCTTTATAGAATAATTAAGTGCAGATTTTCCCATCTTGAACAGACCACACAGATATCTTCTCTACAATAATGACGCAAGAGTTGGTCATTCATTTTTAGTCAAAGACTCTTGTCTTTAATTGTATATTATTTATAATTTGGAGAAGATTTCTTTTTATACTAGTTTCCAATTACTGCACTCCAATTTCTAAGTGTACTTCATAGTCAATAATTAGTCAAACCTCAGAATAAATATGAAATAAATCATTACGGTGGACTTACATGATTGATTTAGATCTTCTATTGTAGGCAAAAATTCCATGGCATAGATTCTTTACTTTGATTTCATCTTTCTGAAGATTGCATTGAGATGCTAGGAACTATCTGAATGGGAAGATTTACATCAACTCTTGAAGGAAACAATTAAAGAATTGAGGAGTGGGGGAGAGGGATGGAGTTTGAGGGGAATCGTGGAGGGGAGGATATGAAATGACATTGAGATAATGTTTAGCCTATTAATGATTTTGTCTCCAACTCTCTATATAAATTAGCATCATTCTCCACTTTTCTTGCTTTGTAATAACTTAGAAATATAGTGAGAAATGGAATTTCTTCAGAAATATTGAAGAAGATGCTAACAGATCAAAGAAAAATGTCTATGGTTTCCTTAGGCTGTGGTTGAATATGAATGAATGAATGAAAAATAATTTATCAAAATGATTATTCTGTGTCAAACACTGCTCAATTCTGGGATACAAATACAAAAACATAAAATTCAAAAGTTATACTAATGATTAGAATTAGGTACTTTCTTCATTGTTCTGAATCATTTCAGAATAATTATAATTTGGCTCAGTAAAATGGTGTGCCCTACCAGTGAATTGTCTATTCTATTTACTTTCACACCCATTAATATATTTTCTCTAAAATCTGTGGATATATCCTTGTGTCTTTTATCCTGGAAAAGGAACCAACATTTTTCAACCAATGTTCTTTAAGCCATTTTTCACTATTAATATGGATGATGACAATAATAATAATAATAATAATAACTGAATTATATACATATAGTGTTTAATATACAAAATCTCACTTGGACTCCACAACAACCATCCGAAGTCAGTGTTACAATTATTATTAGTATGCTCAGAACTACAATTTAGAGAGTTTAAGTGACTTGCTCATGACTGATTTTTTTTGCACAGTTCAGAGGCTGAACTCAAATCCCCCTCAAGTCTCCTACCACTTCTATCTTCAAACCATACTGGAAAGAAAATTGTTGTTGTCTTGTTGTTTGTCCTTCATTCTCAAAGAAGATCCTGAAATCGGGAGAAAGAAAATTTTGAAGTCAAACAAACCTTTACCTTCAAGACTATGAGGCCCTCAAGTTTCTTTTTTCTTCTATCAAACAGTAGAGGTTCTAATGGCAGAATTAAGATATTAATTTTCAAAGACCCATCAGGTTACTATGACTGGAAAATGGTAGGGTTGGAAGTAGCATGAGTGCTGGTGAGGCCCTATTTTTAAGCTCTAAAGAAGAAGGAAGGGGTGGCTAGGTGGCACAATGGATAGAGCATGGGCCCTGGAGTCAGGAATACCTGAGTTCAAATCCCATCTCAGATACTTAATAATTACCTAGCTGTGTGACCTTGGGCAAGCCACTTAACCCCATTGCCTTGCAAAAAACAAAAAAAACTCTGGTCTAACTTTGATAAAGAGCAGGATTCTTTAAAAGGTTATCCAGTTTGGTGGGAACCTCTTTAAGTTATTCATTCACAAGATAGTGTCATCTACCCATATAACTTCTGGTTGAATTAGTAAATCAGAGATCCTTATAGTTTTAGATATTATTCATGTATGTCCTATCATTTTTGTGTCATTTAAAATATTTTAATTTAGAGATTTCAAAAGAGGAACTGTTTCCCATCTCCATGTCTTTGCAATGGGATTTCTCCAGGCCTGTGACACACTCTGCCCCTTTATCTCCAGATTTTCAAAACTCAGTTCAGGAGGCAGCTAGGTGGCACAGTGGATGGAGCATTGGCCCTGGAGTGGAGAGCAACTTAGTTTAAATCTGGCCTCAGACACTTAATAATTACCTAGTTGTGTGGCCTTGGGCAAGTCACTTAAGCTCATTGCCTTGCAAAAATCAAAAACAAAAACAAAAAGACCCATTTCAGATCTCATCTTCCCAGTCACCAAATGGCTCATACCTTCTCCTTTCATATACTTTGCATATATCATGTATTTATCTAAATATTTAAATGTTATCTTCCCCATTAGAATACATGCTTTTAGAGCAGGGGTATCTGGTACATTGTAAGCATTCAATAAATTCTTGTTGACTATTTTCCATGTCAAAAGTTGGTCAACTTTTAGTTCATAAGCATTTATTAGTGGCCGAGTCTATTCTAACTTTTCTAGGCATTGGAAATACAAAGAAATGAAACAGTTCTCATTCTCCAATAAGTTCGTCTTTATTGGAGGAGACATGTACAAATATAAATATGTGCAAAATAAATACAAAGTGATGTTTTTTGAAAGGGAGAAGACACTAGCAATTGGGGGAAAGGAACCAGGAAAAATATCCTCTGATATTTATACTGAACTTTAATAATTAATATCATTTTATTTTTCTTGATATTTAAGATCTGTGGTATATATATGCAAAAATTATATATATATAATTTTTGCCTTCTCATTGTGTCTTGCTAAAACTTTTATTTCAGTCATCTTCTGGCTGTGGTTTTTGTCTTTACACACCACTCTGATCTTTGAAAATGACCTATCTCTATTTTCACAGTGTTCTGGATTATAAGCATGGCTTGATAACTGAAAATTTCCAGCACCAGCCACAGTTCCCTTGAAACAAATGTAAAATTAGATTCATGTTATTACAGAGTTCATCTTGGTTTCTTTCAGTTATAAAACTGACCATACAGACAATAAAACTGAACATCACTATCAAATTTGCTCTAAGACTGGTATAGGATTTGAGGCAGTCATTCACTATATTTTTTAAGATTTCATTCAATAAAATTATAAATAACAGTAACATGATCAAAAGTTATAAAATTACATTTGCAAAACAATGATTACAGTTATTAAAAACAATAATTACATTAAAAACAATTTTAAAACTCAGAATATTTGAAAGACAATAGTAATACTAAACATCAAAATGTATGGCTTGCAAGCAAAGTTAGTTCTTAGAGACAAATTTATATTATTAAGCGCCTACATAAACAAGAAAAAGAAAAAATGAATTAAATGCATAAATTGAATAAATGCCATCAAACATTCTTTTCATTCTTGGAACTATGCTATCAGCCTCTCTGTTTTTGTCTTTAGGGCTACTGGAATAATTTCGCATTATGTTTATTTTATATCATTTCTACCTTCATTCCCCCTCAATAATTAAAACACCTTCTTTGATGTGGAAGTGACTAATGCTTTCCAAAATATTTTCATACATACATTCTCATCTTTATCACTGAGGTAGGTAGACTATTATATTAAACCCATTTTATAGATGAGGAAACTGAGATCCAGGGGAAATTACTTGAAATTAATACAGGTCATTAAGAATTAACAGTTAATATTTAGCATTATTGTTTTGCATAGTATTACATTTGTGGGGAGGTCATTGAAAGTGACCCTAAAATGATGAGACAACATTGAAAACACATCACCAAAGCTGATTTTTTTTAAAAGTGGGTTTTGTTTTCAGTACTCATAATTAAAACAATATGTATTTGTCCTAATAATTCAGTGTTACATGTTCTTAATAGATGTACTGAGCAAGCACTGCAGTGACAAGATAAGTTGCTCTGTTTGGTTCCATATGTCTGTGTTCTAAGTATTCCATAGTTTTAATTGGTTCCCTGCAGAATAACATTTACAAGCATATGGTATGGAAAATGCTGACTGCTTTTGTTATCGGGTGTTTCTGTACTTGTGATGGCACTAACCAGCCTAGCCTTTGAATGTCTTTATGAGCTTGTTTAATGCAGTTTATGGTACACTTTTCTAACCTACTCACAATATGTCAAACAGTATCAATGGTTTGCATATGGAGCTCATTTCCCATTGAAGAGAAAGGAGATATCAACTCATGTAAGCTTTTTTCCCCTTCTGTCATATTTGTGTTGCAAGATGTTTTCTTGTTTTATCATTTCTGTGTGGTTTTCAGAGACTCTGCAGAAGCAACTTGAAATTATGCTAGGGCAGGGGATGCATTGTTGGGAACCCAAAAAAGCCATAAGGCAAAATCTGATATTTCTGATGTCTTCTTTTGGAGATTTACCAGACTCCCTGAAAAGAGAAATTAGATATGAAATTAGAACCAGGGATTAAAGAAAAGACCATTTTTGTTTTGGGATTTTTTTTTTTTTTTGCTTTTGGTGATTTCTTGGAGGAGTATGTTTGCTAATGCCTGGGAGAATATTTGTCAGTATCAAATATATTGAGGATTTGGGGGGGGGGGGCAAAAGGTTCAAAAGAAAGAAGGAGTAATGGGGGTTTAGATGCATTGCATTATGGTTAAGAGGATCTAATAGGGGATCTGGTTTCACATTGCCTTATGGTTAAGATGTTTTAAAAAGTTATATTCTCTAAAAGAGGGTTCCAGAACTAGAGGATTGGTGTACACTGGTAGATGTACAGATGGAAACCATGTTGTCCTCTAAACTCCTATTCTATCCAGGGACATTACCGTCAGCACCTCTTTTTGCTCTCAGGAGTTTTACCGTCAGCATCCTTCACATGTGTTCCTTGCCCTCTTTTTCCCTCTTCTCTATCTCTTTCCAGACCTTGCCTCTGTCTCTTATTTCTCCCTACCACGTTGGGAATATTAAAATGAACTCATTACAAAAAGGTCCAGGGGCTCCTGAACTAAAATATTCTATTATGCAAGACTTTTCAGCTTTCAAACATGAGGGCATGTTTTTAAAATAAAAAAAATACAGCAACATTGTGATATGTTCAACTATGATGGACTTAGCTCTTCTCAGCAACACAGTGATCCAAGACAATTCTAAAAAACTCACGATGTAAAATGCCATCAATATCTAGGGAAAGAATGGTGGAGTCTGGATGCAAACCAAAGCTTACTATTTTCACTTTCTAAATTTTGTTTTATGTTTTTTTCTTATTTTTTTTCCTTTTGTTCTGATTCTTCCTTCACAACATGACTAATATGGAAATATGTTTAACATAGTAGTAGATGCATAACCTACATAAGATTATTCATTTTCAGGGGGGAAGGATAGAGGGAGGAAAATATAAAATTCAACATTTTACAAAAATGAATGTTGAAAATTATCTTTAAATGTAATTGGAAAAAATAAAATAAAATTTTAAAAGTTACAATTGCTATATACTGCCCTGGAATTACAGAAAAGTTTTAAAAGAAACAGGAATATAGTGTAGACTTCTGCCAATAGAGTCAAGAAGCAATCCTTTTTAATAATTTCAAAATTGCTGAATAAGACAGTGGCTGGAGAGGACCTTAAAGGTGATCTAGTTCATTCTTCCATCTTGGGGTGTGCTGGTAAATGTTTAACAAATAGTTCACTGGGAAAAAATGTCAGCAAGACACAAGTTTAATTTTCATTTTTAACATTTTCTCTATCACTTTCTTAAACCTAGAGAATCAGCAAAACAATAAGTTGAACCCTGATTTATAGCATTTGTGGATTTACAAAATGGAAATGGAAATTTAACAATATCATCATCATCATAATAGCTAACATCTACATAATGCTATGTGCCAAGTACTATAAGTCCTATAATAATGATAAATTCTCATCTAATCCTCATAACCCTGTGAGGTAGGTTCTATTATTATTCATATTTTACATATGAGAAAACTGAGGCACAGAGAGGTTTAAGTGACTTGACCAGGGTTACATAATTAGTAAATATCAGAAAGTAGATTGGAAATCAGATCCTGATCCTGACCTTATACTCTGTCCACTGAACCAGCTAACTTCCCCCAAAAGATCTACTCTACTGGTTGAATCTGACTCCCCTACTCCTGGTTCAGGTGGACGCCTCTTCTTCATTCCTCAATTCAATTTAGTGACAGGATCTGAAAAATAGTTTATATTTCTATAGTGTTTGGGGGTTTTCAAAGTATATTCTTTTTTTTTTTTTAGATTTTTCAAAGCAATGGGGTTAAGTGGCTTGCCCAAGGCCACACAGCTAGGTAATGATTAAGTGTCTGAGGTCGGATTTGACCCCAGGTACTCCTGACTCCAAGGCTGGTGCTCTATCCACTGCGCCACCTAGCCACCCCCAAAGTATATTCTTTACAAATAACATTCTGAGTTGAGGAACTTCACATAAGCAAACCACCAGCAGCTTGAAAAAATAGGACAGTATAGAATAGGCCATAAATAAACACATTATATAGTGTAGCCTTACCACCTACCTAAGGTGAATAAAAGTAATGAGAAGAGAGAACAAAAAGAATACTGATATTCATACATGAGAGGTAGAATTGCATAATGGAAAGGGCACTGATTCTGGATTTAGAGGACTTGAGTTCATATTTTGCAACTACCACCCACTACTCATGTACCCCTGGGCAACTCCTCTAAACTTTTCAGTTTCCTCATTTATAAAATAAGAGGGTTGGATTGTAGTTGTTGTTCTTGACAAAGATATTGGAGTAGCTTGCCATTACAAACAAGGTTTAGTGACTTTCCTAGGGTCACACAACTAGTAAGTAGCTGAGGCTAGATTTGAACTCAAGTCCTCCTGACTTCAGTCCTATACTCTACTGCAGTACCTATCTCTTTATCATTAATTAGATGAGGGTTTTGACTACCTTAAGAGAGTCATAGTTACTCTAGCCTCTGCTTCATTGAATTTCTAAACCTTGACATTCAAAGCACCGGGCAGAAATCACATCAAAGCACATTAAGATGCTTTGTTTTAATTGGATTAGATGTTCTGTAAAGTCCTTTGTAATCATTTCATAATTATTGTTAGGGGATATAGTGGAAATGGAATAGGTGAAAAATGGATAAGGAGCAGCAGGAGAAGAGAAAGATCTGTGTTCAAATTCAGCCCCAAATACTTACTAGTTGTGTGACCCTGGGTAAGTCACCCTCTGTTTGCCTCAGTTTCCTCATCTATAAAATGGGACTAATAATAGCACCTCCCTCCGAGGTTGTTGTGAGGAACAAATGGAAGAACTGTCAAAGTGCTTAGGAAACTATATAAATGTTAGCTATTTTTATTATCATTTGATGATGTTTGTCCATTATTCTTGAAGAACATGACATCTTTGACAAGCACTTGAACTGGATTTGAGTGAAGGGGTGCTATGCTAAGTCAACCGCCTCACTTTCTCCTCTGGAGCTATCTGGGTCCACACATTCAAAGACAGCCAAATAGAAATCAGGATGACTGAAAATGGTCCTGGATGTGAGGCAGTTGGGGTTATGTGTATGAGGCTGGATTTGAATTCAGATCTTCAGGGCCTGTGCTTTACCCATTATACCATTTAATTACCTATAATTTAACAGAAGATATTCTATGGGATGATATAAATAGAAGCTGTTGAATTTATTCCTCTTCCCAGAGATAACTAAACTGAGACCCAGAGAAGTTAAGGCCAAGTCAAAACCAGAATCACAGAAGACCTAGAAGAAACTTTTGAGATCATTTAATCTAATCTTCATTTTATGGATTTGGAAATGGAGGCTCAGAAAAATTGAGTGAGTTGTCCAATATCAAATCTTGACCGGTAAATGTCAGAAGTAGATCTTGAACCCAGGAATCTGACTTGTGATACAGTGGCATTGCCACTATTCTAAATGACCTTTATTGGATGACATTATTGGAGACATTATTGGATGACAAAAGATTTTGGGGAAAATGCATTGCCCTCCTTTTTAAAAAAAGACTGTTCTAACATTGACTTTTTCTTCTTTTCAGGTTGGAATATATTCTTAAGTAAAGAGAATTTGTCCAAATTATTTCTCTTTAGTATTTTCTGCTGTTAATTTAATTTCATTCAGTGTTACTTCTATTCCTTTTTTGCCTTTGAGAAACTCTTGCTCACTCCAATTCAATTGCTACCTGCTACAATAAATCTTTCTTGATTCTTTCAGTTATCAGGGCTCTTCTGCTCTCCAAAATTTCTCTGTACCCATTGTATAATTATATTTTTATTGAATTGATTGAGTACATGTTGTTTCTGTCCAGGACAATATAAGCTTCTCAATCAGGGCAGGGCATAATCTGTTTTGTTTTTCTATTAACAAATTCAAAGTATAGTGTCTGACACACAATAAATGTTCGTTGAATTAAACTCAAAGACAGATTCTAAAACAGCATAACATCTTAATGCTAAAATACTATATGGGACTTTCATACCAAGTAGACTAATTTAAAGAAAAAACAATCAGTTCATTGAAAGATTAAGATTTAAAAGCTTCAACACTTTTCAATAGAACTGAGTTTTTCTGTCCCTAGTACAGTGATATCTTGCTTTCCCTAAAAACTTTTTATGATGAAGCCAATGTCACATTACTAAAATTTCATGAATTAAAAAAATCTTTGTAGCAAGAAAAAATAACAACATATATCCATGGCACTAGATAGAGTCCTCCCCCCACCCCCAGTATCAACTGCTACACTTTAAGAAAAGAATTCCATATTGCAAAATATCCATTAGGAGAGGAGAGACACATACCTACCAGAGGTCACCTGGAGGGTGAAGGCTCTCTCGTCTCTGAAAAACATACAGTGTAATAAATAATAGCATCATTAAAAACTGTCATTTCTGCAAAGCATAATAATTGCTCTGTTTGTCCCTTGTACATTTCCCTGTGAACCTGCATAAATGTACTATGTTGGAAACCTACCTTCTCCTCCTGTGTGCTTGCAGCCGTTGATCTGTTCATTACTGTCATCACTGTGCACAGTTCAGACAGGCCAGGTGTGTGCGTTGTCACCTGCCCGACGTCCTTTCCATGTGCAGACGTTTAAACTCATGAGTATTAAAGCAATAGATCTTCCTTATGACAACAAAAAGCTGACGGTGATAGAAAGGAAACACTTCTGGGAAAAAGCCTGAGTGGCTTTACTAGCTGGTTTGTAGGCAGAGGGAAACTGGCTAATTAGCTCTAACTCTTCCAGTTTGAGAAGAAAAGGATGAAAAAAATCTAGATGGAAGTATACTTTGTGTGGACTGGGTAATCAAGAAGAAAAGTGTGGAGGAAGGTTGATGTAGGCAAGATCAAAAGAAAAGAAACCTTGTGAAAAAATGGAATGGATTGTGGATTGTCTTCCCTTGCTCCTCAAGAGTGAGCACTTCCCCAAAATGGAAAAAAATGATGTGGGGTTTGGATTTTAAAGCACTTAGCTGCTCCTTTAGTTAAAGCTATGCAGAGTGATATTTGTCACTAAAAATATTTGAAATAATTGACAGGGAAATAATTTCCATTAAAGTTTCCTATGGACGAGTTTTATATAGCCTTGCTAACTGGGTAATCCTAGACAAATTACTTAACCTTTCTTAGCCTCAGTTTCCTTATCTGTAATATATGGAAAATGACAGCACCTGTCTCACAGAATTTTTGTGAGAATTGAAACAGAAAATGTGCAAAAAGATTTTTATGCCTTAAACCACTGATGATGTTTGTCCTTCATTCTCAAAGAAGACTATGATAACAAGGAAATGATGCTGTGACAAGCATATGAATTGGATTGGATTGAGGGCTAAATCACTAGTTTCATTTTCTCCTCCAGAATCATCTGACTTCAGTGGCCAGTTATGGATGTAGATGACAGGAGATAGCCCTGGATGCAAGACAATCAGGGTTAAGTAAGTTGCCCAAGGTCTAGTAAGTTTTGAGTGTCTGAATATGGATTCGAGCTCCCATTCTTCTGACTCCAAGGTTAATGCTCTATCTACTGAGCCACCTAGCTGCCCTATATATATTATGGACCATATATATTATGGACTATATATATTATGGAGAATGGAGTAGATAGGAGAAATGTCTAGAAAATGATAGCTGTGTTAATTTAAATAACAGTAGCCAGCCCTAACAATAGCTAGTATTTATATATATATTGCTTTAAGGTAACAAAACTTTATATATGTTATTTCATTTAATCCTCAAAATAACCATATGAGCTACAAATAAGGAAACTGAGGCACATAAATTAATTAACTTTGTCCAGGATCTCACAGCTAGTTTATATCTGGGTTAGAATTTGAACCCAGGTCCTCCTGATAGCTCTTTTCCTTATTGCAAGTGTTAAAGTATTATTGACATGTGGTTAGTATTTCTCTTAATTTTTGTAAGGTTGAAAATAAAAATCATCTCATTTTTCATTTATAACAGATTGAGACTCCAGGTTAAATAAACAATGACTATTTGTACTTATAGAATCATGAAACAGAAATTAAAGTCTTTAAAATAAAACCATTTTTATTTCTTTTAAACAATATTTTGTTTTTCCAAATTACATGTAAAGACAATTTTTAACATTCATTTTTTAAATTTTGAGTTCTAGATTTTCTCCCTTTCTCCATTACCTTCCTTATTCCCGAGATGGTAAGCAATTTGATATGTCAATAAAATCATGTAAAAGATATTTCCATATTAGTCATGTTGTAAAAGAAGACATATAGACCAAAAGAAAACACATACCCACAAAAATAAAGTGAAAAATAGTATACTTTGATCTGCATTCTGACTCCAACAGGCATTTTTCTGGATGTGTATAGCATTTTTCATCACGAGTCCTTTGGAATTAACTTTGATCATTGTATTGCTGAAAATAACCAAATCATTCACAGTTGATGATTACACAATATTTCTGTTACTGTGTGCATTGTTCTTTTTGTTTTGCTCACTTCACTTTGCATCAGTTAATGTAAGTTTTTCAGGTTTTTCTGAAATTAATCTGCTCATCATATTTTATAGCAAAATAGTGTCCCCTTGCAAGCATATAACATAACTTATTTAGCCATTCCTCAACTGATGAGTACTTACTCAATTTCCAATTTTACCACGACAAAAAAAAAAAGCTACTATAAATATTTTTGTACAAAGAGGTCCTTTTAATTTTTTTAAATCTCTTTGGAATACAGACCTAATAGTGATTTTGCTGGATCAAAGAGTATGCAGTTTTCTTGCCCTTTGAATATCAATAACTAACTTTATTTATTCCCCATGACACAGAATAGTACATTAATTGATTTCTTCATACATTTATAACAAAATGATTAAGATTTGAAATTTTGAGAATTGTGCTGTACTTAAAGCAAATTTTGAAACACTGGATTTTTAGGAATGTATTAAGGAATGAATATTTGATACCTAGACCTTTTAATATTGTGTAGTATTGGCTTTCATTAGGCTATCATATGTTTGGTCTTTGTCAATTTACATTTTAACATTTATTTTCTTTTTCATATCTGGCCTCAGACACTTATTGACTTATGATCCCTGGCAAGTCAATTAATCTTTGTCTTCCTTAATTTCTTTATTTGTATAATGAACAAAATAATAGCACCTAACTCAAAAGATTCATTGTAAGGATAAAATAATTTTTGCAAACTTTAAAGCATTATATAAATACTAGATATTATCATAAACTGCATAAATTACTCTCAGAAATTTATTTTATTGTTAGAACTAATGTGCTTGAAATAAAAAATGACACTTGCTTCAAGTTTTGTATTCAGATGCAGTATTTAAAATTTTTATTTACATTATCAAATGTATTGTTTTGTTATTTTTATAAAACCATTTAAAAGATTACATGAGAGTTGAAATTTGAATAATGTTAGTTTTTTGTAGATTAAAAAGTCATTTTTTAAATGAAGCATTCCCTTGCCCTCTATCCACTATATTTATGTCATTTATGATATCATCAAATGTTCATTGAAAGGACTCACAAAAATGAATAGTACTAGACTTGGACCCGTGTGATCTGAATTGTATTGAACTCAGGTTTTAGCTCCTGTGACAGTGCTGGCAACTTCCGGCTGAAGAACTCGCCTGCAAGCTGCATGGAACAATGCCTAGTTCTACGAGTTCTAATCCTCTACTGAGGATTATTATTGTTGCTTTTGTTTGGGTCTTTAATTTCATTGATATGGAGAACTCCTAATGTTGGAATTCTATCAATGAAAATTGGAAAAGCTGTCTGCAAGTTAAAGGGATGCCTCTTGAAAAGTCTTAAGAAGTTAAGTGACTTGCCCAGGGTCACACAGCCTATATGAGTCAGAAAAGACTGACTAAAACCTAGGTTTTTTTTGCCATACAATTTTCCAATTTTCCTAACAGTTTTTGTCAAATAGAGAGTTCTTATCCCAGAAGATGGAGTCTTTGAATTTATCAAACAGAAGATTATTATTGTTATTTATATCTGAGTTTTGTGTACCTAACCTATTCCATTGATTCACCATTCCATTTCTTAGTCAGTACCAAATAGACTTGATGATTATTTCTTCATAATATAGATTTAGATCCTGTATGATGAGGCCATCTTCCTTTGTAATTTTTTTCATTAATTCCTTTTATATTTTTGAGAAACCCAGATTTTTCTGACTCTGAGAATGACTTTCTATCATCATCTTACATTCTCTCTATCATTTTGAGAAATATTTTTTAAAGTGTTGATCTTTAGAATTTCAGGAATTTAAAGATGGAAGAAACTATCTAATCCAACCTTTCCATTAAATAGATGAGGTTACAATACTAATTAATGAAAGATCTGGAATTAAAATTGAAGACTACTGATTTCTTATTCCAGTGTTCTTTCAATACACATGCACACCCAAGGACAAACCAATCAAATTAGATAGAACTATAAGGGAAACTGATTAATTGCCCATGCATAGGTGAGCCCCAATCATCATTAGAAAAACAATTCAATTTGGCAAATGTGCAAAACATCTACTCTGAGCCAGACAATAGGAAAGAAACAAAGTTTAGCTAAGCTAAGAAACGGTTTCTTCCTACTCTCATGGAGCATGTCAGGGGAATAATACAAATAATGTATGAGAAGTTCAAACAAAAAGGCTTTTGGTGAGGTCCAAGAGGGAAAAGATTATTACCAATGTGAGGTGAGAATATCAAAGGAGGGTTAGTGGAGAGAGTGACATTTTGAATGATGAACAGGAATTGAAGGGGGATAGAAAAAGGAATTCTGAGTAATGAGTGAGCAAAGACATAGATTTGGGATTTACAGAGGATAGCAAATAATGATTGTAGAATATAGAGAGTTACACATAATAAGAGATAAGATTGAAAAAGTAGGATGGTGCTGTATTGTGTAGAGACTTGAATGTTAGGATTATGAATTTTATTCAGTAGGTGGTAGAAAACCACTGAAAGTAATTCATTGAAAAATATAATAATAAGGAACAGAAAAAATTACACAATTAATTCATTACATAAGGAAAAATGAGAAGTAATGGGAAGGACTGATTGGAAAGTTAAGAGTAGAGATTCTTGATTATGAAGCTGTTGAATTTTAGAATTCAGGAAGGTGCAGAGTAAGATGTCACTGACAATAGGAATAGAAAGGGGCAGTGAGAGTGGTAATGGAATCAAAAGTTAAAATCCACTTCCCCACTGTGACATAGAGTGATTTGGAGGTGGATGGAGTTGCTAAAAGGACCCATTATTGGAATATATGCTCAGTCAACTCCTAGTATGTTAGGATGGTTTCAAATACAGGACTATTGATGTAATATGTGTCCTGTTTTCTGAGCAATGGCAATGGACTAGTTAGTCTACACAGTGGGAAATGGGTTCTTCATGATCAGAAATGATGTGTGGAATAATTCAAAAACTGTAGCAAGAAGGCATTATCCAAGTGTGCTTTTGGAATGAGACTAGAGGATGAGAGCAAAGAAATAACTGTTTTTGGAGTCATAACTAGTAAATAGGAGGTTGCTCAAGGAAGTGACCTAGAGACATAGTTCTTTCCAGGAGCCTACTAATGCATGTTTGAATCTGTTGCCTTCTTTTTTTGACATCTGTGAGACTGGCTACACAGAACTGAAGTGAATTATCTAAACTAAGCTTTTTTTATGCAGAAATTTTGAACAGTTCTGCTAGAGCCTTTTAGATTGAAGCTGAAAGAAAAAAATTCAAAATACTTCCCTTAATTACACTTTCCACACCACAGTTTGAGTATATAATTCACTTGGTAGTAGTAGCAATTTGGCAGATTAAAATTATAAAATGGAGGAATAAGCAAGCATGCAGCAGTCAAGAACCAAGAGAGCGAGTCTTCTCTCCTGCCGTGTACCATTAGTGTTATTGCAGCATTATCAGGAAGGAAGAGTGGGTGTACCCAGGGAAGACTGGTACAAGGTAATATCTCTACTCTGTAGTGCATGAAATAATAATGTCATGTTAAATAATGCATGCATGTGTCAAAATAAATTACTCTTTTGAATAAATTGTTCTTCAGGTGCCCAGTGCCATTGGGGAAATTACTTCTATACCCAGGCATCTGGAGTAACAAGGGTTCTTAATTTTAGGGCTGGGCCATCTGAAGAACATCTTTTAAAATCATGCTAATTTTCTTCCTTTGTATCTAGACCTTAGGAGAATTAAAAGTAATGTTTTTTTTTAAGTTTATTAGAGCAAGAGTTAATACTTCATTTGTATTTAAAACTTTTAGGTTGCCTTAGAAATTTTGAACATACTTGAGTTCTGAGTCAGAGACCTTATTGAAAAAGATAATCTTTTTTCCATAATCCTTTTATCATTTGTGGCCAATTAAAAAAAAATAGGTGCTTCTATGTTTGGAATACTTCCTACAGATCTAGTCTAGTTTCAAGAAAAGTAATCATGGCTGGGAAAAAAAGGGCAGAAAAAGGAAAGTGAAATGGTTAAGAAGATGAATGAGACCCTTATCCCTTCTTGCCCAGAAAGTTTCAGGAACCTCCCTATTATTGTTCTTCCTTCCTAGAATACTCCTTTCTGATTTGATGTTTCTTCAGGACAGTTCTGACCTTGATCATCATTTATTCAAGATGCTCCAGTAATTCTTTCTTACTTTTTATTCTTTATTTAAAGTCCTTCATAATCTGACTCCAATGTCTCTTTCCATCCCAGTCTAATGACTATTCCTCATTACATACTCTGTGGTCAGCTAATGGAGCAGTGGATAGAACACTGGCCCTGGAGTCAGGAAGATTTAACTTAAATTTGACCTCTGACACTTATTATCTGTGTGACTCTGGGCAAGTCACTTAAGTCTGTTTTCCTCAGTTTCCTTATCTGAAAAGCTATCTGGAGAAGGAAATGGCAGTCACTGCATTATCTTTGCCAAGAAAATTTCTTCACTGGGATCACGAGGAGTCAGACTCAACTGAAACAGATGAACAACATCAATGATGATGCTCATTCCAAGCAAACCAGAATACAAGCAGTTCATATACCACAACTCTGTCTTTGTATGACCTTTTCCTCATACCTGCCAGTTTTCCTTCAAGGCACAGGACAAGGATTCTCTCCTTTAGGTGCCTTTAGGCATCTCAGGTCTTGGTGATCTCTTTATATTTTTTTTAATATTGTGAATTTGCTTGGTATATATTTTATCTTTACTAGGTATTTTTATCACTTGTTCTTAGCAGAATGTAAGCACTTCAAGGGCATCAGATGTTTTGTTTTTGTCTTTGTATACTCTTCATGTTGCACAGCACCTGCCATGTATTGTTGTTCAGTCTTACAATCATGTCCAATAGCATTACTTAGAAAAGATACTGGAATACTTTTCCATTGCCTTATCCAGAAGATTAGGGAAAATAAAGGTTAAGTGACTTGTCCAGCGTCACACAACTAGTAAGTGTCTGACACTGGATTTGAACTCAGATCTTCCTGACTCCAGGCTCAGCATTCTATCCACTGAACCACCTTGCTTCCTAGCCTAGTCATAGCTTAATAAATATTTCTTCTTTATAAAGATATGTTGAGATTTGACAAGGGCAAATAATCACTTGTGATTCAAATACTAAAATAGAAACAATTTGAAGTAAGGTACTAGCTAGGTGGTAGTAGATAGAGCACTGGGTCTGGAGTCTGAAAGTCCTGAATTCAAATCCATCCTCAGACACTAGCTGTGTGACCCTGGGCAAAAATCACTCTCCCTCAGAATCAGTTTCCTAATTTACTAAATGGATGGTAGTGATAGCACCAATCTCCCAGGGTTTTTATGAAGATCAAATGTGATATTTATAAAGTGTTTTGCAAATCTTAAAGTATTATATAAATATGATAGCTATTAGTAAGGAACTGGGAAGGCTAATAAAAGGAAGTAATATATCTAATTGGTAGCAAACCTAAGCTGTTTATTGCTGCAAGAGGCAGAATAGACTGAAAAAGCAAATATATTCAAGAAAGACACATTCATTCAAGAATGATAGACTTTGAGGCAGCTAGGTGGCACAGTGGATAAAGCACCAGCCCTGGAGTCAGGAGTACCTGGGTTCAAATCTGATCTCAGACACTTAATAATTACCTAGCTGTGTGGCCTTGGCAAGCCACTTAACCCCATTGCCTAGCAAAAACCTGAGGAAAAAAAGAGAAGAATGATAGATTTTTTTGGACCTATTAAGAAAATTTAGGCATATTTGAGGATGCAAGCTGAACTTTAAGGGAAAAAACCCCACTATAGATAGTGATTTTACAAAATAAAAGGTCATAGATTCATAAAGTTAAGGCTCAGAAGACCAGGTTTATTATAATTTCGACCTGTCACCATCTTGATATCTAACAGTGGCCAATAATTTAGCCTCTATGAGCCTCAGTTTCTGTTTCTGTCAAATGAGCAGAGTGAAGAAGATGACCTTTAAGGAATTTCTAGTTCTCATATTCTCTGCTCTCTTAGTGATCCTGTCATAAAAAGATGTTGGGTTTGGTTATTTTTTAAAGAGATCTTTGTAAACTATTGATTCATTATCTATTAAAGTATATTTTATTATAATTTATCCTTGATACCATAAAAGGCCACTTAGAAGTCCTTCTGTGAGTTTTGGAGAGCATAGAGGGAATTATAAAAACAAATTTTGGCAAGGATACATCTAGCAAGAAATGTTAGATGGATTCAGGCTGAGATATTTATATCTTTATGGATGAATCAGGCTAGGCTCAGGAAAATCCTGTCCATTCTTTCTTTTCTAAAAGAAAGTGCTAAAGGAAATGTGTCCCCCCCCCCTCCCCACCGAAGAGCAATATAGACAATGACTCCAACAGTGTAAATGAAATGATCATTAGAGATAAGTCAGTCTCTATGACTAGCAGTCCTGGAGAAAAGGATTCCAGGTACCGAGTTGGAAAGAATCTCAGATACTATTTAATCCAGTCATCACATTTAACAAGTGAGGAACGGCGCAAGTTTTGAATATAGGTTCTCAGCTTCCAGCATACTTGCCCTACTTCCTCCATGTTAGTGAAAGGTCCTTTCTTTTGACAAAGAAGTGGGGAGTTCTTAAGACAGTATTTTTTATATTAGATGTGATCACTGTATTGGTTGTATTTGCTTAACTGTTTTTCTTTGAAAGAAGGGAAGGTTAAATGACTAATATGGAAATATTAAACATGATTGTACATATATAATATACATATATAAAACCTCTATCAGTTTACTTGCTGCTTGCTGTGTGGGGGAAGGGTAGGATGGAGGTAAGAAAAATGTAGAACTCAAAATATTACAAAAAGATGAATGTTGAAAACTATCTTTACATGAAATTGGAAAAAAGAAAGTAAAATAACATTTTTAAAAAGAAGGGAGGGTTAAAGTTCTAGGAAGTAGGAGAGACTGGGATAGTTTTCAGAAATGACTCAGATGTAGAAACTAAAGTCATCAATAAAACATTTTAAAAAGAGAGAGAAAGGATGTTGTCTAGCTTGATAAAAATAAAGCTGATTGAGCTGGAGAAGGGATCTTTGAGGACCAAGTGACTCAATTTGTGGTATAGGATGGTGGGCTGGACTTGGAGTCAGGAAAACCTAGGTTGGAATTTCATCTCAGACATTTCCTAGAGCTGTAGGTACAGTCTTTCTGGGCTTCACTTTTTGTATCTGCAAAATGAAGGTACTAAATTATCTGTATCTTTCTTTTCATCTAGGATTATATAAAAATGCTAAGGTAGAAAGGGACCCTAGTGGTCATCAAATCCAACACCCTTACTTTGTGAGAGGAGTTAACCAAGTCTCAGAGAGCAGAATTGATTTAACCAAAGTTGCTTAGCTAATGAATGGTAGAGCAGTAGTATTTGAATCCAGATTAACCAGTTGACACTAAGACCAATGCATTTTTTATTATATTGTCATTACCATTATCATTATTATTTTGCTTTTGTCATACTGTTATCTAACAGGGGGATGAATGAGATTATTTCTTATTACTATTGATTACTATTCTCTAAATTTTAATTTTTTTTTCCTCTCATGTCTTCTTTGAATTCTCCCGGGATACTATATCATAGCATAAGTTGTTCAAAACTAGTGATGAAACTAGATAATGTATGACAAATTGAAATATACTATAAGACTATCACTATATCACAATAATTGATAATATTTACATATTATTGTAATCTAATAAAAAATTTAAGTTGTGAATTTACCATTTCTGGTAAATGCTTAGTTTAATATTTACATGGAGTTAAAAAGTAGCTTGTAGAACAAAATGGTCCAGTTTCTCCTTACCACTTATTATCATTAATTAAATAAACATAGGTTGGGTGAATAGAGAGCCAGGTCCTTTCCTCAGAGGCAACAACTTGCGTCTCTCTCTCCTGGATTACATGACTTCTCACTCCTCTGAATTCTTTTAATTGGCAATAGACTTTCTTTGTGGATTAAAACATTGCTCAGGGAATCAGGTAATTATGAAAAGGGTCTGAGGGTCAGTGGTTGCAGAATCATGACAAAAGGCAGGGCTGAAATCAGGAAGCATCAATGACTATCAGGGCTTCTCTCATTTTTTTGTTGTTCTGCTACATGTCTTCTCTCTCCATTCCTTTTCCCCTGCCCATCATTTCTGCCTAATTGAAATTATTTTTTGCATAACTGTGTAATAGGTATACGTATGCTGGCAAGTGAATGACAATGACCATCAGTCACCTTTCCAGATTTTGCTGCAATAGTTTCCACCTGCTATGGAGGTTCCTTTTGAGTAGTGTTTTTTTTTTTCATTATTTGAAATTGAATCCTGTTTCTTGCATGGTAACTAGCATATAGTATGTGTCGCTTGTTGATTAATTGGCTGCCAATTATGGCAGAATCCTATACTGGGAAATTTTATCACCTCTTGGTACAATGGTTGCATGTAGTATGTAATTTTTAAAAATTTAAAGTAGAAGAGAAAATATTCTGCATATAATAGGATTAAAAATTTAGAACTGGAAGGTAGTGCAATCTCCCTCAACTTACAGATGAGGAACTTGAAACTCAGAGAGAGAAAGTGATTGATTTACTCAAGCTCATATTGGTTGTAATTGCCAAGGCAGGGATCTGACCCAGGTGCTTGGATTCTTAATCTATTTCTCTTGCTATCATGCCAAAAAAGCCACTTCCTTTGTGGTCATCAGGATACTTTAACATGAGTGTATGTGGTTCAATATTTCTAAAGATTGTTGTTTATGAGGGTTTATTCATTTTCAAGACTTCTATTCTCATATTGAACTCAAAATCCCCTATCTAGGTCCCTGGAGGGGTCAGGAGGCACTTCTATTGATCATTGTTGCTAATTTTGTATACATGCTAGTGTGTGTGTGTGTGTGTGTGTGTGTGTGTGTGTGTGTGTGTGTGTGTGTATTCAAAAATATTCTTTCTTTGGGGCAGCTAGGTTGCACAGTGGATAGAGCAACAACCCTGGAATCAGGAGTACCCGAGTTCAAATCCAGCCTCAGACACTTAATAATTACCTAGTTGTGTGGCCTTGGGCAAGCCACTTAACCCCATTGCATTGCAAAAACCTAAAAAAAAAAATTCTTTCTTGAGAAGTTACCTTTTTTAAAAAAAATGAAAATTTATTTGACTATTTTGTCATTAAAGTGGTCTTAAAAAAAGATTAAAATTTAGGAAAAATGTCTCATTTTGGAAGATAGAAACTTTTAGATTTTTTTAAAAGGTATTAAAAAAATTCCAGTGTAAAGAAAGAATACCAGATTTGTAATCATAAGACCTGAGTTTTGAATCCACTTCTACTTTTTTTTTCACCCTATCTAGGTCTCAGGTTCTTAATCTGTAAAAATGAAAAAGTTGGACTCTAAGATTTTAAATAATTCTGGGTTTTTTGATCTTGGTATAGAACTTTGGCATGCTCAATTCACTTTTTTTCAGTTATTTGTCCTTTTTTATTTAGTCTTATTGATTGTTATTCCTTCAGTTAGTTTTATAGACCAATTACCATTAGGTTTTACACTTCAAGAAGCTATGAGCTAGACTTCAGAGTCAGGAGAGATTTTCAAATCGAACCTCTGACAATTAGCAACTATGGAAAAATCACAGTTTCTCTGAGACTGTTTCTTTATTTAAAAAATGGGCATAAAACATGCACATATTTTGAGGTATAATGTTGTAAGACTCAAATAAGACAATCTTTATACAAATCTTCTCCTTCCTCCCAGTTCCTAGTATATTATGATCTATAGTAGAATCTAAACTCAATCTACCTTGTCAGGCTAACTTTACATTGAAAAGGACTTTGGAACTTTTGGAGAGCTATATAAATGCTAACTATTATTATTTGCCTATGAACTCAGATAAGTAAAGTAAATGATAAATGTATATACCTCTTTCTTTTGGCAACAAAAATCTAGAGCTACCATAGCATTTCCTAGGGATATGAAATTTCCACCATTAAAATAACTCTTGGAATAACCTCCAGAAAGCCCCTTTAAAATAAAAATACATTTCCTTCCAAAGGTAGCTCATTAAACCATTAAGCATCCATTAACATAAGATCCTTGCTAGCAAAGAGGAAGAAACCAAGGATAGGACACTGGGAAAATCAATATTAATAGAAGGCAAGGCTCTAGAATGAAGTGTCCCACAGAAGAAATGTGGACTTGAGTAAGGCAGTGAAATGTAGAGCCCTGGGTAGACAAGGGAGATCATTAAGGCTTGGGGAAGAAAGGCTTATCACAAGATGGAAATGAGTAGTGATATGGGTGGTGTCAGGGATGATATGATTCACCTTTGGAAAGTCCAGTTCAATGGGATAAACTACTTTTAATAGCTTTCCAGGAGCTGGTGAAAGGAGTGTCATTGTCCTTTCATTCAGGAAAAACTTGGTGTTCTGAATGGAGGGGAATTTGCCATTCCTGTTTTGTGTACTTAATTCTTATCTAATTTCATTCCTGCTTTATACCAAAAAAACAACAAAACTCAGTCATTAAAATTTCTCATTTTCATGTAGTAAAATTTTATTTTTAGGTTTTTGCAAGGCAAATGGGGTTAAGTGCCTTGCCCAAGGCCACACAGCTAGGTAATTATTAAGTGTCTGAGACTGGATTTGAACGCAGGTACTCCTGACTCCAAGGCTGGTGCTTTATCCACTATGCCACCTAGCCACCCCAATGGTAAAATGTTTTGATGAACTATTTTGGGTATATTTGTTAAGAAAGGTTGAACTAGGAACTACACCTAATAATTCTTCAGAATGGTTGGCCCAGTGAAGTGGTACAGTGAAAAGAGTACTGATTCTGAAATTCAAAGGACCTCAGTTCAAATCCTGCTTTTGATGCTAGTGAGCTGTATGATCCTGGACAAATCCTCAAAATTTCCAGGACTTCAGTTCAGTTTCTTCATTTCTAGAATCCTTAGTAGAACTGCATCTTTCATCTTATAGATAAGTTCAAAGTTTTCTTCTGTTATACACACACACACACACACACACACACACACACACACACACAAAACCATCTTATTTGTTAACCTCATCAACTATACCTCTCCATTTCATGGTATGTTGGAGGCAACATGGTCTCATGCAGGAGTTAGTATAGTGTAGAACAGTTGTTCCCAATCCAAACTATCAATCAATAATATAACAAGACAATAAGATGGCTAGTGAGTCACTCCATGGACTGATGACATGAACCTCTGGGCTTCCTTGGGAAGGAACAAAATAGGGCTAAGAGATGGGGGGGGGGGGGGGAAGAAGGAACAGGATGCAAGGAAGAGAAGTCCATTTGTAAAAGCTTACTGTGAGAAGTAAAAACATTTCTATTTTGTGGTCAGTGAAAAATTTGCCATGGGCAGGTAGTTAACAGAGGTACTTGAGATTAAGCAACCACTACCACAACTCTGGAAAAGTCCAGGATACTGAAAAATAATCCTGTTAGTCTTACTACTTTCCATCTCTTAGAGCTTTGGGAGCAAAAATGAGGTAATGTCTGTTAAAACCTTTATATTTCTTGGAAGAAAGCCATTGTATGGTAATATGATTTCCTAATGCATTTGCTTGAGATGTAACAAAGTATAATTCCATTTGCCTAAATTCCATTAGGTTCTTCCAGAACACTTGTCTGTGTAGTGTACCTTGGGAGAAGAAAACATTGAAAAAGCCTCAAGGCTAAAGATGACTCAACCAAATGGATCAGTTGGGCAGTTTCTGGGGTTAAGTTCAAGGTTTTCAACAGGAAGAGGTTAAAGCTACCTTTTTTGTTTTGTTTTGTTTTTTGTTTTGTGGGGCAATGGACAACTTGCCCAAAGTTACACAACTAGTAAGTATCAAGTGTCTGAAGACAGATTTAAACTCAGGTCTTCCTGATCCCAGAATTGGTTTTCTCTCCTCTAGGTCACCTAGCTATCCTGTTTAAGTCATTTTTTATAAAGAATAAAAGTAATGTATGAAGGGACTGGTCACTGTTGTGACTCAAAGGAAGGCTGAATAGATATGTCTAGACTCTTCTCCCTACTTCTTTCTTTAAGAGAGGGGAAGCAGGAATTTGGTACCAAAGACCACTCTCCTCTCATCAGAGAGAAGGGTACTGAATTAGAAATATATCATCTTTTTTGTTCCCTTAAATATTGTTATTCTAGGAGATATGATTAGCTTCTATCTAACTTTTGATTGCTTTGCCACTTTGGGGAGGGATGAACCCAAAGTTCTATCAAAATCATAAGCAAACAGAAATCAGTAAAGACAGGCATGAGGGAATATAGAGTTGACAATATAGAGAGTGGAGCTTTCTCATTGAAAGCAAGATTACATATCTTAATAAAGATCTCATACAAGGGGAAACTCCCTGAAGCCTCTAGAGTAGCAAGCTGGACACAGTGGAGAGTGCCCATTCCTTTCATGCTTTTTGTCCAGAGTTTTTGCTTCAACAACATAAAGTGGGGGTGATCTACTCTATCTTCTCTTTTGCATTTGGAAACCAGGAGTACTCAAAGCCACTTAAAGCTTGGAGAGTCAAGATTATGACTTGAAGAGTTCAAGATTGATTGTTACAAGCTTGAGCTCTCTGCTTGTCACTAACTCCTCTCTGACCATCAAGCAGGGTATGGTTTTTCATCTCCACCAATAAGGAGAGAGTCCCATAACAATGGGTTTTGGGATAGGGTTTCACTTCATAGAGTTTCTGACAGTATGTGAACTGTATTGTCTTTCTACTGATTGAGTACCTCTTTCATATACTAAATTTGATTGAATAACATTATAAAATCAGGTATAGGCTCTGCAGCAAATGTAACCTATAGAATCTTGTACCAACACACTATTTGTCTCCTGTTTATCAAAAACCATTATAATCACTTTGGAAATGAAGCTGATATAGAAATAAAAAAACCCCAATAATATCTTTTAAGTTTAAGATTATGGAATATAGGAAAAATATGGTAGGATTAGAAAAGAACAGGTGGCATAACAAAAACAGAAAAGAATGTAGCCTACAAAGTTTAGATCAATACTCTGGCAGAATTATTAAAACTTAGTGTTAAAGAGAGAGCAATAAATCTATACAAAAGGAAATGGTGGTCACAAATAACTAGTATGCAGATCATACTGTCTAACTTCATTTCCTTTTTTGACAGGGTTATTGGACTAGATTGGGAAGAGTGCTGCAGATAAAGTTTACCTAGATTTTAGCAAACTACTTGATAAAGTGCTGTTTTACTCTTGTTGATAAGATGGATAGATGTGGCATAAAACAGAATTAAGGTGGTTTTGGAACTGATTAAATAATAAGACCAAAAGAATAGTCACTAAGATTCAGTATTAGCTTGGAATGAAATCTCCAATGGAATATACCAGGAATTTGATTGTCCCTATGTTATTTAAAACATTGATTATGACAGAGACATAAACAAATGCATGAAATAGCATTTTGAAGTAGTATGAGATATAGCTTCTGCTCCTATTGGGCTTATTTTTCTCATTTGGTGAGAATATATTTGTAGGCATTGCAAGATATATAGGAAGCCCTGTTGATCCTATGAATGCAACCACAAATAAGAAGGCAAGATCTAGGGATCTTTAGGGTGCATTGCCAAGTCAAATAGCAATGCCTGGCTCTCTAAAGGCAAAGTAACAGAGTAGATGATGATGAGAACCAAAGAGTCAGGATATAGTGACCCTATAGGGAAGATGGTAAGGTCTAGTGGACCTCTTTCTTACAGGAAACATGATAATTGGTAACTCTCCACTCATCCAGATAGTGTAAGTAGCCACATCCATTGGTGGTGAGAATGTGTGATAGAGGGTTCCAGTCATTGTAAAGATGGAGGACATAGGTCAGAGGCTTAGAGTCACTCAATTTTCTTGGGCTTTTATTTAACTCATGGAATGGGATGGAAAGTTTGGGTTCAGGAGCCATGGGAAGAGTAGACTACCACACTTTTTCCAGGAGCTATGACTAGAGTTGATTTGGTTCTAAAACTGGAAATAGGATAGGCAAAGAATGGTATGTGTTCTGTGACAATTGTGGAGATGACTGAGGAGTAAAGTGAAATGTGACTGGAGCTGAGCCTAGTCTTAATGGGCTACTGAAGCCACAATGAACAGGGACAGCAAGTTGGATGGTGTTAAGTCTTCAAGTGTTTGATTCCTGGTCCATGGATCATGGTAACTGTTAAGGAAATGACTGGAAAGTCAAGCATATGCTAAGTGTCACTTGAATGTGTTTTTAAAATAAGGAAACTCAGTTCACTAGAGGTCCAAGTCAGTCATCATTTCAGTGATTTTTCTGGCAAAATGGTAATTGGATCATGCTTTATTTATTTGGCAGCAAATTGTGGTAATCTTAACTTGAAACTTGTGGTATTCTCTTCATCTTTTAAAATTTGGAGACTGCAATTTTCTCAACATTATTAATATTTCCTATATACTTGCTTTTTCATACTTTCCATTATAAAGTCAAGGGATTAATTTGTTTCCAAAGAACTTCTAAAGGACTGTCAACAGAGCTATATAAAGTTTGGGGGTTTTTTGGGGGGGAGGGCAGAGTGGGAACTGGGGAAAGGCTGAGATGTTTTACTTTATCTTGGCAAATAGAAATGATTATTTAATTTGAATTTGTTTCAGAATCGGAGCAAACGCTTGGAAAAAGTCCATGTGGTTATTGGACATAAGTCATGTGATTTGGATTCACTTATTTCTGCCTTCACCTATGCTTACTTTCTAGACAAGGTAAAAAGAAAAAGACAGGAATCCAAATGTTATCCCAAAGTCATGTTTGCTTTAGTTTATAGTCAATATGTGTATGTGATTAGCATAATTTCTTCCTGGAAGGGAACAGCTACTGATTCTACACATCCTGATTTGCTGCCCTGGGAAGCAAAGCATAAATATGTCATATAGTTTATTCAGAAATACAATGTGAGGTTGAGTGCTCTCATTTCCTCACCATTCAGCCTATAGCTTTTGAAAAATCAGTTGTTTCCCCCAATCCTCTTTTATGGTTTTCTTTGACTGAAAAAATTCTTTTTTTTTTTTTATGACAGGTCAGCCCTCCTGGGGTTCTGTGCTTGCCAGTGCTAAACATACCAAGAACAGAATTCAACTACTTCACTGAGACAAGGTTTATTTTAGAAGAGCTAAATATTTCTGAATCAATTCACATCTTCCGAGATGAAATCAATCTGCATCACCTAAATGAGGAAGGGAAATTATCATTAACACTCGTTAACAACAATGTGCTGGCCAGGTATGGTAGCCTCAATAAGATTAAAATTTAATTTCTTTTAAATTCTTTCCTTAAAAGTAGTTCTTGAAATAAAATCCTTCCTTTGGTTAATGTCATGAGTAATTTAGTGAAGTAACTAAAGAAAGTAAGATTCTATATTACATTTTGTCTATACTCATTAAAAATATTTAGCAACTTTGTCAATGATGTGAATTAATCAAGTCACTGGGCACTAAGCTAAATATTTTGTATACAAAGAGAACCAAAAACAACCAACCAACCAACCAACCAACAAACAAATAAAACCAGTCCCTTCTTTCTTATTTAATTTTTAAAGACACAAAATGAGATAATTTCAGGCAATAAGGGATAACCAAATCAAGAGTCAAGAAGAACTGATAAGATTGGAATGTTAGGGTGAATCTAATGAAATGAAATTTAATTTTACATATGTATTTTAAAAAATCTTGCAAATATAAGATATAAGGAAACTATATGAAAATTATATGAGAATTTTAGTGGACCACACGCCCTTTATTAATCAACTATGTGGTATTCAGTCAGTCAGTGAACATTTATTAAACTCCTTTTGTTTTGTTCTTGTTTAGTTTTCAGTCATGTTGACTCTTTGTGACCCCTTTTAGAATTTTTCTTGGCAAAGATAATGGAGTGGTTTGCCATATCCTTCTCCAGTTCATTTTATACATGAAGAAACAGCAAACAGGGACTTCAGGCTTGGTACTTTATCCATTGTGCTATCTTCAGGACCACCATTCAGCACCTTCTTATGCCAGTCACTGTGCTAAGTTCTGGAAATACAAAAAAAGATAAAAAGTCTCTGTTCTCAAGGAACTCTTGAGTCTCAAGGTAGAGATAATATGCAAACAACTATGTACAAAAAAATCTGTATATGTGAAAATTTGAAATAATCAACAAAAGGAAGGCAGTAGAATCAAGGGTAATCAGAAAATGTTTCTTGAAGAAGGTAGAATTTTAGCTAGGACATGAAGGAAGCCAGAACAGTTTTAAAAGCTAATATTAACTTAGGCTGCATTAAGGAGAAATTTATTAGCTTAGGAAATGATTGTCTCTTTCTGCTTTGCCTTTTTTAGAATACATATAAAGCAGAATATTCAGTTCTGGGCATCATATTTTTTAGGAAGAACATAGATAATATTTGAGACTATCTGGAGGAAGACAATCAAGAAAGGGAAGGGCTTTGAGGTTAAGCAATATAATGGTCAGTTGAAGAACTTGGGGATGTTTAGCCTGGAAATGACTTGGGGATGGGGAGAGGAGAGGAAGACCATCTTCAAGTATGGATGAAGGATTGCATTTGTTCTCCTTGATGCTAGGTGACCAAACTAGGAGAAACCAGGTGGCAATTAGAGAGGCAAGTTTAGGGTTGATGAAAAGAAAAATGGATTCATGATTAGATCTAACTAAAGGGGGGATGGTTTATCTCAGGAAATCTCCTCCTCACTAGAAGTATTCAAACAAAAGTTGGAAGATAAATGTGTTGGTGCTACAATAGAGAGGATTCTTGCATAGGAATGTTGTTCCAGTTGCCTTCTGAAGTTCTTCTGGGCTCTGATTTTCAGTGGTTCTGCAGATAGACTGTAAAGCTATACAAGTCATATGAGAAGATGGGTTGTATTTTTCTTCTCTTGTGGTCAAATGGTAAGATGTGTTGGGCCTACATTATTCTTTTTTTTTTTCAGAAATGACATTTTTGAGTAGGATGTTCTCAGGTAGGTCTATAAAAAATTAATGATAGTAATTGGCCTGGGAATCAAATTCTGTGATCTCCCTGGCCTGATCTCACCCTCTATGAATAGGGAGCTTCTTCTTTATATGTCTGTCTCCAATGCTTAGTATAGTGCCTGGCCCATTGTAGATACTTAAATGATTATAATTCTTTTCATGCACCATCAAAAAAGTATGTGTACAAGGAAGTTATACTAGGTGATTCCTGAGGGTTTTTTTTTTTAATTCTCTAAATTTTTACTATCATATTACTTTACTTGTAAGTGGTTATAACTTTGTCTGGTAGAGGACAGTACCATTGTGGATGCAGTTGTACCCCATATAGGGAGTGGCTAACTCTTGAGATTAAGTGAGTTAGGAGATTAAGTGAGTTTAGGAGATTAATGGAAAAGGGGAATAACAGGACCCTGGAAGATTGGAGGTATGACTTCTCTGAAGAGGAAGTACCTCTCTTCTTTCCTTCCCAGAAGCCTCTTTTCATATTATGCTAGCTATGATTCTGAGTGCCCATAAATGATGACAAATACTCAAAAATAGAACCCTATTTATGAAAAAACTCAGTGATCTCAAAAACTATAGGACCCTAAGACTTAAAACTGAAAGGAATCTTTTGTACCATTGAGTCATTTTATAAATGTGATACAGTTGTAAGTAATGATGAAGCTGCTGGTTTTAGGAAAAACCTGGAAAGATTTACAAGAATTGATTCTGTTGTTTGTCTTTTGTTCTCAAAGAGGACCATGACATTAGGGAAATGATGCCATACAAGTAACTTAGAATTAAGTGAGGAGAACTGTGCAAAGTCCCCAATCTCACTTTCTCCTCTAAAATTATTTGAGTCCAGTATCAAGATATAGATCAGGATGACTGGAAATAAGCCTGGACATAATGAGAGAGCTTGACCTTTTTAAGCTAAGATTTTTAACAGGTCTCACTTTGACTGAAGCAATTTCTATTCAGTTATTAAGATTAGGTAAGAAAGAGATTAAGGCAAAGAAAGACCTCTTTAACCCAATCAAAACCTCAGGCTTTCTGGTCAAAATAGAAATAATTGCTATTTACATTCACTCTGAGCCCAAACAGAAGGTCCAAACAATGACCAAGAAGGGTTTGGGCTTGGAACCAATTGTTGACCAATCAATAAAGGATTTGGATTTAAGGCATAGTCCTTAAGAAAGAAATTAACCAGTAAATCCTGAGATATCTGGCAATCAAAATTCATATTCCTTTGGGCAGAACACTCACTGGTAAGGGTGTCTCAAGACTTAGGTCTTGTCCAAAGGGAAAGGAGACAAAGGAGAAGGAAAAAGAAAGAGTGAAGAGAAAAAGTCAATGGAACAGAAAAGGGGGGAAAGAATTTGTAGAAAGGGAACATCTAATAGTATATGAGTCCCCCTTTATTTGCTGTTCTTCCAACTAGATAATCCATCTCCCAACTTCCTACCTTTTTACCAACCATCTCTCCGGCCTGAAATGTTTTGTTTTTTCATTTCCTTCCTTGACTTCTACCAGAAAAAAAAAATGTCACTCCTACCCCAACCAAACCCCTCCATTACTAGTAACATCCTAATGAGACTACTTTTCATTTAACAATATTCAGAATGTCCAAAAAAGCTTTAATTTGGTTTCAAGCTCATGAATTAATGCAAAATGTAATGAATGAAACCAGAGAACAATTTATGCAATAATAACAATAATGAAATCCAAATAACTGCAAAACTTTGGAACTTGGATCACCTAGAAGACTCATGATGCAAAACCCTTCTTTTCTCTAAATATATTGAAGTATGATTGAAGGAAATTGAAGCATGATTGTATTGTTATTATTATTATTATTTTGACATTGCTAATGCTGAAATTTGTTTTTACTTGACTACACATATTTGTAATAGGTTCTTTCTTGCTTTCTTAATGGATTGTGAAGGTGAAGATGGGAGGAAGAATATTCAGAACTAAAAACAAAATAGAACTGAATTTTGAGAAAATGAAACATAGAGAGATTATGTGAATTGTCTAGAGTAGCAAGTATCTGAGTTAGAATTTCAACTTCGGTCTTACTGATTCCAAATCTAATGCCATATCTCCTACACCATATTGCCTTCTGTCCTATGGTATGTTTTATTCAAATGGTATTCTTTAAAAAGAGCTTTACAACTAGAAATCATACAATGATTACATACTTTTCTCATCTCCTTTTGGAATCCCTAACTTCATTTAAAATATAATTCAAAGGTCACCACCTACCTAAGGTCTTTTCTGATTCCCCAAATGTTAGAGTTTCCACTAAAAAAATTTCTTTGTATTTGCTTTGCATGTGTTTTGTATGTAATTATATATATGTGTGTGTATACATGCTGCTTTCTCCAATGCAATGTTTGAGAGTAGGGACTATTTATCTGTCTTTGTACTTTTAGCACTAAGCACAATAGGCACTTAATAAATGCTTGCTGATTATTTGATTTTATATGTCAGGCTCTATCAGTATCAGCCAATTGACATACTAAACCTCTGTCAAAATTCTGATCCTCAACCTTGTAGTTGGTTTATTTAATGACCCTCATTAGGGGTTATTAGCATATTAAGAGGATATTGAAAAAATTTCAATTAACTATAGGGGTAAAAGAGAAGAGGAGCACTTTGTTAGTTCACTAAGCACCATTTTGATGTAAGAGTCTGTTGTGAAGATAGTTGTTATAAATTAAATAAGTTGTTTTATTGTGTCTATGGAAAATTTTGTTGATTGTTGGTAAATATAAGCCAGAGCAAATAAAATAAAATAAAATAAAAATGAATTCAAGCAACTAATTTTTCATTAACCAATTCTTTGCATGTTTATCTTTGAAAGCACAAGTAGTCTAATTCATCATTGAAATGTGTTCACATTTAACGTAAAAATTTGCAATTAGATAACCAAGTAATAGATAGCATCATATAGTGAAAAGAAAATTAGACTTGGAGACAGGGGACATGAATTCAAATATTGACCTATGTGGCCTTGGATAAGTCATTTAATGTTTCTTGCTCTCAGTTTTATCATCTTTAAAATGAAGAAATAAGATTAGAATGGCCTCTAACATCCCTTCCAGTTCTAAATCTATAAAGAACTAAGAAATTTTAGAATGAAGAATATCAAATTAAGGCACCTAGGTGTTATAATGGATAGCATGTAGGAGTTGAAGTTGGGATGATTTTGGATTCAAATTCTGCCTCAGATATTTTCTACCAAATAAAAATAACATAAATAAGTGAAAAATAAAAATAACAAAATAAAAATAAGGTGTTTTGCCAACTTTCAAGCATATATATATATATATATATATATATATACATATATATATGTGTGTGTATGTGTGTGTGTGTGTGTGTGTGTGTGTGTGTGCTACCTTAATATTACTAACTAAATTTGAGATAGAGAAGTTTTAGAGGAACAATTTCCAGTTTACTTGGGTTCTCATACAAAATAAAATGATATGTTATCGAGCTTCTGTGGTGACATATTTTCTAGGCCAAAAAAAACTCTTCTAAAATCATAGCTATTATGGAGCTGGAAGGCATATAGTGGCAATGAAGAAACAGTTCTCATTTTTCCTAGTCTAGAACTCTTGTCTACATCAGGAATCCTCTCTCCCATTGTTTTTATTAATTGAGACCACTTGTTTCAAATTTTCTTTTTTTCAGAGAAAATTGTGTCAGATTATGAATCCTCACACAAAAGCTTTTTGAAAAACACTTAAAAAAAGAAAAAAATCTGTCAGTAATTTTGTTGCTGGAATGAGTCAGTAAGTATTTATCAAGCAGTTCTTTAGCTGCTTGTATGAATTGAAAAAATTCACCTTAATCTAAGAAATAAAAGGAATGTTATGAAACATGAAAATCAATTCAAATCTTGGACATCATATTTTAATTAAAGCTCAATGGAGAATTTTGCTAGCCTCTGTGATCTTGTGCAAGTCATATCATCTCTATTGGCCTCAGTTTCTTTATCTATAAAATGAGCAGGTTAGATCAGATGACCTCTCTTCCACCTATCTTCCCTTCCACCTCTCTCTCTTTGTTTCTATAACTCTTCTATCTGTATGTGATTATATTTTAAATCCTATTTAGAGATATTAACCTAAAAGGAAATTTTTAAAATTTCTATCATGGTCACTATTATGAACTTTCAGGGGTTATGTTAATTCTCTATTCTTTTAAAAAAAAAGAAGTCTATTAAAAGTCTCTTTCCCTCAAGTCAGCTCAAGCTCAGTTATAAAGAACAATGGGGGAAGTCAACAAATTCTGTGTTTTTTTTTCCCTAATGCCACTTCTGTTAAATATTTTGATGACAACAGTTTGGACAAGCCAGGGAATTTTGTAGAGATGAGTCAGTCACTTACAGAAAATGAGCTCATACATAGACAGCTCAGAGGTGACCACTTGCACAATAATTTATCTTGCATTTAGAGATCAGATTGCTAATGTCCTCCTCAAACTGATTTAGCATAAATGAAGCAGATGTGAGTGAAATGTAGCCTCCTCCTTTGTGGTGTGAGCAGGTAAACATTTTGCTTTGACTAATGATAGGAAATTGATTTGTAGGTAACTGCTTGTATATGATAAAGATACAGTAAATGCAAAATAAAAAAGCAAATATCTGTATTCATCTCTCCTTTTCTTCTTTTCATTTGTGTTTTAGTGAAGATAAAACTTTAGAATCTGCTGTTGTCAAAGTCATTAATCCAGTTGAACCATGTGATACCGGCTTTGAGTTCCAGGAGTCTTCTTCCTCCCTTGTGGCAAAAGAAATTCTTCGGGAGGCCCCTGAGTTAGTCACTGAACAACTGGCTCATCTCCTCAGAGGTGAGAGATTATACTTTCTATTAAATACTGAAAGGCTTAATGGAGTGTTTCTCAATCTGCTCATGCAGAAAGAGTGTGATCCATTCTTTGGTTAACAATCCCTTTAAAGACCACGGGAAGCTTCATAAAAGAAGCAGGGAGTAAAGAGTTTGTTAAAGAGTAACATTATATTGAATATTAAAAATGTGCATTTAAAAATAGGCATGAGGGATCTTTGCTGTTTTGTTAGATACGAATATTAAATGGAGCTATTGCACAACAGTTGGGGAGCTGGTATAACTCTTCTGGCTGTTTTCATACCATCCAGGCCATTTTTGGTGTGGTATGAAAACATATTCTTTGCAGTGGAAAATATCTATTGAGTGTCCATACTCATATGTTTAAATAGTTTTTGATTGTATGTGTTGATTTTTGGTGAATATTAGCCAAAGTAAATGAAATAAAAGTGAATATAAGTAACTAATTTTTCTTTAACCAATTCTTTTCAAGTTTGTGTATGAAAACACAAATAGCCCAATTCATCACTGAAATGTACTCGTCTTTGGGGTAAAAATTTGCAGTTAGATAACCTTGCAATAGTCAAACAGTAATATATTGTGAAAAGAGAACTAGACTTGGAGACAAAGCACATGGGTTCAAATGTTGATCTGTGTGACCTTGGATAAGTCACTTAACATTTCTTGGACTCAGGTTCATCACCTATAAAATGAGGAGATCAGATAAATGAGCAGATTGGAACAGATGACTTCTGAAGTCCAGATAATTCACTTTGTAACTTTTCTCGACATTTTGTTGTGAATAAATAAATGAAAATCATTTATTACGCATTGATTATGTCTAGACATTGTGCTAAGGACAAGAATACAAGCAAATAAGACAATTCTTGCCCTCTTTACTTTCTATTAAATCAAATCAATGCAGCTATTGTGTCTCATCAGCCTCTTTTGCAACATATTGAAGTTCATGGGTTCCTTCTCAGAAGGAAGATTTTAAATGAATAAAATGAAATGTGCAGAATTACAGAGGAAGTCAATTATATTAAATATAGGTAACAAATTTTTTAAAAGTTTTACAGACCTTAGTCAGAATCCCTGACATATAGGATGTTGTTGGTAAGTTGTTTTCCAGGTGTATTCAACTCTGTTGACCCTATTCAGGGTTTTCTTGACAGAGGTACTAGAGTGGTTTTTCCATTTCCTTTTCCAGTTCATTTTACAGATGAGGAACTGAAGCAAATAGGGTTAGATGACTTGCCAAGGGTCACACAACTATTAAGTGTCTGGGTCCAGATTTGAACTCACAAAGAGTCAAATTTAACTGAGAAACAACTGAACAACAAAAGAGTTGGTGACAAAAATGTGTTTTTTGTAAGTTGTAAAGCTATGTAAATATGAGGTACCACCTTCATGATTATTACCTATCTGTGATAGTTTCAAGTAGCAGAGACGTCAATCTAGCAATATAAATATTCTAATTTCTAGTGCTTCCTATTTTTCTAGTGCTTTCTACATTGCCTGCTAGTTCATCATAAGGATGTACAAATCATAATTGAAATCACTAGCCCCATTTTGACTTGTGTGAAAAACATAAAAAGAAGACTTTTCTGCTTAGCTTATTTCTCCCCTTATAATGCCTCTTGAAAATTGTACAGTTTGAAATTATATTTGCTACTTTTTTTCAGAATAATTAGTAGAGGCAAATGAAATTACTACAGATTAATACCAAGGAAGATATAAGAAAGGAAGTCAGAATGGTTGTTTACATTTTAGTAAACTGTTATATGAGTCTTCTTCTGATCTCCCTCCCACCAATCCTGCTCTGCTTGTACAGGGAAAAGGTAGCAAACAGTATCCATGCCCCTTTAAATGTTTTAGAATTAATGGTCCTGGTAAGCCCGCTATTAAATATTTTGTCAGCTTCAGTTCTCCTTAGAAGTGCTGTATGGGAACACTATGCCCTTAACTAAGCCAAGGAAGGATAATCATTAATCTTTGTGACAGAACCAGAGAAGAAGGCATTTAGGAGTTTTAAACAAAGGGGTGGTAGTTAGAATAAAACAAAAACTCTGGTACAGGGAAAATGCTGTAAATAATTTTACGTAATAAGAGTTATAACTTATATGTCTCTTTAAGATCTGCAGACTGCTTTACCTATATTATCTCATTTTGTCCTCACAATGACCCTGGGAGATAGGTACTATTATTGTTCTTATTTTAGAGATGGGGAAACTGAGGCAGATAGAGGTCAAGGGATTTCCAGGGCCACTCAGCTAGTTTGTTTCTGAGGTTGAATTTTTGAATTCATGTCTTCTTAATTTTAGGTCTGGTAATCTGTCCACTTACCGCCTAGGTAGCTCATGTACTATGCTAGCCAAAACTTTGGTTTGTTTTACAGAAAACACAAGAGCTATTGAGTGCTTATTTGAACACTAATTCCTTAGCACTAAATTCAAGAAACTGGTTGATAACTTATTTGTGGTGCTTTAGGGGAAATTTCTACATGGGACTAAACTAGATAGCTTCTGAAGCCCCTTCTATTCTAGAATTTGATCTATGTATCTAGGTATTCCAAAGATGGATAAGGCATAGTTCTAAATGGTGCTAGACAACATACAATAAATGATTGTTGTTATTTTGTAGACAACAGTAACATGTTCTTTAACTAAAATATATTAATTGAAATATTTAACTGAAACAAAAGACTAAGAGAAAACAGAACCTTATTTTCATTTTTAGTGATACCAAGAGAGCCATGGGGTGCCATGATTAACTAGAATGGACCTCAGACAGCAGCCTATCTCTTGTGCCTGTAGTTACAACCTTTCCAGATTGGGATTCCCTGGCAGAAATTGTGCTCTCCTGGTGAAATCTTTGTGAACTTATAGTCACTCAAAATCATGCAGTGATTAGGACAAATAATAGGATCATACAGGATATTTATTAGGATTATAATTCTGAAATTGGACCCTGTTTTCCACAAGGTTTAGAGGCTAACTAGCTAGCCATGGTTCCAGAGAAATGTGGGTACAGCTCTTTCTTCTCTCTGCTGTATTCTGGGTGAACTTAGATAAATCACCTAGCAGTGCTTGAGGCAGTTATCTAAACCAGAAGGTATAGACCTACGTTGATAGAAAAAGTAATTTTTTGAGTCAGTGAAATCTAGATTTAGCATCTATTCCAATCCTTTTCACTAGGAATATGCTTGGAGACTCTGACTTTCCATTTCTCCACAAGGAGAATGAAGGACTAACAACATAAAAGACAAGAAATAATAATTAATAGTCACATTTATAGGGTGTTTCAGGTGCTTTCTTCACTGTAGTCCTAGGAGGTAGGAAGTACAAATGTCATTACCCACATTTTAGACATGAGGATCTGCGAAGTGAGATGATTTGCTTAGGGTTACACAGTGAGTCTAGTCCTTGATCCAATCTAAAGAAAGCAAGAAAGCAAGAAAGCAAGAAAGCAAGAAAGCAAGAAAGCAAGAAAGCAAGAAAGCAAGAAAGCAAGAAAGCAAGAAAGCAAGAAAGCAAGAAGAAAGCAAGAAAGCAAGAAAGCAAGAAGAAAGCAAGAAAGCAAGAAAGCAAGAAAGCAAGAAAGCAAGAAAGCAAGAAAGCAAGAAAGCAAGAAAGCAAGAAAGCAAGAAAGCAAGAAAGAAAGAAAGAAAGAAAGAAAGAAAGAAAGAAAGAAAGAAAGAAAAAGGTTGACAATACTATTGCCCTTTTAACATTCTCAAAAAGGTAAAATATATAAC
Source organism: Macrotis lagotis (assembly GCF_037893015.1). Classification (NCBI taxonomy): domain Eukaryota; kingdom Metazoa; phylum Chordata; class Mammalia; order Peramelemorphia; family Peramelidae; genus Macrotis; species Macrotis lagotis. Next base: position 39,822,279 of record NC_133665.1, read on the forward strand.
TTTAGGAAAGAAAGGAGAAAGGAAGGAAAGAAGAGAGAAAGAGAGAGAAGGAAGGAAGGAAGGAAGGAAGGAAGGAAGGAAGGAAGAAAGAAGGAAAAGAAGAAAGAAAGAAAGAAAGAAAGAAAGAAAGAAAGAAAGAAAGAAAGAAAGAAAGAAAGAAAGAAAGAAAGAAAGAAAGAGGAAAGAAAGAAGGAAAGAAGGAAAGAAAGAGAGAAAGAAACAGGACAATAGTTCTATTAACCTAAAGCTAATGCAGAGTTTTGTCCTGGATTTGTGCCAAAAGCAAACAATGAGAAAACCTGCCAGAGTCTCCCATATCTGTATTATTTTATTTCCCAAGAGATATTCATGCAAGAATTGTTGCCAAATGCTAGATCTGTTAAATTGCTGAATCATTACAAATACCTTTTATTGTTATTATTATTACTATTATTATTATTATTATTTGGTAGGAACAAGCTGACAATGATAAGATTTAGGTTACTGATCGTGAAATCAAGACATTCCCATAAACTACCCCTCACACAGATTTGTGTAAGGTCTTAGAGGATACAAGAGGGAAGCCAGCATTATAACATGTGTGGCAGCACTCTGGAGGACTGTGATAATATCTGACATTTACACTATTGAAACTTTTATACTATTAGACCTTTTGGTATCAGTCTAGTTCCTTCTACCATTAGTGTGATGATGCATTTAAAAAAGAGAAGTGATTTTATTGTTTTGATAGTTTGAATTAGCAACATCAAAAACATCCTTTTAAGGAGATCTGCTCATGGAAGAGCAGTGCCAGATTTTTCATCTCTCTCTTGCCAGAAGAGTGAATCATTCCTATTCCAAAATGGTCTCAAAGTCCAAGTGAATTCTTCTTTCAGTTGTTGGTTTTTCTGTGTAGGGTTTTTAGCTGTGAGGGAAAGGGATAATTTTCCATGGTTATAAAACTAAACAACTTTATTAGTTTTAGAGAAATTAAGCGATTTTTTTGTTTATTTTTCTAAATCAGAGAATCAAAGCTTTCCTAAAGCTATATATTCTAGTTTTTTGAGTGTTAAGACTTTGAGCAAGGAATTTCTTTTTTATTTTTGTTCTAGAAGCCTGAAATGACCTAGATTTTTATTCTTTTTGTCTTTTCTTTCTTTTATCTCACTTTTTCCTTCTCTCCCTGTTTCTACTTCCCTGTTCTTTTCCTATTGTCTCTCTCACTACTTGTAAAAGTAAATCTTTTTTAAGAGTTAGAAATTTTAAGGGGCAGCTAGATGGTGCAGTGGTTAGAGCACCAGCTTTGGAGTCAGGAGGACCTGAGTTTAAATCCAACCTCATACACTTAATAATTGCCTAGCTGTGTGACCTTGGGCAAATCACTTAACTCCATTACCTAAAATTTAAAATTTTTCTTAAAAAAGTTAGTAATTTTAGTTTTTCAAGGCCTTACTAAGATCTCTCTTTTTTTCTCTGTCTATCTTTGTTCCCCCTCCCTTTCCCTGCATTCTCTTTTATTAAAATATTTTAGCATTTCAAGTTTGTTAAAGTTTGAAAAAGGGAAGGGTCTTCTTGTATGTCCTGAGTGGATGGGATTAAATTTGTATTCTTTTCTCTTTCTCACCACATCATCATCATTTCAAAAAGTCCAATATTTTATCTTTTAGGTTTAAGATCTTGAATAAATTGGGGAAGGGAGTATACCTCTTCCTAGAAGCCTGGATTGAACTAAATTTTCTTTCTTGTAAATTTGCTCTCCTCCTTCTCTCCCCTTTCCTTTTCTCTCTTCTTTCCTCTCCACCTCTCTTTCCCATACTCTCTTCCCCATTCAAGTATGAAAGTCCAATCGCAGGTGAACTAGGGAGAGATGTCTGAACCCCCACACCATTTTTGTATCAGGCAGAAGATGCCTCTGCTGTGCTTGATATTTTCCCTAAACAATTTCTGCCTTCCTTAGATCATATTTAATATTAATGTGCTGCTTTTTGCTTTTGGCAGAAGTAATGTTTCACTTCTCCATTCTTTTAAACAAGAAATGGAAGGGTCAGTTGGAAAACATGGCATGATGGGTGTTACTCATGCTATATTAAAGTCTCTATTATTAGCATTAGGATCCACAACCTGCGAATGACAAGTGGAAGGTGAGGCAGTTATCTAAACCAGAAGGTATAGACTTACATTGATAGAAAAAGTAATTTTTTGAGTCAGTGAAATCTAGATTTAGCATCTATTCCAATCCTTTTCACCCTATATGATTATACATGAGAGTATATCTGTGTAGACATAAGCATCTTAGAAAGTCAAGATTCCCTTGGAAAGGGACTCTGCTTGCTGTCCAAACACAGATTTGTTGATAACACAGAGTTATCTTTGTCTGATAGATTTCCTAATTTTGTTGTTTAACTAAACCTATTGCTAAATGGGCTCTTGGCACACACTGAAGAAAATGGTATGGAAGGAAACTCTAAATAAAGTATGACTTGGGTTATAGTTTTGTTTTTCCCTTCAGAAAAAAAGCCTGGAAATATCCTGATTACTTGGATGATAGATGCCTAAAATCGTCCACCAGTAAATAAAACCAGCATATGACAACATATCATTACATGAATTTTTTTAAAAAATTAATTTCAGAAAATCATCTTTCTCAGAGATGGTATGATGCAGAGGACAGAAAGCAGTCTCAGAATCAAGAACAATAGAGTTCAAGTCATACCAGTAAGACATATGGACCATGGACCTTGGGCAAGGATCTAAATTGTAAAATAGTGACTGATCTTTGATGGGAGAGGAGTTTTCTTCCTAGAAGTGCTTTATGCACTGGTGGGGGTGGGGTGGGGGAGTGCATCTTATTTTCAATTTGGTCAACTTTTAGCCCAACAACATAGAGCCCAAATCCCTGTCTTAGGACACTATTGTGGAATTCTAGTGGCAAGAATATGATGACCCCTGAAGTGCTTGTTGGATATTGATTTAGAATAGGATCTCAAACCAAGGAAACTGTTTGAGAATTATATTTCATAAAGTGTAATACTTGTTAACCCTCCCATTCCAAAAAGAAAAAGAAAAAGAGTCTGAATTTGGAGTCAGAAAATGCAAATTCGAATTCCTGATTCTATCATTTATTATCTATGTTACTATAGACCAACTATTTAATCTTCCTAAGCCTGGGTTTTCTCATCTGTAATAGTATAGGATAGGATAGGACTTGATGACTTTTTCTTTTATATCTAAGCCTTTGATACTATGACCCAAATTTTGAGTGAAAATGATGGGGGTTTTTTAGGTTTTTGCAGGACAAATGGGGTTAAGTGGCTTGCCCAAGGCCACACAGCTAGGTAATTATTAAGTGTATGAGACCAGATTTGAACTCAGGTACTCCTGACTCAAGGGCCGGTGCTCTATCCACTGCACCACCTAGCTGCCCCTGAAAATGATTTCTTGTTTGAGACTGGGACAACAAAACGCCATTTATCTGTGAAGCATTTATTAAATATAATATATAAAGCACTTTGATGCTATTGTTGTCATTTTTCAGTCATGTCCAACTTTTCATAACTCCATTTTTTTTCTTTGGCAGATACTGGAGTGGTTTGTCATTTACTTTTCCAACTCATTTTACAGATGAGGAAATTGAGGCAAAGTCTCAAGTGACTTGCCCAGACCCACACAGCTAGCGAGTGTTTGAATCCAGATTTGAACTAAGGAAGAAGAGTTTTTCTGACTCCAGGCCCATTGCTTTATCCATTGTGCCACAGAGTTATCTATTTTGTTTGGTGCTAAGAGATAAACAAAGCAAAAAAAAAAAAAAATAACATAGTGTCCCTGTCATGAGAGGTTTAACATCTATGTCTCTGGGTTGAGATTCATTACAATGTGAGGTTTCAAATATGTGACATACTATAATTGATAAAGATTAAGTGATTTTCTTAATTTTGCTATCAGTGAAAAGATAAAATGGGTATAATTTTCCCAATGTCTTTGGAATCTTCTTTATTATACCAATTAACAATATGCAAATGAAGTATACAACCTCTGTGGGCTGTAAATTTTTACTTTTAGTCATTGACAGCTGGTAATAACAATCAACAGCTGGTAATATTGTCAGCTGTCTGTGTCACTCACTGTGAAGATTCTGGCAATGAATATAGGCTATTCTCAACATAACAATTTCTTGGTTGTGCTACTGTGGGCAAGTCATACAACTCCTTAGAGCTCTGGGCAACTTTCTAAGACTAAGTTGCAGAGAGCTCAGCCACTTGCACTGATAGAGGGAGTGTTCTCACCCATTAGTTTCTTAAATCAATGAAGTTAGAGATCTCACCCCTATCCCTTTTCCCTTGTATTAGCAATATCATGGAAACTTGGATTTATGATGAATAAAATCATACTAGTTTAAATATAAAAATGATAATTTTCCTTCAAACAATGTGTTAAAGCTCAAATAGGATGTTGTTTGTCCTGGGTCACATAAGTATAAGTAAATAACTGAATTTGAACTCACATCCTCTAATTCCTGCTATCCCTAAACTTTCTATTATACCATAATCTCTCAGTTGACATAGATATATTAGCCATGGGAGTAGACAGAAAAAGATGGAGATGAGACATGCTGAAGATGCAATATGAATAGACCCATTAACTGACTATTAGTGGTGAGTATTTTATATTTGAGAGAGTCTTTGACCATAGGAAAAGGGATGAATGACAGTGCTACAGAATTAGGGCAAACGAAATGAGGAAGAGGTTTTGAACATTTTGAGTTTGTGGTAGCCAGTGGACATACAATTTGAGAGGTAGAAAATTGGAGACCTCTGGAGTCCAAGGAATAGATCAGGACTGGAAATAACCTGGTAGTCCTGTAGAGGTGATAGTTAATGTTGTGGGAGTGATTTATTGTATGGGAAAATGATAGAGAGGAAAAGGAGAATAAGGCTACAGAAGAATAGTTTATGAGTGGATTAGTGGTCTATATCATTTTGCCACCTAATTAGGGTCATTCCTCATTCCAGATGAGGGAGTTCTTTTTAAAAATCTTATTTAATATCTTATTTTTCCCAATTATATGTTAAAACAATTTTAACATTCTTGTTTTCAAATTTTGAGTTCCAAATTATTTCCCTTCCTCTTCCCCCTTTCCCCCATTGAGAAAGCAAGCAATATAACATGTTATACAAGTGTAATCATATAAAATACATTTCCACATAAATCATTCTGTGAAACAAAATGCAGAAAAGAAAAAAAAACAAGAAAAGTGAAGAAAGTAAGAAAACAGTTCTTTGATCTACATTAAGGCACTACCAGTTCTTTTTCTGGAGATGGGCAGCACCTTTCCATGTAAGTCTTACAACATTGTCTTGGATCATTGTATTGCGGAGAATAGTTAGATTATTCATAGTAGAATATCATTCAATATTGCTGTTATTGGATATAATGTTCTCCTGGTTCAGCTCATTTCACTTTGCCTCAGTTCGTGTTTTTCCATATTTTTCTGAAAGCATCCTGCTCATCATTATTTAAAGCACAATAGTATTCCATCATAATCATAAACAATAATTTGTTTAGTCATTCCCTAATTGATGGATATTCTCTAAATTTCCAATTCTTTACCACCACTAAAAGAGCTGCTATAAATATTTTTGTACACATAGATCCTTTTTCCTTTTCCTTTTTATCTCTCTGGCATATAGACCAGGTAGTGGCATTAAAGGGTATGCATAGTTTTATAGTCATTTGGGTATAGTTTCAAATTTCTCTCCAGAATGGTTGAATTAGTATACAATTTCATCAATAATACATTATTGTTTTATGTTTCCCACATTTTGTCCAACATTTTTCATTTTTCTTTTTCTCTCATATTAGCCAATCTGACAGGTATGAGATAGTAGATCAAGACTGTTTTAATTTGTATTTTTCTCATCAATAATGATTTGAAGCTTTTTTATTTGACCACAAATAACTTTGATTGCTGTGTCTGAAAATTGTTTATAGTCTTTCACCATTTATCAGTTGAGGAATGGCTCATTTCTATAAATTTGCCTCATTTTTCTGTTTGAGAAACAAAATTTTTATCTGAGAAATTCACAATACAATTACCAATCATATATTTGCCTCCATCCTATTTTCCTCCTGTTATCCTCCTTTGTCTCTCCTTTTACCTTATAATTCTCAAGAGCATTGCTTCTGACTTTTACCTCCCCAAACCACTCTCCCTTCTATCAACTTCTCCCTTTTCTTATCACCTTCTCTTCCTACTCTCCCATAAGGAGAATTGAATGGATGTATTCCTTTTATGAGCCAGTTTCAATGAGAGTAAGGTTCATGTACTTCCCTATCAGCTTCCCCCATTTTCCCCTCCTCTGTAAAATCTCTCTCTTTTTTTTTAAAGGTTTTTGCAAGGCAAATGGGGTTAAGTGGCTTGCCCAAGGCCACACAGCTAGGTAATTATTAAGTGTCTGAGATCAGATTTGAACCCAGGTACTCCTGACTCCAAGGCCAGTGCTTTATCCACTATGCCACCTAGCCACCCCTTGTAAAATCTCTTTCAGACCTCTTATGGCAAATAATTTATTCTGTTCTATCTCTCCCTTTCCCCTTCTCCCTTGGCATTCTTACTTCTCATCCCTTAATTTTATTTTTTTAAGATAATCATACCATTACATTCAACTCATACCTCTGTTGTCAGTATGTCTACTCCTTCTTACTTCTCTAATAATGGTCATTTCATCAGGAACACTTGACAGTCTTCTATTTCAATGAATTTCCATTTTTCCCCCCTGAAGGATTATAGTCACTTTTGCTGGGTGGGTAATTCTTGATTGTAATTCTAACACTTTTGACCTCTGGAATATCATATTTCAAGCCATCTAATCTTTTAATGTGGAAGCTACTAAATCCTATGTTATCCTGACTGGTTCCCTGATATTTGAATTGTTTGTTTGTCTGCTTGCACAATTTTTTCCTTGATCTGGGAGTTCTGAAGTTTGATTATAATATTTCTGGGAGTTTTCATTTGAGGATCTCTCTCACCCTGGTAAAATAGACCTTTCCTGCCAAATCTCTAAGTTGTCTCGGGTTAGAAAATTGTTTCACCTTGTCTTTTTTGTGAGTTCTGTCACTCTAGAATTTGTTTAGAGTTATTGTTTTAGAGGGATTTGGCAGGGAGAACTCAGGAAAGTCCCTGCCTTTACTCTACCAGCTTGGATCCACCTCCTGATAAGGGACTTCTCTCTGAGTTTACACATTTCATGACCAAGACATTTCAATATGTGTGATTATTGTGATAACTTGGCAGTGGGAATAGAAGAGGTTCAGTACACATTTTAGGAAAAAGAAGAGAAAACCCTTGTACAAGAGTTAACCATCAGAAGAGATTTTGTTACAATAGATTGAGACTCTAGCAGGGCTACAGGAAGGGATAGGATATTGTGAATCTCCAAATTTACATCCATATTGGGGTAGGTGTATGGCAGCTCCAAAGATGGTTGCCTAGCTCCTCCCTTTTGTGGAAGAAATATTGTAACTCTATTCCATATAAAATTTGTGGTGCTGGTGTTAGAAGTACTCCCTCCTTTTCATGTTGATTGTTGGAGAGAAAGGTATCATAAGTTATCTTGCTTCCTGATCTATGCTCTGGGATCTTTGCATACAGTAAGTGATTAAGGAGAATGAGAGTTTGAGACTGTAATGTTTTTCAGTGTACTCAAAGATGATAACCAAGGTGTTGTGGAAGATCTACTCTATGATCCTAAGTATAATGGGGCTATTGGATGGATTCTTAGCTGTGAATTTTTCAGGCATGAAAGCAAATGAAAGTAATTAAGATTCCTTAGGTATACAGGGTAAAAGCAATAAATATGGATAGGAATTATACTAGAGAGTTCTCCCTCTAAAATTATTTGGTCAGTGCTAGGATAATGAACTTTATCTTTAAGAGGGAAGACCAAAGGTCTTTAAAGACACTTTATTCTTCCATTAATGAGTTTGGTTTATTTCAGGATTTGACATTATAAAGGAAATATTAGCTTAGTGAAGATTATATGTGCGTCATATACTTCCTCTTTTAAGAGGAGGAAAAATATCTCTTTCCCAAATGACAAGAATACCTTGACATTTAATTGGTATTGCCTCAAGTTCTTTAATCAATTTGTCATCCAAACAGAGCACGTAAAGCACTGTGCAGACTTGAAGCCCTGGGTTACCTGTCAGGCCATGAAGGTATTATCCCGGTTGTTTGACAAGTTCCTAAGAGCTTGAGGTGGAAGAGAATTCAGACATCCAGTTAAACCATCTTTTTCAATCGAGGACACTGAGTTCCAGAGAAGGGAAATATCCTTTAAGGTCATAAAGATTACACAATCTAAATAAGAATCCAGGTCCATCAAATAGACTGCTGTGCATTTCTTTAGGTCATTTTCCTTGAGGCAATATGATATAGTAGACACAGCACTAGACTTAGAATCAGGGATGTCAGACTCAGGTATTCATTAACTATATAAGTAAGTCACTTAACATATCTGTGCCTCAGTTTCCTCATCTGTAAAATCTATTATCTACAATCCTATTGTTTTCTGTGGTATATAATTACCAAAAATAAAACACAGAACCACCAATTTTCCCTCCATTTAAGATCCTAAGTGTAACATTTAAATAGATAAATAACCTTTCATAAACAGAGCCAAAACAAGAATCAGAGGATTAGGGGTATGCCTTGAATTCTGGCTCCATCATTTACTGGTTACAGGCATTACCTGAGGCTAATCATTTACTTTCCCTGATCTTCAAACCTGGGATTAGACTACAGGGTCTCTAAGATCCCTTTCTGCTCTGATCCTCCTATAGGCATTTATCAGCAAAGGGGATCAAAACTAACCTTTTGAAATTTTACTTTTTTGTTTCTAGTTGTCAAGCTCCAGGGCAGAAAGAATTTAAGGAGAAAAACAGGAAGCAGAGCTGATATTTCCCTAGTGGAGGAAAAGGAAGGCTAGAAGAAGCTTTTAAGGTGATGGGGGTGATAAACAAGAGAGAAGTAAAAAATTATCTTTGTCAAAGTTGGGAAACATTAACCAGTCCCCACCTTATGTATACTTCCTTCTTTTCACTGTAATATTTCACCTGGGTTTACCATGCACTCAGCACATAATAAATGCATAATTGCATTTGAGTCTCACCTCAGTTTTGCAAATTAATGAACCAATGAGCCTTTATTAAACCTACTAGGTCTCAGGCACTGGGGAAACAAAGATATAAGTTAAACAGTTCTTGTCTTCAAGGAGTTTACATTCTAATGGAGGAGATATAAGTTAAACATATAAGTATATACAGAATATATACAAAATAAGTATAGGTTAATTTTGCAGTGGTGGTGGTGGTGGTAAAGGAAGGCAGTGACAATCATGAAAGCCTTCATGTACAAAGTGGCAATAAAGCTGGAAAAATAGATTGGGGCCAGATTGTGAAGGACCTTAAATGACAGAAGACTCTATTTGATTCTAGAGGTGATAGGGAGCCACTAGAATTTCTTGAGTAGAAGGTGGTGGTGGTGGTGGTGGTGGTGTGTGTGTGTGTGTGTGTGTGTGTGTGTGTGTGTGTGTGTGTGTGTGACAAGATAAGACTGGCACTTTAGGAAAATCACTTTGGCAGCAATGTGTATACAGCCTGGATTAGAATGGGAGGTATTTGAAGCAGGAAGAACAAATTGGATCTTGTTCCAGTTGAACAGGGGAGTGATGATGAGGGACTAAATTGGGGTGGAGGCTGTGTAAGTGGAAGGAAGGTATCTCATCGGACAGATGTGGATGAAGTGAAATAGGCACAAAGAGGTCAGAGGAATCTCTTGCCCCTGGTTAGAGGTCCTTTCTGTTTCATCACAATTCATCTTCCTCCCCTTTCATTTTTTCACTTATTCCTTTTTGTCCTTTCTCTCCCTCTTTTCCAGTAGGGGCTGTCTTTTGTCTTCCTTTGTTTTATTTTTGCAACTTCTATTTGTTACACCCACTTCTCTCCTGGCACTGCCACCACTCTGGTGGGGTTGTCTGCCACAAGCCGCTCCACACTCCACTCCTTCCTTCTTTCAGCCACTAAAGTTATTTTGACCCAATTCTGTTCATATTATTCCCATATTCAATAAATTCCAGTGGCCCTCTATCACCTCTAGGATCAAACAGAAAATTCTATTTGGCATTCAAACTTTTTAATAACGTAATCCACTCCCACCTGCTCCCATCTTTCAAATTTTCTACACCTTATTTACTCAATCCACTAACTTTGGCCTCCTTGCTGATCCTAAACAAGAGACTCATCTCTTGATTAGGCATTTTGTTGTCTGTCTTGCCTTCCTGGAATGTTCTCTTTTCTCAGCTCTGACCACTGACTTTCTTGACTTCCTTCAAGTCCCAATTAAAATCTCAGAAAGTGTTTCCCAATCCCTCTTAGTAATGCCAGTGCCTTCCCTCTTTGAATTGTTCCCTATTAATCCTGTATGTAATCTGTTCGTATACAGTTATTTGCTTGTTGTTTTCTCATTAAATTGTGAGTTCCTTGAAGTCTGGCACTATCTTTAGCTTCTTTTTGTATTTTCCCCTGCTTAGCATGTAGGAGACACAATAAATATTTATTAATTGAATTAGATGTGGCCATGGAACCAACCCATCCTTAGCAACATGCCTGATATCTGAATTAAAAGTTAACTTTATGATTTATACATCAAGAAATCACATCCTGGGGACAACTAGGTGGCACAGTGGATAAAGTACTGGCCCTGGAATTAGGAGGACTGAGTTCAAATTCAGACTCAGATACTTAATAATTGCCTAGCTGTGTGACCTTGGGTAAGTCGCTTAGCCCAACTGCCTTTAAAAAAAGACAAATCACATCTTGAATCTGTCACCCCTTCCTCCCTCTGCTCCAACCCCTTATCCCCAGAATTTAACCAAGTAGGACATCTCTGGTAATCTGACTCTCAATGCCAGAGGAGAGCCTGTATAGAAGTAATAAAGTGATTTGACAGCTCTCCTTCCCACTTGGGAATTGTGTTTGGTTGCATTCTGAAAATGATTTAAGGGAGCATTTTCTGAGCAAATAATTTTGTAACATAAAACTCTAATCTAAGAAATTATGAAACATAGGATAAGTTCTTTTAGGCAATCTCTAGACTGCTACAAAGGAAAAAGTGAGCCTGGTGACTTAGTTCAGTACCCTTCCACTCAAATCCAATTCACTTGTTTGTCATGTCATCACCTCCCTGGTGTCATGGTTTTCTTCGAGAATGAAGAACAAATATCATCAGAACAAGGCATAAGTTTTGGAATGCCATCTCAATGGGCACTTTGCTAAGAAACAGAAGAAATTAATTTAAGAATTCTACAATCTAGTGGTATGCCTTATTATGTCCTTTCAAGGGAATACCTTTAATAATTCACCATTTGCATTGCAATTAATTTAATGGAATCTTATTTTTGTTATTTTAGACCAGACGGGATTTCATTTCACTCCTCCTGAGGAAATTTCACTAACCAATGCAGATGAGCATCTGACTCTGCAAAATATCATCTTAGAATATTGTTGGGAGTTATGAGAGGCTAAGAGACTAGCAGTATGTGTCAGAGTCAACCCAGTTGCTCTTGATTCAAGATCTGTAGGCTCTCTACACTCTACCAGGTCCATATACAATAGCATGTGCCACTTTGACCACTTTCTGTCCTTAGACCCTAATGGAGGCAGCCTTATGACCCCAAACCCAAGAGCTTTCAAAACAAAAATGTTTAAAGCCCAGTATCTATAGCTATTATCCTGAGAAACAATCCCTGTGGAGAAACATTTGGCAGATGCTTCTGCAGTTGTGATAGCTTATATCTATTGAAGTCCCTTAAATGAAAGTTGTTAGAAACCAAGATCCTTGAAGCTGTCAATAGTTCAACACCATGGATTCAAGTGATAGGACTTGACCAGTTGAAAAGAATTTAAGGAACAGGCATCTCTCATCTGCCTTGCTGCTGACCTCTAAGGACCATAGAACCTTTCTATATATCTATCTATATCTACACCTATGTCATCTATATCTATATCTATATCATCTGATCTCTTTCATTGGATTGTGAGCTCCTGGAGAGCAGGGATTGTGTTATTTTTCTCTTTAGTTCTCTAGTGTTTACAAAGCCCCTTGCACATTTCATTCATACATACATATATGCATTCCATTCATAGAAAGAGCTGGAAATTACCTTAATTTAATCTCCCATTTTGTGGATGAGGAAACTGGATTAAAAGCTATAGACTATAGGCTGTAGATGACACTAGGAAAGATAAGGTCATGGGGCAAAGCTGGGTCATTTGACTCCATCTTCAGCACTCTTTCTATACTGGCTGCCTACCTCTCCCTATTTTTTAAAGGTTTTAAAATTAAATCATAGTTGTGTTTGGGTCCATAACTGCTTGATTGTAAGACTTAATTAAGTTGTAGTGATTGTTACTGGTGTGAAATGAACTTGGGCAGGGGTGACTAGGTGGCACAGTGGATAGAGCATCGACCCTGGAGTTAGGAGGACCTGAGTTCAAATCTGTCTCAGACACTTAATTATGTAACTGTGTGACTTTAGGCAAGTCACTTAACCCCATTGCCTTGCAAAAATCAAAAGAAAGAAGGAAGGAAGGAAGGAAGGAAGGAAGGAAGGAAGGAAGGAAGGAAGGAAGAAGAAATGAACTTGGACAGATTGCTCTTAAAAAAATTCACTCAGGAGATGGGTTTTCAATACTACCTTGAAAAGGAGCTTTTTAATTATTTTAACCTAAATTAAAAGGGTGGGGAGAGAGAGTGGTAAGAACTCTTCTGATGTGACTAAAAAAAGATGTTGGTTCTCATAACATATCTAGTTTGGTTGGAATATTTAAAAATGGTGCCTATTTCTTTTCAGGGAGTATTCTTTTCAATTGGATGTCCATGGAATCTGAGAAGATGTCAGAGAAACAGGAAGAAATTCTTTCAATTCTAGAAGAGAAATTTCCTGATTTGCCTCCAAGAGAAGACATTATCAGTATTCTGCAAGAGACCCAATGCAGTGCTCAGGGTAAGTGTTGACATCATTGAAGTACATCACAACTTTTGTGTAGGTATTGATTTACTTCAGAAGTTATGTTTCCCCTGCGTATTTTATACTTGTGCATGATTTTCATTTAAATAACTGTGATTTGTGTGGGTACATTTAACTTTTACTGCCAATTCTTTGAGGTACTGATATTCATTTGACTAATGTGTATCCCTGACACATTATTGTACATATCCATGGTTCTGTTTTAAGGACAGGGTAGAGATGACTGAAAGCTGGAGAGAGTTTTATAAATAAATTATATTTTAGAAGGATGTGAAAAGATGAAAGAAAAAGGTTAGGTTGATTAAAATGTTCTGTTGATGACAGACTTAAAAGCTCTCTTTACCAGGCTTCTTTAAATAAACAAAATTTCCTGTTAAAGATGGAGACCATCATTCATTCAACAAAAATAACTTTCAGGGTTCAGTGATCAGTGTGGCTACATCCTCCATTGCCACAGATCCCAATTGTTTTACTACTGAGTGTGCTCTTAGCAATATGCTATAGCTGAAAAATTCAGAAGCTAGTGATGAGTTTGGCTACACTGAGCCTCAGATAATGCCTCCTGTTCCTTTTTTAGAAATGTTTTCAATTTGTTTAGCAACATTAGAGCTTGCGTTCCACTGGCATAGACTTTGAAAATTCAGGGTCACCTTCATGCTGTGATGAGTCATTGGACTTGGGTTTTAGTAACAAAAAATAAAGTAGATATCTATAATATACACATGGATAGGTTGCACACTAGTTATAAGACTCAGGGGAAATTCTTTAACCTCTTAGCACTCTAAGAAGCTCTATTAAGACTATATGTTGCAGAGAAGGTGCTGACTGGTACTGAAGGAAAAAGTTTCTTCCTGAGACTCCCTACACATTAATGCAATCACAGGTCCAGTAACTATCCCTGTTCCTATTTGTGTGTGTGTGTGTGTGTGTGTGTGTGTGTGTGTGTGTGTTTAGAAAAACAACAAAAAACTCAAGGACCTCTTGAAATCTATCCATACATGATTCCACCACTGATATTTTTCTCTCCCCCTCCATCCCCCCAACCAAATTAAGAACTTTTGCCTTAGAGAAAGACATATTGAACACTGAAAAACTCAATGGCATAACACAAGCAAAACACATACAATGATGAAATAGGTATGAATGAAAGATTTGATGCCTAATTGGTGTTTTTGTTACCATTGATATCAGTACATTACAAATAATTTGTTTGGGAAACAGGACTGTAATGTAGTTTCCTAAGATCTTTTAAACTTCAAATCACAAATAACTTTGCAATCTAATAATTTTTACTGACATGGAATTCTAAGTTATGTGGCTGCAAGATGGGAAGACACATGATGGAGGCCATATTTGTCTATATGTTTCTATGAATTTTCTCCTTTTTTTTAAGGTAAAGAAAAGTCAAAACATACGTATAGGATGAGAACTTGTTACCAAGAAAGTAACTGTTTCTTCCATTAGGGATTTCTTTCAAACCCAGTAGACTAAAACTCTAAGCAATGCCGAAAATTTATAATTAGGGAATACAGTATTTATGTTGTAATAATTATTACTATAATAATCCTCCAGGAAAGGATGAACAACTGAATTTATATCATTTATTATATTTACCCACAAGATAAATTGTATATTGAAAAAATTTACATGAAAAAAAATCTTGGAAGATAGAAAGGTTGATGCCCTCAAAGCTTCCTGGGATGAAATCAGAGAATGTAATTTTGTTATGTTATCCTCAATGATCTATATAATTTGTACTTTCCAATATGTGTCTTAAGAATAATAACGATCTCTATGCTTGTTCATTTCATTGGTCTCCTTTAGTATGACATTAGAATGTTACTGATTCCCTAAAAATAAATATATATTTGAGAGGTATTAAGTTTCCATATTTGTATTTGGTGGGGGAGAGGAATTAAAGTTAATTGTTAACATTTTAACATACTATTTTTATAATGTGAAATATCGCTACAGTAAAACCATGCTGTTCTCTTCCTTTTTACAGGTTTGAGTATTGAACAGACAATACTGAAGGATCTGAAGGAACTAACAGATGGAGAAATAAAAGTAGCAATTAGTACTGTGTACATGACTCTTGAGGTAAGGTTTGAAACAGAATTCTTTGTCATTGATTTTTTTAAACTATTAAGTTATTTGCTTTGAATATCTTTTGCATAGGAATGCATATTAACATGCTTCAATATTCTATGATCTATGATCCTATTAATATGGTTATCTCTATCTTGTAGACAGCTAGATAGTTCAGGGGGATAGAATGTTGAATTTGGAGTCAGGAAGACTCAATTTCAAATCCTCCCTCAGATGCTAACTGTGTGACAAGTGGGCAAGTCACTTAACCTTCTGCCTCAGTTTCCTCAACTGTAAAATGGGAATAATAGCATCTACCTCCCAGCGTTGGTGTAAGGAGCAATTGATATAACACACAACACTTTTTGAATCTCAAAATGTTATATAAAGGTTCTCTATTACCACCACTGCTACCACCACCAGAACCATCACCACCACCATCACTAATACCACCATTAATGCCACCGCCACCACTAATGTTACCACCACTACCACCACTACTAACCACCTCCATCACCACCAGTCATCACCTTTACAACCATTACTATCACCACCACCTCTACTATTACTACTTCTACTATTGTGGATATTACTATTTTTACTATTTCTTCCAATTATCATACTCCCAAACCATTCATGTCTGCCTGTCCTGTAGTTACACTCAACATTCTGGGGTCTTCCCTACATCCATTGCTGTGGATACTCCTGGAGTATCCTTCATGGTATGCCTTCATTTATTTTATATTATGCTGTTTATATCAATGGCTACTGCATCAAGGTATGCTCAATTGCCAATGTATAGCATGCTGAACAAGTGATGTAATGATAACCATAGATTAACAATAATTTACATTTTGGTCTATTAATTATTGTTAATGATCTCATTAAAATAAGCAGTAAAAAATGTCCAACTTCAATTCTAGGGACTAGGCTACCCTATCATATCTCAACAGAAAGTTAGCCAAAAACAATTGTCTGCTTCTATTCCACATATTAAATGTGTTGCTTGGCATTGCTTACTGGAATTGTGTGTCATTTCTTTAAAACATAATCTCTACCCTGGCTTTTGTAAATTCCAGAGCCTGAGAAAAATCTGTCATTTTGGTAATAAATCATGAAGACTCTACACTAATAATAAGTAAATCTTTCCATTTTTTTACAGGGGTGACTCATGCTTAATGTCATTCTTGTCTTTGTATAGTTCTTTAGCAAATTATATTTTTTTAATCTACTGTAGATATTTTCAGCAACTTGTATGTTAATTATTTTTCCTAATTAGATCTATTTTTTATATAAATATATTTGTAGCTGTCTGGAATTCTGCATATTCTTTTACAACTTCTCTTGCTTTGTTTGGGTCTATGCTTTTTGGTAGTTATCTCCTACTTTTCTTTTTATTCAACAAACATATTTTAAGTAGTTCAGATTAAGTACCTAGAGAGATCAGATTGTTTTTAAAAGATATTTTCTTGGGGCGGCTAGGTGGCATGGTGAATAGAGCAGTGGCCTTGGAGTCAGGAGTACCTGGGTTCAAATCCGACCTCAGACACTTAATAATTACCTAGCCATGTGGCTTTGGGCAAGCCACTTAAACCCATTGCCTTGAAAAAAATCCAAAAAAAAAAGATATTTTCTTATCTTTGTTGTTTGAGATAGTGGAGTTCATGGAATGAATCTTCAGATAACATTTTATATGCATAAAATAAAATATATAGGATTACAAAGGAAACCAATTGAATTGACATCATTAACAAAATATTTTTAATAACAAATTCACGGACCTCAGATTAAGAACCCTTGGATTAGATGAGCCTCTTTAAATTCTAATCTGTAATTTAATGAGTAGGTGGACATTCAACCTCCTTTCATGTTGAGGTATTCTAGATCTTCTTGGGACCAACTTAGAACATTGTTAAAATCATCTTTGTAAACATTTCCACCTGGTTTGGGTTTTTTTTGTTGTTGTTGTTGTTGTTGATGGTAGTGGTGTTTGTTCAGTCGTTTTCAATCATATCTGAGCCATTTGGGTTTTCTTGACAAAGATACTGAAGTAGATTGCCATTTCCTTCTCCAGCTCATTTTATAGATGAAGAAACTGAGACAAACAAGCTAAAGTGACTTTGTCCTGAGTCACACATCTCCTGACTCCAGATTTTGGCCATCTACTCACTATGCCACTTGGTTGCCTACGTTAATATTTAGGATGTTCCAGAAATGTCTTAGTGTGGTTTTAAACTTTCAAAGTTTAAAACTGCATTAAGACTTTTGGGACACCTGGCATAGGTCCACTCACGTATACCTGATATTATTCTATTTCCTTTATAATATTTACTTCTTATTTTAATGATGATTCAGAATATGAGGATGTGTTCCCCAGGGCTTGGCATAGTGCTTTGTATATAAATATTGCTTAATAAATGCTTACTGAATTGAACTGGAGATGCTAGGTTGGCAGTAGTAGAACAATGCTGACTTCTAATACTCACCTTGTAGTAGAGTGCCACTACTATTTCTGGACAGTTTAGAATTGATAGTTGATCTTCAAAGTGGGTAGAGCCAGTAAATGTGCCCTAAACATTTTGTGGGATGTGGGAGAGAGATTAAACTATGACATGAATGTCTAGGACTCAAAGAGATACATTCTATACATGGGTCAGCAGGAAAGTAAGGCTGCAATGTTGCCTTAGGGATCCCTAGCATCAGTGTTTTCTCAATATCATACCAGGTAATGGCATCTTAGTAAGTTTTAAGTGTCGTCTTTGGAACTCCTTTTTAAATTCACACAGAACAACTTAGGGAACTATCATTTACAGCAAAATGTGTGTCTTTAAGATGCTTTATATCATTAAATTACTCTAGTCATGGTATGCCTTCATTTATTTTATATTATGCTGTTTATATCAATGGCTACTGCATCAAGGTATGCTCAATTGCCAATGTATAGCATGCTGAACAAGTGATGTAATGATAACCATAGATTAACAATAATTTACATTTTGGTCTATTAATTAATCAATTAGTTAACTACATTCTGGCAATGTGATCTGATTTCTTGAAAGGATCCTCATTCAAGGACCAATGAATACATCAAACATGTATGTCATTTTAAACTCTTAACCAGCTGTGTACAAACCATTCATTTCTTCCTGGTACAGATGTTTAAATGACTAGAACTAGAGATCTGGTTTTATCTCTAGGCAATGTAATAATTGGGCAGGAGGAAGGGAAGAGGGGAGGTCCTTGATTATTTCTCTCAAACCCCCTTTTGATATCTAATTGTGTTAGTATTTCCTTTTTTGTGTGTATGTTTTCAAGTTCTGTTTCTCTATACTCCTTGAGAGCAGGGACTGTTTCATTTTCGTATTTGAATCCCCACCATTCTATACAATGTTTTTTCTGCACATTTGATTGACAAAATGCCTAATGTTTTTGGGGACTATATGGAAATTATTGTTAATTGTTTGATATAGTATGTACTTCAAAATGCTCATTGATTGATCTCTTAGCATTTGGTTTTTAACTCTAGAGAAGTCATGATCTCTTTAGTCCCTTTAAATCATGATCAATCTTGCTTCTTTTCTGTTGAATTTCTTGTGGAAATTCTCTTCCTACCTCTCCTTCCCATCCACCCCCCACCCAGTACCCTTTCATTTTGAAGGACCCAGAGAATACAAACTTCATTCTTTGGATGTCAGAGACTGACTTTTTAATTTTTTTTGCCTTTATTTGACATGATGGCTCCCAATACAGTGAAGTTGCATATAGTAAGCACTTAATAAAAGCTTGTTGACTTGATTTTTAATACACTCACAGATAATTATTACCCACTCTTCACCTCCAAAGGATAAGCAGAAAATAGAAAGGAGATAAAACTTAAATCAATTGTAACATAAAATCATAGAATTCAGAACTGGAAGGAACCCTAGAGATCATTTCATTGAATCTCATTTTATAGTTAAGAAATTTAAGCCTCAGAGTGGTCAAATGAATCACTAGCAAGTCACCAAACCTTCTATTTCAGCTATTTACCACCTCTAATAAAAAGTTTGGGGATGATATTGAAAATATTGAGAAAAATGGTCCTTTCCAATTTTTCCATTGACTCTCTTTTCTTTTATTGATTTACTTGATATTCATTTTAAACATAAAGTAAAATGGTAAAGGATCATCCCTCCAAGGATTTGTCCCCTAAGAGATGAGCTTGAGTTCAGATTACCAGAGATAGGAGCCAATTGTTTGAGGATAAAGTTGTAGAATATAGATGGAAGTATGGCAGGCTAATTAAAAAAAAAAAGAAAATCTAATGGAAGCTAATACAATCATGGAAGACTATGATGGGAGGAAACAATTTTTTCATCAAATTATGAACAATTAGTATTGGGAAGTACCCTTTGAAGTTAAATAATTAATTTTTGAAGGGAAAGTAATAGAATTGTCTCAGATGCCTTTTGTTTTTGCACCAGTCTTTTTCTTGTTTCCTTCCCCTCCAACCACAGTAAGCCTTTTTTATGAGAAGGAAAAGTTAGATAAAACTAATGAATGTAGTGAAGTTTTCCATAGTTTATGCAATATTCTATGACCCTGCTTTTCCAACTGAAGGCATCCATAGCATAATTTTAACACAGTAGAAGGAGATTTAAGTTAATTATGGGTTTTACCTTTTGCAATTGTGCTTCTGTATGACACCTGCTTTTTCTTTAAACGAGTAGATGTTGAAATTCGGTTATTGAATGTCCTATTAATATTTTATTAAACCTTCCCCCCCCCACTGACCTGTGTTCTAATTAAGTAGAGTATTGCAGTGAACCTAATCAGAGACTTTCATGTAGTGAATGAGTCACCAAATGAGATCCAGAGAGATATATTGTTTTGTGGAAGAACTCAGAAGGGCAGACATAATTAAGACTAAGTTAATTTGTCCTTTTAATTGTAGTCCTTGAGAGGAAGACACCAATATTCCTATAGGAAACACATGTCCTCACTTTGCATTCCCCAGAAATGACATTGCCAGATATGAACTGGTTCTGAATGCATAAAGCTTTGCTCTCTCTCAAGAGTCTTCTCCTCAGAAACACTTGTTTAAAATGCTGACTAATGATTTCTTTTGCTTAGTTTGGGTCTAGTCATTCTGAAGGCATATTTTTTCTGTTAATAATATATTTGTGACAAAGGGTTTATTGGACAGGTGCCAGCTAGAACTTTGCTCTTCCCTAATGTCTTCTCACTGATGCAACTGTTCTTTACCATGAGGGATATAAATGCTTTCTCTGGAAGATATAGTTCATGGTGAGATTAACTGAACTTTTATCAGTAGGATCTATATTTTGGTTCTTAGTAGCAGTTATGAGCCTTAGATGGAGGGTTCACAGAAGGCCAGCAATACAAGAAAACAATGTGTATTATTATGGTGTATTTTAACAGACACAAGGGGGCTCTAGGTCTAAAATAAAGCAAGCAAGAGTAAAAGGAAGAGAATGGGGGGAAAGGAAGATAGAGTATAGGACAAAGGAAATAAACTAGATTTCAGTCACTAGATGGAGTTGGTTGTTAGATCTTTGGGTAGGATGGTCAATAGTACATCAGTGGAGGTCCTACTAAGAGTCCATCCTTAGACCAGGCACTTTCAGAATTTCCAAATTCTCCATCACTTCTCTTACTCAATGTCTGGCATAATATAGTTTTTATAATAGAACAATCAATTGAAGCAGTTGAAAGTCATGGATTTTATGATGAAGTGGGTTTTTTACTCAAGTGAATCTACTTGCTATGTCATTTCTAATGTTATACCCATGGGGATGCAGGGTATTAGTCAGATAATTTATTTTTCCTGGCATTCCCTGGACTAGACTTCCCTTTCTTCCCTTTGATTCCCCTGTATGTTCTGTCTCTCCCATTAAAATGTAAGTTTCTGGACTTTTGGCCAAGATGGTGGAGAGAAGACAGGCACATTGCTAAAGCCTCCTGATCTTCCCTCATATATAATATGAAACAAACCTCTTAACAGAAATCCGATCTATAAAACCCAGAAATAAAAGCCAGGAGAACAACTACCTCAGGACTTGTCTTCCAAGATCATGGGTGAGTCCTGGTGCAGAGGATGGACTCTTCCCGGAGCAAGGGACCAAGTGAAAGCCTGGGAGCCTGCATTAGCCTTGGATTAGCCTAATTAGCAGAGTGGCAAGAGCCCAGGAGCCTGAGGGCCTGAGAACCAGACTGGCTCCATCAGCAGCAGGGTTAGAGCTTGGTCAGCCATGGGGATATGGGCCAGCTAGGGAGCAGAAGCATTGGTTGTAGCACTGACCATCTGGAGCTTGCCAGCAGGGCTGGAGGGTAAGTTCTGGTGAGAGAGAGCTGAAGACATTGATCCCTGGGCCCCTCTGGTCAGGAGGAACTCAGAGTCCTCACTTTCATTTCATCTGAAACCTCTTCCCAGAACAAACACAATTGCAGACTATTTCTGTCCCAGGTGTAGGTGTGTGAAGCAGCAAAATCACCTCAGCTGACAAGAGGGAGAGTGATCACCTAACCCCAAGGTACAGTCCACCATTGATCCCAGACAAAAGTATTTAACAGCTTCAACCACTCCCTCCAGGCCAAGGGAGAGGGCCTCAATCAAGTTCACAGAGACTCCAGAGAAAGCAACCAGCATCTCCTACTGGCCAGCTGGAGATATTATACTCAATGAGTAAGGCCTCTAGGGATCCCAACACCAAACCTCTGTGAACCAGCCCCACCCCAACACAAGGTCTTAGGAGAATGAAGAAAGGCCAGGGAAAAGGAGGGTCCATAGAAAAATTCTTGGAAGGAAAAGTCATTAACTCAGAGAGACCTAGAACCTCTGAGGAGAATATGACCTGGTCTCCAGCACAGAAAGACTTCCTTGAAGAAATAAGAAAGGAGTATAGAAATCAATTGGAAAATTTGGGAGAGAAAATTAACACCTTGCAACAAGAAAACAATTCTCTCAAACCCTCAATTGGTCAAATGGAAAACTCTTACAAAAATAGAATTGACCAATTGGAAAAGGAGTTGCAAAAGGTAAATGAAGAAAATTCTTCTCTAAAAAAAATGGAGTCTGTGGAAATCAATGACTTCATGAGACAACAAGAGTCTGTTAAACAAAACCAAAATTGAAAAAAATAGAAGAAAATGTAAAATACCTTGGCAAAACCACTGACCTCAAGAATAGATCAAGGAGGGACAACCTGAGAATTCCTGAAAACATTGAAGAGAAAAAAATCCTGGGCTTAATATTGCAGGATTTAGTGAAGGAAAATTGCCCTGATATCATGGAACCATAGGGCAAAAATAGTTATTGAAAGAATACATCTATCCCCTCCAGAAAGAGATACTAAAATGAAAATACCAAGGAATGTTGCAGCCAAATTCCAAAACTATCAGATAGAAGAGAAAATCCTGCAATCAGTTAGAAAGAAATAATTTAAATACCAAGGAGCCACAGTAAGGATTACACAGGACTTGGCTGCATCAGCATCAAGGGATTGAAGGGCCTGGAATGGAGATATTCTGAAGAGCAAGGGAAGTAGGAATACAGCCAAGAATCTACTATCTGGCAAAACTGAGCCTTCTCTTCCAGGGGAAAAGATGGTCATTTAACAAAATGGGAGACTTCCAACAATTCCTGATGAAAAGACTGGAGCTAAATAGAAAATTTGGACATCAAACAGGAGATTCAAGAGACACATGAAAAGGTTTAAAAAGGGGGGGGGGTAAAGGAAAAAAACTGCTATCCAATAAGATGAAACTATGTCCCCACCCGGGAGAAAGATTCTCATAACTCTTGAGAATTGTAACTCTATCAGAGAGAATATATTTAGCCAGAAGTGATGGACATTTATGACTCATCCATGAGACTGCTATCCAATGGAATGAAACTGGCTATAACCCTGCTTGGGAGAAAGACTCTAATAACTCCCTAGAATTGTAACTCTATTAGAGAGTCATAAAGTGATGGATATTCATGATTTCTTGTGACTCAGATAGAATGATTTAAAAACACCACCTCCTTAAAAAAGTGGGACAAAAAGGAGATGGGAGGATAGAGGGGATTGAATGGGGTAAATCTCATTACATAAAGAGGTACAAAAGACCTATTGTAATAGAGAGGAAGAAGGGAGGAGATGAGAAACACCTGAATCTTCCTCTCATCAGATTTGATTTAAAGTTAACTTACACATACAGTCAGTTAATGTAAGAAACATTTTATCTTTCAAGTATTAAAAGGGGGAAAGGGGGGATGGAAACAGGGAGGGGGAGAAAAGGGGGAACTAACAGAAGGAAGGGAAGGAAAAAGGGAAAAGGGAAAGAAAGGGGGGATATAGGAGGGAAAACACACTGAAGGTGGTGGTATTCAGAAACAAAGTACTGGGGAATATGGGGAATGTGAAAAAAAGGGGAAAATTACAATCAGAGGGAAGATAGCATGGAGGGCAATAAAGACTTAGTAATTATAACTTTGAATGTGAATGGGATGAATTCTCTCTTAAAACATAAGTGAATAGCAGAGTGTATTAAAAACCAGAATCCTACAATATGCTTGGACAGATGCTATGCAAATTATGCTACATAATTTTCTAGCTTTTAAAGATTACCATTGGAATATGCTCTAACCTTGATGATGCTCTTCAGTTCACACATGTCTCTCAGGTGTGCCTATTAACTAGTGACTCAGATTCCAAGGTGAGCTGAAGGTTATGCTCACATGTGAAGATTGGTTAATAAATAGTATTTAGCCATTTCTCTGGTGGTAGAGTGGGAAAACTGGCCAGTACAGAGAGGGGATGCCCACTAAAGGTCTGGTTGTATCTTTGGACATGAAAATCTAGAAATCAATGGAAAGGAACCCTATGTGTGTAGAGTTCATCTGGAAATTGACTTCTTACTGGTGGTGCTATTCTGTCTGTTATCAATCTTTAAGTGATTGTACTTTACATCTAATGATGACAGAGCAGATAAAGATATTATTTATTCCCTAAAGGAGAAATCTTATATCCGTTGCCTCATATATTAATGACATTTGTATTCTAAGGGATTAAATACTAACTAAATATAGGTTAGAATTGTCTACAATTGAGCGATTGTCTTGCCTTTCATTTAGGTAGTAGTTGAATGCTGCTGAAACCTCAAATCTGAGTTTTTCAGAATAGAGAATAATGCATTTTTGGATACAACACATCCATAAAATATAATAGATGTGCAGATGCCACTGTAATTAAGTATTACTTTTCTAAGTACTATGGTCTATTGGGCCTCTGTAGACATGGCAGTTAGTGCTGTAATGGAAATAAATGATCTTTGGAAGCTCTTAATCCCAGATCTAGATTTTTTTTCCCCTAAAAATGATCTTCCATGTGTGTCTCATCAGAGAACTCAAGTCGCTCAGGGCCTTTGTGGACAGCAGATGTTCTCAAGCTACCTGCAAAAATGGAGTTAGTAGTTTCTATTTTATGTAATGGTAAAGGTTCCAAATGAAGTTGGAAAAGGGGGTTTTCAATTTCTGGTATGTTTTCATTTTATCAATAAGAAACTTTGTTTTTCTTTCTTCTGAAGATAGTTGTTCAATATATGTCTAACAACAATTAATATTCAGAAGAAATTTGGAAAATACAGTGACTGAGAAATCTTTTGCCTACCTGATTCCTTGCAGTTAAAAAAAACTTCAGATATTGACTTCCATGTTTTCCCTCAAACTAATTAAATCCTTCCCATCATTTAAAGTCAAGTACAGGGATTACCTCCAACAGGGAGCCTTTTCTACTACTCAGATTCTCATTTATTTCTCTTTTTAATTCTCATAGTAATTATAGCTTATATTATTCAAATTGTTATATATTGGTATATATTTTTTCCAGTTATTTTGTGTATGTTAAATTTATCTCCCCAACCAGATTGTAAGTTCCTTGAGGGCATGAATCTAGCTATATACACTTCTTCAGAGTTGAGAACACATAGCAGGAACTTAGCAAATACTTGCTGATTGATATATGATATTGGATAAGCACAATCTGTGTTAGACTAGTTTATAATTTCCCCCTGTTAACTCTGATTTGTATTTTATTTTTCCCTCTCTTTCTCCATCCCTCCATCCCTTCCTCTTTCTTTTCTTTTCTTTCCTTCCCTTCTTCTCTCCCTCCTTTTTTCCTTCCTTTTCTCCTACCTTCCTTCTTCCCTCTCCTTCCCTCATTCTCCCTCCTTCCTCTCCTTCTTCCCTCCTTTCCTTCTCTTTCCCTTTTTTCCTTCTCTCCTTCTTCCTCTCCTCTTCTCCCCTCCCCTCCCCTCCTCTCCTCTCCTCTCCTTTCCTTTCCCTTTTTTCTTTCTTTCTTAAAGACTGAGAAAGAAAAACTAACTTATTTGAACAAAGCAAAAGACACATTGTTGGTGATTACTATATTTAGTTACTTTCTCCCCCGGGGACTATTCTTGCCTGAAAAGTGAGATAAGATAGATATGTAATATCATACCTATTTATGGATGAGTAAGGTGCTCATCAGGCTGGTAGAATGTAGGCAGCAATTGCACCTGATGAGAAGGCATTAATGGATTGCCATCTTCACCAGCAATGAAATGCTCACATTAATGAGATCATAGATCTTCTGAGTCATCAATATTTGCTTACTAATGTTTTTGTTTGGCTTTGGCTGTGTCTGTAATTTCATCTGTATGGAAATTTTAGATAAGAAATCATTTCTAATAATGCAGATCTGCATCTGCTCACCCATTTTTAATCTTAGAAATTGGCTTGTTAGTATGAAGCTGTTAAGTGACTTGTCCAGGGTCACACAGCCAATATGTGTCAGAGGTTAATAACTGCACTTATTTCATTAGGTTGTTGTAAGAATCAAGTTAGATAATGTATGTAAAGTATTTTACAAACTTTGAAGTACTACACTTCAATCATAAATAATATATTGTGGATTTTTTTTAAGTTAGTTGATTGGACAAGGGAGAAAAAGAGGGTAGGAGGCAAGATGGCATAGTGGATAAGCTTTGAGATCAGAAAGACCTGGTTTCAAGTTCTGCCTTTGACACATGTTGTCTGTATGACTTTGGACAAATAACTTAATCTGTCTGTGTGCCCCAGTCTAGTCTTGAAGATTATAATTTGCAGAATTGATAGGAGTTTCCTCATCCATGACTCCCTAGGTGAAATTACAGATCTGGACTTAGAAACAAAAATAAAGACAAAACAAACAAAAAATCTTGTAGGCCTTTTGGTATAGGCAGATACTGTGGAGAAATATTTCTTCTTTTTTGTGGATTGTATAGAATAGGTGGAGAGCGCACAGCACATAAAACATAGTGCCTGCCTCAGGCATAAACTGACTTTAGAAGAGTTTGATTCCAGAACTCAGATATTCCCTCTTGTTACCATATGCAAATACCACCTAGTGGGAATGAAAGAAAACCCAGAGGCAAGCTTCTCAAGGAACTGAAGATAGTCAGGATAAAACCAGCAATAGTGATTTGCCTTGCTGGAGAGAAAATCCTGAGAAGGGCATTGTGTTTTTTTGTAGGAGTCCCACATTTCTTAAAAATACAAGTTAGAAACCAAGAAATGTGTTGCTTTATGATAATGCAATTACGCATTTTTGTGAATTTTGTTTTTCATGACTTTCACATTCCTATATCCATCTTTCTGTACTTTTTCCTAGTCTATCATCCATATTTTTTCCCAAAGGTATGTGTGACTACCCAGGGATGCTTTCACAGGCTTCTTATAGGGATAAAAATTGAGAATGCATTTCTCTTATCCAAATGTTATGCCACTGTGTACTCTTTACTTCCATCTTTATTACTGTTTTAACTTTCTTCTTGTCTATTGTGGTTCTATATCCATAGACATTTTAAGCATATAATTGATCTTCCCTAGGATATTTGGAGCTGCAAAAAATTGCAGTTAGCAAATATCAACCATACAGTTTTTCATTTGTTCAGTCAACTTGATGCAAATTGCATCTTCTTACTTTGGGTGATGGTTTAGACTGACATGGGTTTAGCAGGCCATTATTCTTCATAAATTCTTATGATTTTTTCCTTCTGTTTGAACTCAATATTCATCCTTTTGTATTTTGGTAAAAGGGCAGCTAGTTGGTACTTTGTATAGAGCATTGAAATCCAGCCTCAGGCATTTTGCTCCAGCTATTTGACCCAGGGCAAGGGAGTGCTTCAGTTCCTCCTCTGTAAAATGAGCTGGAGAAGAAAATAGCAAACTATTCCAGTATCTCTACCAAGAAAATCCCAAATGGGATCACAGAGAGTCAGAGAGACTGAAACTATTTAGCAACAACATTGTGGTCAAAACTACATTTGAATTAGAGATGAAACCAATTATCCCTAATTATGACCTGCCTAGAACATCCCTCTTTTAATTATCTCCCATCTATTTAGTCTATGGCATGGTCTCTGATATGTCTATTAAATAATATTTTGTTTTTCACAACACTGCCCCACTTATTTCCTTTCTGGAAGGCAATGTATGACTCTATTCTTTGGACGTCACTCAATGACATCTGACCCAAGTAATTATTTCTGGTTATTTCTCTAACCTTCCTTATTTTATTTATTTTGCATCTTCATAATTTACAAGTGACTCCTCAAAATGTTTTCCCTATTTAGGAAAAAATAGTTAAGATTGAATGGGTATATTTTAAATAGCAGCTGAATGATTCCATCTCTCATTACCCTCTCCCTGCCCCAGTGCTATTTTCCAATTACTTAGTATATACTTAGCAAATATTTGGGATTTTCTTATATGCATACATAGTTTATCCTCTCCCTCCAATTGAATATAAGTTCCTTGAGGGGGAGGACTCATTTCTGTCTACATATTCCCCATGCCTACCCTGATTTTGGTGGTCAGTAAATTAGTCACAAAGTATTTATGAAGTGCTTCTTATGTGTCACACAATCCTTAGTAAATTCTGGTTGTTTGGTTGATTTTAATGTGGCTACTTATAACTCAGAGGGTTCTTACCTTGGAGTCCATGAACCTGGATAGTTTCCTTTGTATTCCTACACATCAGTTGAAAAACATTCTAAGATGTCCCATGGGCTTTACCAGACTGCCAAAGGGCTCCATGACACAAAATATAACTTTAAATATAAAGATAAAATCAAATAACTCTTCTTTTTGGTAGCGGGGGTGGCGAGGATTCCGCTTCCTCCTCCTAAGGAGACATTTTTAAAAGGCATTTTTAAAAAAGATATTTTGAAATGTTTTTAAATTTCATTTATGTTCCAGCAGTTTATGCTAAGAAAAAAGTCTACATCTTGAAAATTCCGAATCCATAAACCCATCTTCCCGAAGCCCTTGTTACCAGTGAATATATTATAAGCTGGCCGCCCCCGATGAAAGAGAACGAAGTCCCAAGACCCCCCACCCTCGTGGGAGGTAATGGACTGGGCTCTCTTGTCTCTCCCCTTCAGCAAATGTTGGCTTTTGGAAGGTGCAGCGCTAGATTTCCATCTTCTAATTTCAATCATCCCATAGGATTACAGGGAACGCGAAGCTGGTTTATTATGGTAATTCTCTCTCGAGTTTCGCTTTGGCAAGGGAACTCTTCCCGGAGTACGGCTGTGACAATTTGAACTTTCTTTCTAACAGTCTCTCATTCTGTTCCCCATCCTTCCTGTCTGTGAAGGGAAGCCCTCGGGCCAGAATCCTCTGCTAGCATGACTGCTCTAAGCACTCTGTAAATAATTTTTAAAAAGCGTAGTGTAATGTCATTTTGATGGTTTAATTTCTGGAAGGATTGGGCTAATTACTTTTTCAGGGATGTGCGCAGACCCGTTCTCCGCTGCCTCGCGTTACTTTTAATAGCAGCTGTCGCTTACCTTCCCTCTCCTTTGTTTTTCTTTCTGTCCCTATCCTGCTGATTTGGGGACCTGACCCTGGTTTAATTTGGTTTGTCTGGCAGCATTCCTGTGAGTCATGTGCAATATTTTAATGGTTAATTACTACATTGTAACAACTTGTCAGAGAGCCCAAGCTGTGAAATAGTGAGGAGAAGTGGTCTCCTTTGTGACAAAAGAACCCTCTCTCTGAAAGAAGGACTGGATGCGCGGCATTCGTTTCATTCCAGAGGGGCTCTCTCCCTCGCTAGCTACACCTGTCGTAGGAAGCACCAGTGAGCTGTTTTCCGAATCAAATAGATGAAATAATAAATTTAAACCTCAAAGCTAGGACCAATTTAGGAGAAAAAACTGAAACAAGGGAATCTTGGCGGGGGGGGAGTATAATTTACAGATTAGATTTTATTCTTTTGGGCTAAAAAGCAATCATGTTTGGAAGAAACAATATTACTGACTTGTTTCGAAATGTTGAGAGATTGATATGTTACTGGTGCAGACTAGTGGTGAAAGACAAAGAACTGGATGGTCTCTTGAGACTATTTGGCTAACATTTGCTTTAATATACTCACTTAAGCCCCAATTCATTGCGTTCCTTCATTCATTCAGTAAACTTTTATTTAATTCCTTTTTTATGCTGGATATTATATTGGGAATAAGAATACAGAGGTTTAAAAAAAATAAGACACTCTGAAAAACAGTCCATGGCATGTGCAGAAATAAGCATAATATATAGTATAAGGAGGGGTGGGGGCAAAGGTGAGATCCAGATAAGTGATCTAGGAGTATTTTAGCAGAGAGAATTGGGAAATTGATGAAACTGGATTTGATATAATAACTGTCTTCATTCATTTATATGAATTGTTTGAGTGTTTACCAGGTATATAGTATTTTTGTTAGACCCTATCTTGTAGAAGCTGGATGTTTTAAAATGCTTGTGCTAGTTTTAAAATGGGTAAACCTTTTGATTCTGGGGGGAAAAAAATAAAGCTAATCTCTGCTAGTTTAGAGAGTTGCCAATTTTTCAGCATGTGGACATTTTTCCTTTATATCATAATAATAGATTTTATTTCTATACTGCCTCACAAATATCATCCCATTTTATCTTCCTAACTTCCTTAGAAAGTAGGTGATTTTATTTTATTATTTTCATTTTACAGATAAGGAGACTGAAGTAGACAAGATGTTAAGTGACTTGCCCAAGGTCACCAACTAGTATGAATCTGATTGACCTGACTGCAAGTGTCAAACTCTATTCACTATGCCACCTACTAGTGATCATAGATTTATATCTTGAAGTGTTCTTTATCTAATCTCTATTTCAAAGGTGAGGAATAGAGTAAATTCCTTTTAGTCACAGTACCCAGGTCTTTGACTCCAAATTCAGTGTATCTTCTGTTGTGCCACACTGCCAATGCTTCTTAAATCTGAAAATATTCCTCTTCTTGGAGCAGTTAACTGCAAGTACATAGAAATCTGAAACCTCACTTTCCTTGACTTCAACTTGAGAGGATATTATAACTTTTCCTTTTGGCCACATACTTAAACTAGGTACCTTTGTGCCCTTAAAGCATGGATCAGAGATGTTCCATTTCTAACCAAATAGTGGTTAGTGAAGGCTCCTGGTCCTTGCACTATTTATTATCATTTTATTTACCAACTCAGGGGTAGGGTCTTCCTACCTAGTAGGAAGTAGCATGCAGGAAAGGAATTGCCTAGGACTTCTAGAAAAAGAAATGAGAAGAGTGAAGAAGTCTCAACTGTAGAAAAGCAAATAGACAAGGCTATATTTGTTTCAACTATCTTCAATCACTGTGATTTGGGAGTTAGACAGGCCAACCTGAACACTGTTAGATAGATATACAAGGAAAATTAATTTGATGATCATGTAAAGAGAATGAATTGAATTTGAGAAAGATTTGAGAAAGGAAATCAATTAGGAAACAATTGCAATTGTTGAGTTAATAGGTGAGAGAGATGAAATTAAGTTGCTGGCTACATTAGTAGTGAGGAGTAGATGGAAATCAAAGATGGTGTGAAGACAGAAATAGTATGATTGGGCAACTGACTGGGAATGTTAGGAGAGGGAGAATGAATTATTGATGATAATGTTAATTCTATGAACTTGGATGTACCTTACACAGACATAGGAAATTTGGTAGAGGTATAGTTGAATCAGGAGGGATAGAGTATGAAGGGGAGAAGATAGGTAATGAATTTAACTTTTGACATGTTGAGTTTTCAGTGTATACAGAATATAATGTTTGAAATGTCCATTAGGTAGTTGGTGATGTATGACTGAAGCTCAGGGAAGAAACTGGCTACAGACCCATGAATCATATGAATACAGTTGATAATTAAACAGATGGGACCTGATGAGGTTATCCTCAGAAGTTCTAGGTTAGGGGTGGCTAGGTGGTGCAGTGCGGGGCGGCTAGATGGCTCAGTGGATAGAGCACTGGCCCTTGAATCAGGAGTCCCTGAGTTCAAATCTGGCCTCAGATACTTAATAATCACCTAGGTGTGTGGCCTTTGGGCAAGCCACTTAACCCCATTGCCTTGCAAAAACCTTAGGAAAAAAAAGAAGAAAGAAGTTCTAGGTTACCCCTTGTCCTAACAATAAGTGGAAGATCCATTTGATCCAACCTCCATTTCTGGTCCCTAAAAACATTATATGGCAAACTAAGAAATCTGAACTCAGCTCATTGGAAAGCTATAGATAACTGACAAAGAAGAGAGGTCTTATGAGTTCCATATAAAGAAAAGTTTTCCTGTAAAAAAGTAGCATGTCCTGACTCAGGAGTTAGTGGGGTTTCTTTCATTTGAGGTTTCCCTACCATCACTATTTGAGGTTTTCAAATCAAGTCTGTTTGACCATCTTTTGATGGTAGTGACCAACAATGCTTGGTTAAGGTGCAGGGTGAACTCAGGGACTTTGAGACCCCACCCCTCCAATTTTGTGATTCTGTGGCTGGATTTCATTGAAAAGCATTGATGTTAGTATGAAACTTGATGCAGTCATAATAATGTCAACGGAGAATAGGACCATTTGACATACCTTTTCATTGAACTCTGTGTAGGGTGTCCTTGTTGGCACTGGGGAACAGCTTAGGTGAACATATTTCCATATTGTATATTTCTCTTGACTTTTTAGATCCCAAAAGTTCTGTCTTGAGCCTGAACCCTTTTCACTTCTCTCTCTACATTTTCTCTGGGTGATCTCATCAGGTCTGAAGGGTTTTGTTAACATTTCTGTAATCTGATTCCCAAGTATCTTTAAACTTGAATTACCTGCAACATTCTCCCCCATATACATTTGGTCAAATCCAATCTCTCTTCTCAATTTCAATTTTTAAAATTATATTACATATACAGTAGATTAGGTCTTGGGATTTTAGAGTTAAAAGTGAATCAATTTTGCCAATTACAGATGAGAATAGAAATACTCCTACACCTATTCCATTCATATCTTATTTTTTTTCTCCTTCCAGATCCATTTACAATTTATCTTGAGGGTGATCTAGCTTAGCTGTCTCAGTATAAACATTCTCAAATTTATTTTCCCCTCTATTGCTTTTTCCTGTTTAATGAGGCGGTATTATTCCTAATTTTGCTTCGTGTTGTTATGTATTGTTTTGCAAATGACTTCATAGTCTACACTGTTGTTGCCCTGTTGTCTCCAGTCTTGGCAAGGAGATAAATATTTTCCTTCTGGAGCTGTTTTCTGGGGTTTCTTTGCTTCCTTGTTATGATG
The DNA here is from genome assembly GCF_037893015.1 of Macrotis lagotis. Classification (NCBI taxonomy): domain Eukaryota; kingdom Metazoa; phylum Chordata; class Mammalia; order Peramelemorphia; family Peramelidae; genus Macrotis; species Macrotis lagotis. Next base: position 39,855,054 of record NC_133665.1, read on the forward strand.
ATTGTTTTGCACTGCTTAGGTTTTTCTAAGAAAAAATATTATTAGACAGTATTTTGTCTGATATTTATTGTTCAATCTAGTAATTTTTCTTAAGTACATTGGGTTAGGACTATGATAATCACATATGATAATGTCATCTCACTGTAATCCTCTATTCTAATTTGATCTTGATTTTGGCTTATTCAAATAACCAGTTGATGATCTGACTGTCTCTAAACAGATGATTTTGAATGGATTTCCATAGTGGTAGGCTGATATTAACTTTCTTGTAAGCTATAGTGAAGTTTACATTTTTTCCTTGTAGAAAAAGAGATTTTATTTATTTTTATAGTATTTTATTTTGTCTCAATTATATGTAAAGGTAATTTTTAACACACACTTCATAAAAATTTTGAGTTCCAAATTTTCTTCCTTTTTCATCTTACTTCTCCCTAAGATTGAAATCAATTTAACATAGCAATCATGTAATGCATTTTCATATTAGTAATTTTGTGAAAGGAGAAACAGACCAAAAGAAAAAAAATGGTATGCTTTGATCTGCATTCAGACTCCATCAGTTCTGTTTCTGCAATCAGATAGCATTTTTCATCCTGTGTCCTTTGGGATCGTCTTAGATCATTGTTTGCTGAGAATAATCAAGTCATTCATAGTTGTTCATCATGCAATATTTGTAACTACCACGTTAAATCTAAAATCCACTTGAAAATATGCCTCATGAGGGGATGGCTAGGTGGAGCAGTGGATAGAGCACCAGCCCGGAAATCAGGAGGACCTGAGTTCAAATTTGACCTCAGACACTTAATAATTACCTAGCTGTGTGGCCTTGGGCAAGCCACTTAACCCCATTGCCTTGCATCCCCCCCCAAAAAAAGAAAATAAAAAAATTCCTCATGGGGCAGCTAGGTGGCACAGTGGACAGAAGGGTCCTGGAGTCAGGAGGACCTGAGTTCAAATCCAACCTAGACACTTAATAATTACCTAGCTGTGTGACCTTGGCAAGTCACTTAACCCCATTGGCTTGCAAAAAACCCTCAAAAACCCCCAAAAAAGAAAAAAAAGAAAATGTACCTCACAAGAGTTCATGGTCTCATGCAGAATCTATTCGTTGTTTTATGCATATAAAAGGTTCATGTTTGTTGACAAGTTCATAAAAAATAAAATTATAAAAAGAAACCTAATAGAAGAGATAACAATGTGATTATATACATAATTTATAATTTATTTATAGGCATAATTTAGTGTTATTGTGGGCATTTGGGAAAAGTTACCTAATAATAAGTTATTAAAATAACAGGTACAAAAATCACACCAGAAGTCTTGGTTTTAAAAAAAACAACTGAGTGGTAGGATACTGGAAATTCTTATAAACTCAAATTAAAATTATTATCTGGAAAAATAAAGACTTTTCATTTATTGTGTTGTTTAGAGAAAATGGAGCATTTTTCTTTATCTCTTCCCCTTTTCAGCTTCTCTTAAACAAAATAAAGGGTGAGCACTTAATTAAATCCTGATCCCTAGGAAGTGTCCTTTAAGAAATATTGATTTGTAAACTGTGCCCTTTGATCTAGTAATACCACTCCTAGGTCTGTATCCCAAAGAGATCACTAGGAAAAGGAAAAAAGGACCTACATGTACAAAAATATTTATAACAGTTTTTTTTTGTGGTGGCAAAAAAATTGAAAATTGAGGGGATACCCATCAGTTGGGGAATGGTTGAATGTATATGAATGTAATGGAATACTATTGTTCTATAAGAAATGATTAGCAGATGAATTTTGGAGAAAATGATATACAATACCAGCAACATTTCTAGATGATCAGCTATGATTGACTTAACTCTTTTCAGCAATACAATGATTGAAGACAAGTCCAAAAGACTCATGATGGAAAATGCTATCAATATCCAGAGAAAAGAACTATGGAGTCTAGCATCCAAGATGGTTGAGAAAAGATAGGGACTTGCCTGAGTTCTCCCCCCAAGCCCCTCCAAGTACCTTTAAATCATGCAATAAAACAATTTCTGGAGTAACAGAACCCATAAAAGGATGGGATGAAATAATTTTCCAGAAGGTTAGCAGGAAAGGTCTGTCACACCTGGGAGAAAGTGGAGCACAGTCCAGAGCAGGTTTTAACAGACCTACCTCAACCCCAGATCTTGGGAGCTACTGAATTAACAGTAATAGCAGCTTCTAAGGTTCTCAGTCACAGATGGTAAAGGATCAAACAATTGGTCGGAAGAAGATTATAAGGGTCCCTTTGTTAGCACTGAGACAGGACTCTGTTGCTTGCCTATACTCTGGTTTGCACTCCTGGGTGGCAGTCCCAGGATGAGGAGGAGCACTAATACACCAGAGTTTGTGGCTGTAGTGGAGCAGAGATCCTCATCACTGTCCCAGGACAGAAAAGAGTGCTTGTGGTCACTCAGAGATCAGAATACAGGCTAAGTGAATAATAAATATAACTCTGAAGAGCTGCACAAAATCTCTGAAGTTTAAAACAGTGCCCCATCCACCCTAGAAGGAGAGTCCTACTTTAACAAAGAAGTATAAATCAAGAAATAGATTGGGAAAATGAGAAAATAACGAAAAATATTCTGACTATAGAAAGTTGCTATGTGACATGGAAGATCAAAACACACACAGTTAGGAAAAGATAACAAAGTCAAAGCTCCTATATTGAAAACCTCCAAGAAAAATACAAATTTGTTTCAAGCCATGAAAGAGCTCAAAAAGAAATATAAAGTTTGAATGCATATCAAAGCATACTGTTTTCACATTTTTTGCTTTCTTGGGGGGGGGGGGTGTTTGGATTTTTTGTGTTTTTGTTTCTTCTTTCAAAACATGACTAATGTGGAAATATGTTTACATGATTGCACATGTATAACCTATATCAAATTGCTTGCTATTTTTGGGAGGGGGTTATAAGAGAGAGAAGGAAGGAGAAAAATTTGAACCTCAAAATAAAAAAAAATTAATGTTGAAAACTATTTTTTCATGTAATTGTAAAAATAAAATATTATTTGCCAACAACAACAACAAAAACATTGATTTGGTCTTGAAAATGTATTAAAGTCCTCATTTGACAGATGAGGAAACTGGAAATCAGTAAAATGAGATAACTTCTCAAAGATCCTATGGTCAGTTGGTAGAAAAAGAAGATCTAAGGTCAAGCTGTCTGGTGCTATGTAATAAGTAAACTATTACAATAATATCTAAATTAATCTTATTCTTTTTTGTAGAATAAATGACTGTGCATAGCATTGCTCTAGGTGTCTTATGGTAATAACAAAATCCTTTGCCTTTGGGGACATTTTTATTTTAAATGAGCTGCTGGCACAATGGTTGTGCCAACACTGTAAAACCCAGGTTCCTTTAAAACAATATGACTTACATGTGGGATTTCCCTGTGCTGGATTCTCAGGCAATAATTTGGAGAAATAGCCAGTGGGAGAGAAGGTTGTGTTCTCAAGAATTTTTTTTACTCAACTTATGATTTCACTGTTGTAGATGGACTCCAGATGAAGAAACTCCCACTATCTATGTAGAAAGACAACTGGTCTACAATTTAGAACTCATTTTCTTGGAGCATTAAGATTAAGTGACTTTCCTGGTGTCATACAAATGGTATGTACCAGAGGTACAATTTGAGCCCAAGTTTTCCTGACCCCAAGGCTAGTTTTTTATCCATTCATTGCTCTGGGCTTTGATAGATGATATTAGGAGACAAGAGACTGGAATATATAGATGAGACTATAAACTTGCTACCATCAATAAGGTAAGATATATGAGTTGACCCATTACCTCCTCCATACTGACCCCCCTCCTTATAAGGCTGTTCTTTTGTTACTTTCTTTTTCCCTTCAATCCTTGATAATCGTTTTTATCCCATCTCATTTGAGTAAAAAATGTCCTCAGAGAGAGGAGAATGAGGGAAGAATCACTTAGTGTGATTTACCAGGGACTCTGACACCCTCTTCCCCCCATAAGGGCTCTGACCCCTGCATCCCACAAGGATAAACCTGGTTATGTGAACTTGAAATTAAGTGAGGTTAAACTTTCATACAAATTTATTAAGAATGTGTGTAGATATCATCATGAATATTAAAATATCAATCAGTATAAGTGGCACAAATTATCTTCATTTTTGTATAGGCTTAATGTTGAAGAATAAAAGGTAATTGGCTTTTTATTTTCAAAAGGTTCAAGAATACACTCTCTGTAATTTCCAGTGACAGGCAGACTTTTTTTTCAAAGACATTTAGAATTCACCAAGTTTCCATTTTGCTATTTAGTTAAGGTCAGTATGACTGATTTGAAAGGCTGAACAAACTTTTGTCACCTGTCTTGATTTTAGATATTCCTAAACTTCCCTCTTTTGTAGACATATTTGGAAATGAACCAAGTTGGTCCATGGATTTGTTTTTATTGCAAAAGAATCAAGCAAACATGTTAACATTTAATCTTCTATCACCGGAATCAGAAACAAAATTCTCAGCAACTTCCAATGCTGTTGAGAGATATTTTTCTGATGCCTGTTGTGAGAAGTTAGGGTATGTAAAATAAATGATGTATGGAGCTGTAGGAATGCGACTTTTCCAGACTACCTTATGTCTAAGGAACATTAAACATAGGGTTCTCGTTTAGCAAATAAATAACCATTCATTTCAATGGCTGCATAGTCTGGACTTTTGTGCATATTTTTGCAAAGATAAGGAGAGGCCATTAGGGATTTAATATAAAATAAATCGCCAAGGGGTCTTCTTGTAGTCCTAGTCTTTCTGCCACATGGTGTGTTACTAATGTGCATAAATGGGCTTAAATGAATTTGTTATCTGTATTACATTTGCAGTATGTATATATTTATATATTATTTTTTAATTGTGTTTAAAAATAAAGCATTAAATACATCATTTTGGTGGGTTGAAAACGTACAGTACGTAAATCAATCAGCTTCAATTAAATATCGAAAATGGCAATGTATACAATTTGCCTGTGGGTGAATTTACCCCACAGAGTTTAATATATTAATATTTTAGCTTTGAGAACTCAGAGGTATCCTTATGGTTAATTTGTTACCTTATAAGAATTAGATTGCAATCCAAGTTAAAACAATGAAAGGGGGGGGAAATGCATTGATGAGCCACTGAAGGTATCTACTGTTTGGCTTTTTTATTGAGGCCCTTGGTCAGATTTTTGAATGTTGTTATAGTGATGGTCCTACACCAGCTAAACAAGGCTCTTTGCTTTCTTCTTGTGTGGTCTTTTCATTTCTATAGATTTAGAAAGAATTCTGAGAGGAATTTGAATGGGTTGTTCATTTGAAATTTTTTAGTAATCATCTGTTTTGAATTAATTTGGTAGTGGTTCCTGGAAGGTGGGTCAGTATTCACCATTGTGACTTTTGCCTTGGTCAATGACATGTTGGTCACTGGAACAAAAGAACAAAAGAACAAAAATAACAAAAGGACAGCCTTATGAGGGGGTCAGTATGGAAGAGGTAACGGGTCATCTCATATATATCACCTTATTGATGGTAAGTCACATAAGGAGTCACATGTTGGTCATCCATTTTCCCCTTCTCTGAGCATTTATTAAGCTTAGAAGGTGAACAAAGAATTGTGTTAGATGCTGAGTGAGATAGCAACACTATTTGATTGTGGGTGATTATTTAAAATATAATTCAGTCCTGCTCCACAACCCTTAATGTTGTTTGTGCTCATCTTTACTCCTCTTTGGGTTCTTCTGTCATTTACTCCTCCTGACTTGTCTCTTTTATTCTAAGAAATATTATCAGATCAATATTTCTCCATTGTCTCTTGGCAAAAAAGTCTCTATTGTTCCAATCACATTGGTTCCCTTCTCTAGCTACTCAAACTACATATGTATTAACCACCCTATTATAAAATTAGCTCCTTGAAGGCAGACACTGTCTGCTTTTGACATTTGTCTCCCTATTGATTGATTGTTGTTGTTGTTTAGTCATTTTTCAGTTGAGTCTAACTCTTCATGATCCCATTTGGGATTTTCTTGGCAGTGATAATGCAGTGGTTTCCTTCTCCATCTCATTTTACAGATGAAGAAATTGAGGCAAATGGGGTGAAATGACTTGCCCAGGGTCACATAGCTAGGAAATGTCTGAGACCAGATTTGAATTTAGGAAGATGAACCTTCCTGATTCCAGGGTTGGCACTCTATCTGTTGAGTCACCTAGATGTTCATCCCTACCATTTAGTGCATGTTAAACAAATACTATATGTTTTCACATTGGTTCAATCAATCATAGGTTTATAGAGTAATAAATTTAGAGCTGAAAAAAAATCCTCTTAGGCCATCTACTCTACAGATGAAGAAAATGAGGCCCACAGAAGTTAAGTGATATGCTGAACATGACACCAATAGTGTGTCAAATATAACTTCTTTGATTTTTGAAACAGTAACTCATTTCACAGTACCACACATTTATTAAATGCCTATTGTATACTATGCATCATGTTAGGTGCTGGGGATATGAAAAATTTTTTAAAAGATCCTGCTATCAAGGAGAGTGTGTGTGTGTGTGTGTGTGTGTGTGTGCGTGCGTATACATACATACATATATATACACAAATGTATGTATGTATGTATGTGTGTGTATGTATGTGTGTGTGTGTGTGTGTAGAACCTACTGGGGTGATACGATGTGTACCCAGTACAAGATTATAAATCCTAATACAATATTTTGTTCTTGGATTGAGAAAAAAACATTGCTCTTGAGGTATCCTTTTCCTTCTGAGTTCTTGATCATTTCACCTGATTTTACCTAGATATATATGTACTGTTCTTTGATGAAAATAGAATTTAAAACAAGAGCCTCAGACTAACTGAGAGATTGAGTAGGCATTGTGACAACTCAGAGAGGGAAAGAGAATTTCCCAAGAGAAGATGAAGAAGGACTTCATGGAGGTGTTATTTGACCAGGGTTTATGATACTATTTTTAAAAGTAGGAAGAAGAGTGGAAAGGACACTCAAGAACAGTTTAAGCAAAGTCAGGAGGGTGAGTGAATACAGGTCATGCTTATGGCATAGTTTGACCAGAGTCCTCAAAAAGGCATCAAATGACTTGAGTTTTTGAAGACTAGAGTCAGAAAAGGAAAAACTAAGTATTTGAGGTACTTTTTGATAGATTATGGGGAAATATGTTAGTTTTGATATGGCATGTAGGATACCCATATAGACTTGGATGGAAAGGATCTCAAAATAGAGAAATTAATTAGGAAGTGATTACAATAGTCCAGGTGAAAGTCAAGAAGTGGGGAATGGGAATATGAGGGAAGAGGGAAATACATGAATTATAGTATATATAGAATCAATGAAATTAAATTTTGATTTCATTATTTGAATCTAAATTGAAACATTTACTAACTGTGTGACTGGAAAAATCACTTAATCTGTGTCTGCCTCAGTTTCTTCAAATATAATATGGAGATAATAAAAGTATCTACTTCTTGGAATTGTTGTAAAGATCAAATAAAATCACATTTGCTTAGCATGGGGCTTGGCCCATAGCAGGGGCTTAAAAAACATTTCCTTTCTACATAGAATTTAAAAATATTCATGTTATTCATCAAGCAAAATTGGATCTCAAATGATCATAAAGTGGTTTTGTTGCCATATGTTTTTAAAAATATAATTACTTTTGAGACATATTTATCTGCACAATTTTAAATGTTCATATCATAGAAAGCTCATTCTTAAGACATGTACAATGAGACATATCTGTGTGTTTTTGTATTCCTTTTAATTGTCTGCTTAGTGAAATTGTCTTGTTTTTGCATCTGTGCTACTTTTTTTACATCTCAAAATCTGTTTTAAACATAATAGGATAATGTCAAAATCCTTGTTTCTCCTAATAGTTCTCATTAGGAGCAAAGTCTCATAAGAGAGGCAAAAATAATTCTGTCTATAATGTGAGCAGGAATAGGAATTAAAATTTATTTTTTTATTTTTTTAAGGCAATGTGGCTAAATGACTTGTCCAAAGTCACACAGCTAGGTAATTAATAAGTGTCTGAGGTTGGATTTCAACTCAGGTCCTCCTGATTCCAGGGCCAGTGCTCTATCCCTTTTGCTACCTAGCTGTTCCAGAAATAGGAATTTGATAGGATTAATATTTTAAGTGGCAGGTATGCAGTAATACCCTTATACCTACAAGTATTTCATGAATTGAAAAAAAACAAAAGAGACCTAGAATTTTAGAATTTTTGAGTTAGGACTTTTAATATAATTTAGAGGCAGTGTCAACTTGATATAGGGGAATTAGCACCACCCTTAATTCTGAAGGTTTGAATTTGAGTTCCAGCTTTGCCTGGCCCTATGACCTTGGGCAAATTAGTTCAATTCTCTGCAACTAATTTTCCTTATCTTTAAAATGGGGATAATAATACTTGAACGATCTATTTTACAAAATTAAGATTATCAAGTGAAGTAATTGATGTAAAACTATATGTAAATTCTAAATCATGATATAAATATAAGCTCACAATATTCATTCACAATTATTCATTCATCTCCATTTTCAGATGAGGAAACCAAGGTTGTTTTAGAGAGAGGAAGAGATTGGTTCAAGGTCATACAGCTAATAATGAATAGATTGGAACTAAAATACCCAGGTCTCTGACTTCTTAGAAATCTTTCCTATTAAATCACACTGCCTCTCTTGGCTAATAGCTTTCAAGGATTGCCTTTTTTTTCCTGCACACAAAATCATTGTCATAACAATCTCATACAAGTGTAAAATATGGTAAGTTCACATGTGTGTCTAATACTTAAATCTGAGTGATATAGAAATGGTTTCTCTAAATTTGACTAATTTATCATTTGTGCTTCTTCCTCTTGCTGTTATCATAGCTTTAGCTTAGCTATTCATGGGGTACAGGCACTGACAGCAGGAGGTATTATTTTGAAAAATGTTCCACATAAAAATATATCTTGCAATTTGTCCACACATTATAGTGTGTTTGTTTCCAAAGCTAGTTGAGTCTCTGTACACAGTCATGTGGCACACATGAGTAATCTTCAATACAGGAAGATGGGTTGATTCTTGAATGATCAGTTCAATCCTACAGTAATTCAGGTGAGCAAACAATTTCTTGTTCATTCAGAGCCCACTCACATGAGGGAGATTGTAAATTTCCTGAGACCAGGGTGCTTGACATTTGAGATGGGAAAGGGAAAAAATTAATTTCCTACTATATGATAATTATTGATATATGCATATTCATATAGAATACTAAGTACACTACAAATATTATCTCATTTGATTCTTGTAACTGTTTTGGGAGTCAGGTACTGTTATGATGCCCACTTTACAATTTTAAAAAATTGACACAAGTTTAGTAATTTTCGCAAAGTCACATAGCTGGTAAGTATCTGAGGCTGGATTTGAACTCAGAATTTCCTCACTCTAGGTCCAGTGCTCTATATGACCTAGTTGCTTCATATGGTATTTTCAATGCACTAACAAATGCAAGCATTACTTCAAAAATCTCACCCAGGTCAATGGCTTGTTTCTAGGGAGAATTGTTCAATAGGGAGTTAATACTTTTGAATGACTATCAGAGAAAGAAGATGACTTTGAAATATTACTCTGTGTGCTTTGATATTATTTATTTTCAAAATATTTTCTAATATACTTTACATAATTGCACATATATAATAACCCATATTAAATTGCTTACTGTCTTATGGAGGAGAATAGGGAAGGAGGAAAAAATTTGCAACTCAAAATTTTATATAAAAATAATTGTCTAAATTGTCTTTATATGTAAAAATTTTTTTAAAAAGAATGTTTTCTATTAACAAAGAATATGTATATAGTGATGGACTTAATCTTAGACCTTGAACAAAGTAAGTTTTTTTTTAACTGCATGATCTTTGATTTGCTTCCTGCAAAAGATCTTGAATTAGACTTTTGTTCAAATTCTGCCTTCGACACTTACTAACTTGGGAAAATCATTTAACTACTCCAAACCTCTTTCCTCATCCGAAAAATGATGGACTTTCTAAAATTCCTCCTGTCTCTGGGTTTTATGATTCTATGAACTCTTTCCTGGTATAATCCTACTTTAAAAGTTATATAAATTCATTTATGTGAGATTTCAAGAAACAGCTGTTGCTGGTGATTTTCCCAAGGGTTAGTTGGGCACCATATGATATCCTTCCTTACATTCCCTGCTCTACCACCATTTTTTAATGTAAAATTGATAGTCTTTAAATAAATAAATAAAATCCCTCACTTCATTTAAAGAAAGTATGTCAGTCAATAAACTTTTTATACCCCAATATGTTCTAGGTACTATACTTATCATCTGTGATACAAAGAAAAGCAAAAGATAAGTGCTACTCTTAAAGACCTGAGGACATCTTCATTTATTTACTTGGTGAGAATCAAAAGACTTCTACTCGAATCAATTAAGACATTTCACTTAGATTCAACAAGAAGTCTCTTCCTATTGGGTGAAGGATTTGGTTGCTTCTCCCTACCCCTACTCTCTCTTACTCTCCTCCTCCCTCCCCCACCTCCAACCCAGTTGGTATAAAAGGAGAAATTTCAAGAGTCTGACTTTTGAAAAGAAAAGAGTAGGGATTTCAAAAACTGTGGTAGAGAAAAGGGAAAAATGAGGAGAGACATTGGTTGTCCTGGCATTCCAGAGCAGAAGATTTGGGCTGACACCACCAATGGTATCCAAGCCTGCTCTCTCACAAACTTCCCTTCCCATACTTATCTCTTAAATGGAATCCACTTAGCTGTTTCTTTATCCAAATATTTCCAGTATTCTGAATTTTGCATTAACTGCAAAATAGAATTATCCTAAGAGGTAGCCTAGAGTGATTGTTAAGGTATTCCTGACATTTCATTCACTACAAACTTCCTAAAACACCATAGAATAGCACAACATGTACCTTATATTTTCCCAGGTTTAAAAGGAGATAATGATTATTCTTATAAAGGTGAAATCTAGTTAAAAATCTTTTTAGGGTAGCCAGCTAGGTGAAATAGTGGATAATGCACCAATCTTGGAGTCAGGAGGACTTGAGTTCAAATCCAGCCTCAAACACTTGATACTTAATTGGCTGTGTGACTTTGGGTAAGTCACTTAACACCATTGTCTTGCAAAAACATACACATAGATGGGTTTTTGAAAGACAATGGAGATATATACATATATATTCAGAATAGTCTTAAAAAGGACAGGGGGTGGAGATATCATAATAAAAAAATTTTGAATGCTTATTAAGTTTTAGGCCCTCTGCTGGGTACTATAGAATCAAACCCCTATCCTCAAGGAACTTAAAGGTTAGCAGGGAAACCCTGTACACATTTAAGTAAGTGCGAAATATACAGAAAATAATATTTTTTGCAAGTGAACTTTATTATTACTATTATAATAATTTTTTGTAAGAGTAAACATACACTCCCTCCCCCCGCAAGAAGATGAGAAACCTCAAGAATAGTGAGAGAGAGAAAAAATGTACTTCATTCTGTGTTCAAATTCCAAGTTGCTTCAATATTTTTTCCCACAGTTGCTATTACTAGCTGTACTTGCACACTATTCCTCCCCACTCTCAGTTATTTTATTTTCTCTCTCTCCTTTCATCCTGGCCCTGTTCAAAAGTGTGTTGTATCTGAGTACCCTCTCCCTTAAACTTCCCTCTCTTCTATCACCTATTCCCCCCTTCCCTCTCCCATTCCCCCTTATCCCATCTCTTTCTTCTCATTTTTCTCTAGGGTAAGATAGATTTCCTCCCCCTATTAAGTGCGTATGTTATTTCCTCTCTGAGCCATTTCTGATGAGAATGAAGGCTCACTCATTCCCCCTTGCCTCCCCCCTTTCCACTCCATTGAAAAAGCTTTTTCTTGACTCTTATGTGAAATTTATTAGCTTCTTCTTCATCTCCTTCCCCTTCCTCCCAGTACTTTTCATTATCACTCATTGACTTCTGTCTCTATAGTCTCCTTCAAATAGCTCTTATAAATGAGAAAGTTCATATGAATTATCAATATCTTCTTCCCATGCAGAAATACAAACAGTTCAATATCATTAAGTTCCTCATAGTTAGTCTTTCTCATCCACCCCCTCTATGGTTCACCAGAGTCCTGTACTTAGAGATCAAACTTTCTGTTCAGCTCTGGTTGTTTCAATAGGAAAGTTTGAAAGTCCCCTGTTTCATTGAAAGTCCATCTTTTCCCCTGAAAGAGAATGCCCAATTTTGCTGGGTAGTTGATTCTCAGTTGCATTCCAAGATCTTTTGCATTCCGGAATACCATATTCTAATCCCTTTGAGCCCTTAATGTAGATGATGCCAGATCCCTTGTAATCCTTATTATGGAGCCTCAGTAGTTGAATTATTTGTTTCTGGCAGCTTTTAGAATTTTCTCTTTGATTTGGGAGTTTGGGAATTTGACTATAATATTCCTGGAAGTTTTTCTTTGGGGATCTCTTTGAGGAGGTGACTGGTGAATTCCCTCAATTTCTATTTTACCCTCTGCTTCTAGGCTCTCAGGGCAATTTTGCTGCATTATTTCTTGAAAAATGAAGTCTAGGCTTTTTTTCCTGTTCATGATTTTCAGGTAGCCCAATAATTTTTAAATTATTTCTTCTGGATCTGTTTTCAAGGTCAGTTGTTTTTCCAATGAGATATTTCACATTTTCTTCTAATTTTTTTATTTTTTTGGAAGAGTTTTATTTCTTCCTCATTTCTTCCAAAGTCATCAGCTTCCTTTAGTTCCATTCTGTATTTGAAGGAGTTATTTTCTTTAGAGAGATTTTTTTAATCTCCTTTTAAAGCTGGCTAATTCTGCTTTTTTTAAGGCATTCTTCTCCTTATTTGCCTTTTTGTTTTGCTTTTTCCATTAGACCTAAACTGGTTTTTTAGCATATTATTTTCTTCAGTATTTTTTTCATTTCTTTCACCAAGCTATTGATTTGGTTTTCATGATTTTTCTACATTGCTCTCATTTCTCCTCCCAATTTTTCCTCCACCTCCCTTAATTGCTTTTCAAAGTCTTTTTTGAGCTCATCCATAGTCTGAGCCTATTTTCTATTTCTCTTGGAGATTTTGGATATGGAAACTTGGATTTTGTAGACATCTGAATATGTGTTTTGATCCTCCATGGGACTAAAGTAATTCTCTATGGTCAGATTCTTCTTTTTCTGTTGTTTATTCATTTCTTCAGCCCAAGACTAATTTACAGCACTTCCAAGGCTTTGGAGTTTTTTGGGGGGAGGACACCCCACTGACACCTTTATTCCTCCAAGGTCTTATGTTCTCTTGCCTGTGCTTTAACATGTAGATGACCACCACACTCCCCTCTGCCCTGGCTGCAAGGAGGAGTCCCGCTTGGCTACCTAGCATGGAAACCCAAAGTGCAACCTAGATCCGAGTATGGGCAAACAGCAGAGTCCCACCCAGAGGGAGAGCAGAGAAACCTTTGCAGTCTTACCTGACCCCTTTACCATCTGTGGACTGTGCTCTGGGCGTTCAGACTGCCCTTTCCAGATTCTTGCTGCAGATTCTGTGGTTGGTGCTCCCTTACTCCACACATTCTGGTGTAGCAGAGTTCTCTCCCCACCCTTTCAAGCTGTTCAGGGGCTGTGCTGTGACCAGGGCTCTTTCCAGCTCCCAGTCTTGGTGAAACACACCTTTGCCATGGAACTTCTAAGTTATCTTGGACTGGGGAAATGTATCACTCAGTCTTTCTGTGGGTTCTGCCCCTCTAAATTTTGGCTAGAGCTTTTGGAGTTTTGGGGGAAAGGAGTTCCCAGGAAATGCTGCCTTCATACCACCATCTTGGCTCTGCCCCCCCCCCAGAAAATAATATTAAAGAAAAACATTGCAATCTGAAAGATGCATGTAGAAGGAGAAAGGACATGTATTATCAGGAAACAAGTCTCAGACTTTATAGCCTTTAATTTCATTTAGGGTGGGGGTAGGGTTTTCTGCCTTTTACTCTCCTCTATCTAATTCTCCTCACAATTTATGGTGTTGCTATCTTCCATGTCCACTACTTCTCTGTAAACCACCTGTTTCTCAAAGTAGCTTTGGGTGTTGAAAACAAATTATTATTATTTCCTAGTTGATGGTAGAGTGGTCCCTTACAATATGATTCACAATCTTCAAAATAAGGGAGTACTGTGATCTTAGGATCTCTCTTTATACAAAATTATGTCCGTCCTCTGCCATCATATATTACAGTATAATTCTAGTTTTTAAAAGGCAAGAAATCTGTTTGGAGAATAAACATGCTAATTTGCATTTTTCCAGACACTTTAAACCTTTGGAAATCTTTGGAAATATATGTAACTTATAAAGTCAGTGAATTGCTATTTTCTGAGATCTAAATAATGAGAGTATGGATAAAATAGATACTTTTATTATTGTTTGTGACACATTTGATAAACTATCAGCATGAGAATACAGTTGATTTGAGCTATAGTACCATGTTACCTTAATCATTGTTTGAAAATGAAATATGCTGCCAAACAATAGTTTTGTTAATATATGGACTTTTGATTGTTTTGTTGAATTGTCCAATTCCTGATTTATTCCCAATACCAGGACTTGTCTTAAATCCTCTTTTCTATTTGCTCTTTGTGATGTGTGCTTGGTTAACAGTTACTGGAGTTGAATTGAAGTTCTTGCTCATGTCTCTGTTGTGGGACCAAGAGCAATGATGTCCCTTTCCAGAGCTGATTTCTTGTGAGTAAATTGAAGGGAACGATAATTGCACTACATTCTTTGAGTAATTGTTATGGGAATGCTCTTTGTAAATCCTAAAAACTGTTAACTGCTTGTTATTCTTCAGGGAAGGCTTCATTACGGTGTTAGTATTTGAATTGAGCATTGAAAAATGATTAGGAAATGTAATTGGGCAATATTTACCAGACTAAAGAAAATAAATTGCTATATTGCTGCTGCCTTCTCAAGGAGCAGGGGATGGGCAGAAGAAAGAGAAATTGAAACTTAAAATTTTACAAAATGAATGTTAAAAAAGCTTAAAAATGTAATTGGGAAACATTTAATAAAATTTTAAAGTGGAAAAATAAAGAAAAATGATTAGGATGATGATAGGAACAACAAAGAATAGCAAGTAGCAAAAATAATGTGAGTAAAGGCCTAGAGACAGAAGATTTAAGGCATATTTGAGTAGTCTGGATTGTGGAAATATAGAGGATGTATTTGGGAGAAGTAAAAGATGAAATTGAACAGTTAAGTTGAGATTGGAGTCTGGAGGTCTTTACCAGGTTAAGAAATTTTAACTTAATTTGATAGAAAAGAAGCCAATAAATACTGTTGATCAAGGGAGTGACTCAATAAGAGCTGTAATTTTGGAAATATTAATCTGACAGCTGGGTAGCAAGTGAATTAGAGGGTGGCATGCAGACACTCTGGGTAGAGAGACTAGTTAGATAGAGGATATTTTTTTTTTGCAAGGCAAACGGGGTTAAGTGGCTTGCCCAAGGCCACACAGCTAGGTAATTATTAAGTGTCTGAGACTGGATTTGAACCCAGGTACTCCTGACTCCAGGGCCGGTGCTTTATCCACTATGCCACCTAGCTGCCCGGAGATAGAGGATATTTCAATGGTTCAGGAAATAGATAAGGAAGGTCCAGAGGAAATATAAAGGAGTGAGGTGGGGTGGAGTAATATTCAAGAATCATTTCAGATATAGAAACAATAGGATTTGTAAACTTCTTCTTTCCTCCTTCCCTGGGATCTCAGTAGAAAAATATAATATCTTCTGTCCCTTTGTCTCTCCTATGTTCTCTAAGTAATTTCTCTTGCATATGTGCCTGTCACTCCTTTTGATGGATCTATAATCCTCCCCAATCTGAAGGAAGGAGGAAAGAAAAGAAAGAAAGAAAGAAAGAAAGAAAGAAAGAAAGAAAGAAAGAAAGAAAGAAAGAAAAGAAAGAAGCTTTCTATTTTAGACTCCTCTACATCATGCATCAGCTGTTCTCTCTGTCTCTATCTCCCTGTGTTTCTGTCTGTCTCTGTCTCACTGTCTCTGTCTTTTTTCTCTGTGTGTCTGTCTCTCTGACTGTTTCCATCTCTATCCCTCTGTCTCTCTATGTCTCTCTGTCTCTCTGTCTCTCTCTCTCTCTCTCTCTCTGTTTTTGTTTAGTCCTCATTTTCATCTCCAAATATTTGGGATTGTTGAATGCCTACTTTCCCTTTTCTTTAGAGACAGAATACTCAGTTATCTTTTTTTCTAAATTTCCCCTTAACACTCTTCTTGGTGGACTTTTCATCTTTTTTTTCCTAGAATGTTAATGTCTCCCCAAGAACCTGGGTTTGACCTCTTCTTCCTCCTTTCCTTCCTCCCTTCTTCCTTCTTTTCTTCCTTTCTTCCCTTTTTCTTTTACTTTCTCCCTTCTTTCCTTTCCCTCCTTTTCCCCTCCCTTTCTTTCTTCTTTATGCCAGACAGAGAGAAATAGCATAACACAGACTTAGAAAACTCTTACATGATTTTATGGCATGGACATCTCTCATGGGAAGCCATGCCACAGAGTTTGCCTGGAGAGCTCCCAGGCCAACTGTGTCACAGGCTAAACAGGATAAATGATTGCCTCACTCTGGAGATAGGCATGCCTTTCGAGTCCCTCTGAGACATTTTAATATCCAGTAAATAGTTTATTAAATGTTACTGATATGGTCAGAAAAAAATGCATGTACTCCTCATAATGAGTAGAGTTGTATTATTTCCTGCCATTTTCTGAAACTTCTCATTGGAGCAATAGTAAAGGTTTGAGGTCTTTTGGGGATGTTTAACAGGCATCAAGGGACAGTACTGTAGAGCATAGCATTTACCTAGTCCTGGAATTCTTTTTTTTTTTGCAAGGCATTAGGGTTAAGTGACTTCCACAAAGGTTACACAGCTAAGTATTAAGTGTCTGAGGATGGATTTGAACTCAAATCTTCCTGACTCCATGGCTGGTGCTCTATCCACTATGCCTAGTCCTGGAATTCTTTACCTTTCTATAGGTCTTGGACCCCTTGAGCAGTTTTCTGAAGCCTATGGACCCCTTCTCAGAATAATATTTCTAAATGTGTTCAACAAAATACAAAGGAAATCAATAATATTAAAATCAAGCTTTAGCTTTTTTCAGATCCCCCTGAAATCTTCCCATAGACTCTTTAGGGATTTATGGACCCCAGGTTAAGAATCCCTGATCTAGGGTAGTGATCACCCTTATCTAATAACACCTGTGTGGCTGAACTCATCACAGCCCTTATTCTCATCAGATGCTATTTTATGCAAAATAGGAAGATCTGGCTGCTCTCCAGTGGCTGTGTCAGACAGCTGGAACACAGCCACCTGAAACAGTGCTGTTCAATTAAACTCTGAATCTCAGGTAAGTCTTATCTATTGATTGAGCACTGACCATATGTTAGAACAGCAGAAGTCTATGATCCCCTCATGTCTTTAATAGGCAGGCAGAAGAGCATTCGGGTCGTATGCTGATTCCATCTCTTATGCTTAAAATTAGACACTGAGGAGATGTATACAGGGCTCTTTGCTTTGCCTTCTAAGTAGAATGCCACCCAAAGATGGCATATTCTGTGATGATGTCCCTACTTAATGGTTTACAGTTCTTTGAAATTGTACTGAATTGTTGTTAAGAAACTGAAGAAATCTTTTATTTGATTAAACTCTTAGTAATTGGGCCAGTAAACTAAAAAGGATTTATTTAAGTAAGGGTTGCTAGGTGGTTCAGTAGATACAGCATAGGGCCTGCAGTCAAAAAAAAAAACCTGAATTCAAATCCAAGGCACTTAATAGTTGTGTGATGCTGATTACACCCTGTTTGCCTCAGTTTCTTCATCTGTAAAATGATCTGGAGAAGGAAATGGCAACCACTCCAGTATCTTTACCAAGAAAACCCCAAATGGGGTCATAAAAAGTTGTACATAACTGAACAACAACAGCAAAGGACTTGCTATATGCCAGCTATTGGGCTGTGTTGGGGAGGCTAAAAATTGCAAAAAAATAAAAAAAATGATCCCTGCCCTCAAAGAACTTACCTTCTAGTGGAGGAGACATGAAGATTTTGAAGTATAACTGAAATATAATTTCAGAGAAAGACTGAGAGAAATGACATAGTCAGACATGCTTTGGGAAGATTAATTTTTATTTGCCAAAAGATCCCAATTTTATCAAACAAATAAGAAAATCAGAATGGCTGAAATAGCTTAGGAAACAGAATCACTACACCATTATGAAGAACTGTAATAAGACTTAGATCTTAGAACTGGGAGACCCAGATTCTAATCTCATTATTGTAGTTATTAAAATGATCTTTGGGAAATCACAACCTTTTCCCAAGTTTCCTCACTTGTAAAATGGAAGGCGTTCAAACCCTTTATCCAATGAAATATGGACATCCAGTGATATATAGTGATATATGAACATCTTCAGTACACAACAGTATGTGCCAAGGCATATAGGACCAGAAAAGGAGGTGGGCAGGTTATTTAAGAATGTGATCCTAGAGGGACAGTCTTGGTGACCTACTAGTATTAACAAGATATGAAAACAACCAGTAATGACCTTCACTCTTTTGGATGACTGCTCTAGAGGATTTGTGGAAAGATGCAAATGAAAACTACCCAGAATGGGAAGGTGAAGACTTATGAGCAAAAGCTGAGTAGAAAGCATATTGCAGATGAAATCATGGATTCATCTAATATCTGAATAACATATTTAACTGAAATCACACATGATTGTATATACACTTATGAAAAGTTGTTTTCAGAAAAGCAAAGACATTATTTTCTGAAAATAAGTTTTCATCTTTTCTTCATTATTTATGAAACATCTTGATATTTTGAACTGCTCATGATCTAGTTCTAGTGTATCTCCTTTTAAATCAGTGAAAAGTATCTGACAGGAAGATTTGTGCTGAAGGGGATAGCCACATCATTCAATTAGAACTATAACATTGTAACTTCACTATTTCATAGAAGGAGATCTAGGTCCCAAAGAGGTTAAGTGATTGCCCAATGTCACATTAGAATCTAAAATGGAATAATAGGTCATAATAACATAATTCATTTTTTAATAATTCAATATCTACATCAAATATTTACCAACTGTGATGGACAAATAATTTAAAATGAATGGGTTAACCTGGATGATCCCTAGGGTCTATTCCAAATAATCCTGACTATTTTGAAAAAAATAGATCACATTCCAGCAAAGGAAGTAAAAGGTCCTATTGTGTATATATTCCTGTATTACATATGGTAAAATGTGTGTTTTATAATTCCTCCTTGACAAGCAATTCATGATTCCCTAATTTTTCAGCCTAGTATTCTCTAATATGAGTTAAGTGGGGACCCTCAGAGTCAGAGGAAGGAGTAGAGTTTGAGGTAGAAAGGAATATTTGTAAGATATTAGATCACCACTAGAGGCAGTTAGGTGGCACATTGCCTAGAATTCTGTGCCTGGAGTCAGGAAGACCTGAGTTCAAATTTGACCTCAGATAGTTACTAGTTGTGTGACTCTGGGTGTCACTTTCTCTCTGTTTGCCTCACTCTGGCATATACTAATGGAATTATATTCCCAGGTTTGTTGGGAAGATTAAACTATATAATATTCATAAACTACTTTGCAAATCCTCAAAAATACTAGCACAGTACAAATGCTAGATGTTAAGAAGAGATTAAAAAAAGAAATGAGCCTTGAGTAGTAGAAGGCATATGCAGAAAATTGATCTTGAAAGAAAATGTCAAGTGGTGCAATTTCTCATTCCTCTTGGAGAATGCCCTTGGGATGGTTTGTTCTAGGACCTAAGTTATCCATATATAATAGCAATTGACATTGATATAGCACTTTAAGTCTTGCAAAATGCTTATCATCTAGGAGTCACACAATAAGCCCGAGAGGTCAGTGCTCTCATTATCCTCATTTTTGAAATGATGATACTGAGACTCAGAGGAGTGAATCATCTTGCCCAGGGTTATACAGTTAGTAAGGGTCAGAGGCAGTGTATCCAGGAGCTGACTCTGACTTTCCTGACTCCTTATATATCACTTGATACATAACACTATCATAATAGCAGTAGATCAGACTCTACTTGATGGTAGAAGGGGACTTGACCTGAGAAGCTCCCCATTTTTACATTATGCTTCTAATCTAGACTAAGGTGCCCTGGAGAGCTGATTATTAAAATTTCAAAGTAAGCATTGATCATTCAAAAATCAGCCTTACAAACCAGGGATTAATTTATTGTTTCATTGATTAGGCTTAAAAAGTGATGGAGAAAATATTAATAATATGCATTCAGCTTACAATTATGTTCAGGGGGCAGCTTGGTGGAAAAGTAAATAAAGCACCTACCTTGGAGTCAAGAGGATCTGAGTTCAGACAATTAATAACTCTGTGACCTTGGGCAAGTCACTTAGCCCTGGTTGCCTCCAAAAAAAAGAAAACAAAAATAAAGACACTATGTTCTATATATAGTACCCATCTCTATATACATTTTCATCTCAGCCAGTGAATAAGCATATATTTTGTTTTGTCCTGAACAATGTTGAGAAGTCTGATAGAGTCCATGGTTTTCCTTCTCATGATAATGCTTTTAATTGCATTAAAACCAAATCCATAGTATTACAAAGGAAACAATTATTTTGACATAAAGGAACTATAATTTTTTTTAAACTACATGTATTCCAGGTTAAGAACTCTCACTCAAGATAATTATCTAATCACTAGAAAATATCTCTATACACATGCATTATATAAAATGAGTCAAGGGTAAAAATCCCAAGTTTCTTGACAAAAACACAAACAATATCTGCAAGCACTTGGGGAAATGGATTTTAATAGTTTCCTTTTTCTCTCCCCTCACATATTGGTAAGGAATGAATCAATCATTCTTTAAACTAAAGTTCCAAAGACTAATAATAATAATAATAATAATAATAATAATAATAATAATAATAATACCAAAATATACTTTTCAACTATAGAAAGTCTGATCATTAACTTGCTTCCTTTGTATTTAGAAGCATCATTGAATTTCTAACAGTGTTGTTTCTGTATGCTTGCTGGATAAGATGACATTCCAAATAAACTGAATAGAATTAATTCAAGAATAAAAAAGTCATTTCTCTTTCAGTGTGTCTCAATCTGATATTTGCCATATGGAAGGCTCAGCATTATTCTCTCAGCAGGCCTAATTTATGGCAAACACACATCCAGTAGATATGCAAAAAAACATGGCCTTTCTCCCTTGCCTCCTCCAGTTCCTTATTTTATAAAACACTCTCTCTCTCTCTCTCTCTCTCTCTCTCTCTCATCTATATCTTTGTAATCTGTCTATCTAGGTTTAAACTATACTAATAATGTCTGATTACATCCATTCTGTCAGGTTGGTTTTTATTTGGGGAGGTGGGGTGCAGAGAAAGGTTTTGGAAGGGAAATAAAGTAGTTGGGATGCAAGCAGAATATGAACTTTGTAAGGATTCCCCCCCAAAAAAGAAGATAATGACAACTTGCAGAACTTTTGTCCTTCTCTTGGAGCTCAGAGATGACTGTTCAATAATTTAGCCTTTTAGGAAAGGTGCGATGTTACTTTATCACTAGCCAACTGAGCTTTATTGTAGTAATAGTAGATAACAGCTTCTGTAGTAGTAGTTGTGGTGCACTAGTCCACTATAGTTCTCTCTTTCCCACTCCTCAGACCCTATTTGCATTTTCAAGGATGCTGCCTTTCCTATTTTGGTTTCCTAATGATATTTGAGAAGTTCCTAAAACCTTGTTTTATCCCCTTGTTTGCAGATTTCTTTATTTTAGTCCCATTTTTCCTTTTGAATAATGCATTAAATTTATTTATTTAAAGACTGCTTTGTGGTATAAGGGATAGATACTGGACTTACAATCAGGAAAACTAGAATTGAAATCCTACATTTGACATTTACTAGCTATATGTATAGTAAATCACTTATCAACCTCAAATCTCTCATCTCTTAAATTGGTATAATAATAATAATGATAATAATAATAATAATAATGCCTATCTTATAGATCTAATAAGATAACAGAAGATGATTTGCAAACCTGAAAATTCTATAAAATGATGAACATTTATTATTATTGCATCATCATCATCATTATTATCTTGTTCACTAATTAGACTGTGATCTCCTAAAGAACAGAAACCATATCCAGGATTCTGATTAATATTTGATAGATGCCCACAGGTATACCTCATTTTATTGTGTTTCACAGATATTGTGTTTTTAAAAATTGAAGGTTTGTGGTAACCCTGCATTGAGCAAATCTGTTGGCATTTTTCCAATAACAAAGGATCACATCAGTTCTCCTTATCTCATTTTGATAATTTTAAAAAAGTATTTCAAAATTTTTCCGTTATTCTTATATATTGTGGTGATCTCTGATCAATGATCTTTGATGTTACTTTTGTAATTTTGGGGGGATGTCATGAATCACATCCATATAAGGCAACAAACTTCTTTGATAAATGTATGTGTTTTGACTGTTCCACCAACTGGCCATTCCCCTTCACTGTCCTTCTTGGACCTCCCTATTCCCTGAGAGACAACAATATTGAAATTAGATCATTTAATTACCCTAAATGATTTCTAAATGTTCAAGTGAAAGGAAGAGTTAATTGATATGGCAAATGTCTGATGGCTCAGATAGTGGTCATTTTTTGACATTAAAGTATTTTTATAAAAATTTTCCATTTTTTAGCCATATTATTGCATACGTAAGAGACTATAGTTGTATAAATATGACCTTTTACACACTGGGAAACTAAAAAATTTGTGTGACTTGTTTTATTGTGATATTGACTTTACTGTGGTGGTCTGGAAGCAAACCTGCACTATTTCTAAGATATACCTGTATTGGGTAGGAATGAAAATGAAGGTGCACATGTATCATTGCAGTGGCAATTGGAGGAAGTAGTAAGGTCTTCAAGTTATGGGGGAACATCAGGGGAAACTGGGTCTTTCTTTAGTCATTAGCTAGATTATTAGTTTGCATCTTAGTCAGAAAGCTTTGGGATTTCTGCTGTCTCTTACCTGCAGTCTTAGACAAGTTCCTTCATCCTCTGAACCTTTTTTAGTTGCATATTTAGTTCACTGATTTCCTCTTTCTCTAATTTATTCATATAAGCATTTAAAGATATAATACATCTCCTGACAGCCACCTTGAGTGTATCCCATAGGTTTTGGTAGGTTGTTTCATCTGAAAAATTTGAGTGTTAGACTACATGATCTCTATGTATCTTCCAGATCTATTCCTCTATGTTCTACTTCAGGGGCCATCTTCAGTCATTCTGATCTAAATCTTGCCACTACACCCAGATGACCCTGGAGGAGAAAGTGAGACTAGTACTTTGCACTTACTGAAATTCAATTCATTTGCAAGTCATGGCATCACCTTCCTAATGATATGGTTCTCTAGGAGAACAAAGGACAAACCTCTACAATGAGAATGAATGTGTAAATGAAATACATTTATTAAATACTTAAAATGGCATCTGATAGTTTGGTTTGGAAAGTGGGCCTGAGGCTACTGATAAATCTACTGATAAATGCTTACCCTGCTTCAAACACTGTTTTGGGTGTGGGGGATACAAAGACCAAAAATGAAGCATTGCAGGTTCTTTTTTTAACCATTAAAAATAAACTAGATAATTTTGATTACATTAAATTAAAAAACTTTTGCACAGACAAAACTACCATAACTAAGATCAAAAGAAATGTAGTAAATTGGGAAGCAATTTTTACAACTAGTGTTTCTGACAAAGGATTCATCCCTAAAATATCAAGAGAATTGAGTTAAACAAGTCATTCCCCAATTGACAAATGGTCAAGGGATATGCAAAGGTTATTTACAGATGAGGAAATCAAAACAATCCATAGTCAAATGAAAAATTGCTCTAAATCACTAATTATTAGAGAAATGCAAATTAAAAAATCTCTGAGGCACCACCTCATACCTCTCAGATTGGTTAGTATGATCAGAAAGGACAATGATCAATGTTGGAAGGGATGTGGGAAATATGGGACTCTAATGCATTGTTGGTGGAGCTGTGAACTCATCCAACCTTTCTGGAGAGCAATTTGGAATTATGGCCAAAGGGCAACAGAAATGTGCATACCCTTTAATCCAGCAATATCACTACTGGGTCTATACCCTGAAGAGATGATGAAAAAGGGTTAAAATATCACTTATACAAAAATATAGCAGCTCTGTTTGTGGTGGCAAAGAAATGGAAACTAAGGGAATGTCCATCAGTTGGGGAATGGCTTAGCAAATTGAGGTATGCATATGTCATGGAACGCTATTGTTCTATTAGAAACCAGGAGGGATAGGGATTCAGGGAAGCCTGGAAGGATTTGCATGAACTAATTTCGAGCAAGATGAGCAAAACCAGGAGAACATTGTAGACTCTAACAGCAACATGGGAGTGATGATCAACCATAATGGACTTGCTAATACCAACAGGTCCATAGTCAGGCACAGTTTTGGAATATCTGCAATGAAGAATGCCATCTGTATTATGAGTAAGAATTATGAGTGTGAACAAAAACCAAAGATGTTCTATGTATCTTTAATTTAAAAAATTGTCTCATATAATTCTGCTATATCTCATACTATATGTCTCTTCCTTAAGGATATGATTTCTTTCTCATCACATTCAACTTAGATCAATGCATACTATAGGAATGATGTAAATTACCTTCTGTGGGGGGTGGGGTGGGAGGAAGGAAGCAAGATTGGGGGGGGGAAATTGTAAAACTTAAAATGAATAAAACCTTTCTAAAATTAAAAAAAATTTTAAAAATCATACAATATTGAATAGTAGTGGTGATAGTGGGCATCCTTGTTTCACTCCTGATTTTATTGGGAATGCCTCTAGTCTATCTGCATTGCATATAATGCTTGTTGATGGTTTCAGATAGATACTGTTTATTATTCTAAGGAACAATTCATTTATTCCTACACACTTTAGTGTTTTTAGTAGGAATGGATGCTGTGTTTTGTCAAAAGCTTTTTCAGCATCTATTGATATAATCATATGATTTCTGATAGGTTTATTATTGATATAATTAATTATATTGATAGTTTTCCTAATATTGAACCAAACCTTCATTCCTGGGATAAATCCTACTTGGTAATAATGTATTATCCTAGTGATAACTTGTTGTAGTCATTTTGCTAACATTTTATTTAAAATTTTTGCATCTATATTCATCAGGGAGATAGATCTATAATTTTCTTTCTCAGTTTTAGCACTTCCTGGTTTAGGTATCAGCACCATATTGGTGTCATAGAGTTAGGCAGAGTTCTGTCTTCACCTATTTTCCCTAAGAGTTTATATAGAATTGGAACCAGTTGTTCCTTAAATGTTTGATAGAATTCATTTGTGAATCTATCTGGTCCTGGAGATTTTTTTTAAGGGAGTTCAACAATGGCTTGCTGAATTTTTTTTTCGAGAAAGGGTTATTTAGGTATTTAATTTCCTCTTCATTTAACCTGGGCAACTTATATTTTTGTAAATATTCATCCAAATACAAAAATATTTTGTAAATATTTCATTTGTATTATCAAATTTATTGGCATATAGTTGGGCAAAATAATTTTGAATTATTACTTTAATTTCCTCCTCATTGGTGGTGAGTTCACCTTTTTCATTTATGATACTAGCAATTTGGTTTTCTTCTTTCTTCTTTCTTTTTTGTTTTTTTTTTCATAAAACCAGCTCTTGGTTTTATTTATTAATTCAATAGTTTCTTGCATTTGATTTTATTAATTTCTCCTTTAATTTTTTAGAATTTCTAATTTGGCATTTAACTGGAGGGTTTTAATTTGTTCTTTCTCTAATTTTTTTAGTCGCATATTTAGTTCATTGATTTCCTCTTTCTCTAATTTATTCATATAAGCATTTAAAGATATAATACATCTCCTGACAGCTACCTTGAGTGTATCCCATAGGTTTTGGTATGTTGTTTCATTATTGTCATTATCTAGGGTAAAATAATTAATTCTTTCTCTATAATTTGTTGTTTGATCCACTCATTCTTTAAAATGAGGTTATTCAGTTTCCAATTAGTTTTGGTTCTATATCTTTCTCACCCAATATTGCATATGATTTTTATTGCATTATGATCTGAGAAAGATGTATTCACTATTTCTGCCTTTCTGCAACTAATCATTAGGTTTTTATGTACATGATCAATTTTTGTGTAAGTGCAATGTACTGAAGGAAAAAAAAGTATATTCCTTTCTATCCCCATTCATTTTCCTCCATAAGTCTATCATGTCTAGGTTTTCTAACAATCTATTTACCTCCTTAACTTCCTTCTTGTTTATTTTATCTAAATTTGGAGGGGGGGAGTTGAGGTCTCCTACTAGTAGTTTTGCTGTCTTTGTCTTCCTGTAACTCCTTTCACTTCTCTAAGAATTTGGATGCTATCCCATTGGGTGCATACACATTTAGTATTGCAATTACTTCTTTGTTTATGGTACCTTTTAGGAGGATATAGTTTCCTTCCTTATCTCTTTTAATGATATCTATTTTTGCAGCTGCTTTGTCTGAGATAACGATTGCTGGCCCCTGCTTTTTTCACTTCAACTGAAGCAAAATATATTTTTCTCCAACCTTTTACCTTTACTCTATATGTATCTCTCTGTTTCAAATGAGTTTCTTGTAAGCAGCATATTGTAGTATTCTGGTTTTTAATCCACTCTGCTATTCCCTTACATTTTAAGGGACAGTTCATCCCATTCACATTCAAAGTTATAATTCCTAACTCTTTATTGCCTTCCATGTTATCTTCCCTCTGTTTGTATTTCCCCCCTTTTTTTCCTTTATTCATATTCTCCAGTGTTTTGTTTCTGAATAACACCACCTTCAGTGAGTTTGCTCTCCTATATCCAACCCTTCCCCCTTTTTTCCCCTTTCCTTTTGCCCCTTCTTCCTTCCCTTCCTTCTGTTGATTCCCCCTAGCCTCTCCCTCCCCTTTTCTCCTTTTAACACTTTAAAGGTAAGATAAGTTTCTTAATTTAACTGAGTGTGTATGTTAACTTTAAGCCAATCTGAGAGTAAGATTCAGGCAGTTCTCACCTCCTCCCTTCTTCACCTCTATTGCAATAGGTCTTTTGGAACTCACCCTTCCATCAACTAGGGCTCACCAGATTGTTTTCTAAAAGGGAAAAATTTATGTCATACCAACTACACTCTAGAATGATTCCCCTTATGGTGAATGACATGTGTTTCTGAGAAATTTTTTAATAGCTGTCTGGGACCATGAAATAGAATTTTCTCTCTTGTGGAACTTACTGATTATATGAGACTTTGCCTTTAAAGTATGACATACCTAGAGAATCCCAAAAAATCATCTAAAAAAACTACTAGAAATAATTAGCAACTTCAGCAAGGTTGCAGGATATAAAATAAACTCTCATAAGTCCTCAACATTTCTATATATGACTAGCAAAATGCAACAGAAAGAGCTAGAAAGAGAAATCCCATTCAAAGTAACCTCAGACAATATAAAATACCTGGGAGTTAACCTGTCAAGGCAGACTAAGAAACTTTTTGAAAACAATTGCAAAATGCTTCTCACACAAATAAAATCAGACTTAAATACTGGGCAAATATCAACTGCCAACCAAATACAATAAAAATGACAATTCTACAAGTACAATAGAAAGAGAAGTGTCTTTTATAAGATCCTGAGTTTGTATCCTGGCTCTGCCATTTACTCTTTGGGTGACTT
This sequence comes from Macrotis lagotis, assembly GCF_037893015.1. Taxonomy (NCBI): domain Eukaryota; kingdom Metazoa; phylum Chordata; class Mammalia; order Peramelemorphia; family Peramelidae; genus Macrotis; species Macrotis lagotis. The sequence continues at coordinate 39,882,858 of NC_133665.1, forward strand.
TGGGCAAGTCACTTAATTTCTTTTGGGCCACTGAGTGACCTTTGAAATCTATGTTCTTCAGTGAGTTAAATATCTCCAAATATGATTCTGGTTTGTAAGAACAGTGGTACAGCCAATCACTTAAGACTTTATATTCACGAGGGATGAAAGGGGAATTTGTAGATTTTACCAAACCACTCTACTTGCTCTTTTTTATACACAATGTTCCATCTCTATGACTTTGTAATGGCTGTCCTCCAGACCTGGAATACACTCCTTCTCACCTCTGCCTTGGAGAATCCCTACTGTCTTTCAAAGTTTGAACCAAGTATTACTTCTTACAGGAGACTTTTTGAATTTTTGCCATCTTGCTCTCATATTTTTGCTGTTAATTTTCTGGTTTTTTGAGGTTAATTCCCCTACACTCAAATACCATCCATCCCTCCATCTATCTACCTATCATCTATTATCTATTTTGCCAGAAAGAATTTATATTAGTTTATGATTTTTCTATTCATTGCTTATTTATTCATAGAAAGAGAAATGTCCAAATTGAAAGAGTGTACCCATGCTCTTGAACTTTTCTCTAATACAAATCATTTTGAAATCCCAATTTGCAGAATTCTTGAAGAAGAATATTTCTCAGTCAAGACTGAGCAAGGGTCCAGGGTTGAAATAACTTGCTTCATCATGTAGAACAATAGTGAGGACTTTCCACATACCCTACAGGAATTAATTTCCTAAACCTTGTATTTATTTTTAATTTACTTATACAATATATGCTGTCTTCTAGTCCCCTAATAGAATGCTAGCTCTTTAGTGGAAGGACTCGCATTGTTTCATTGTAATCTGTCTATCCCTAGCTCCTAACTTAGAACCCAATATCCTTCTAGTTCTAAATCTATGATTTTATGGTTAATTGCTTGCTTCCTCTCTCTTTTTTTTACACTTATGAATGAGCCTATTCGATATCTAGCTCTCCTGACCATGTTTTTCTGTTTTCTTCTGAAACCAAGCTTTAAGACAGGATTCCTGTTTTGCTTCTGTGCTTTTGTTTCCTCTTCCCATAAGCATCAGCTCAAAGCTGAGAGATTTCCTGTTGCCATATCATCAATAAAGGATGAGAAGCTGAATACTATGAAAATGATCATTCAGAGAGACTTTCTAGAGCACCTGAAATGATTGGGTTTTTTTTTCTTACCTACTGCCTATATTTTCTCAGGACCTTGCAAATGTTTCCTAAGAGATGAGAGAATATGAATTCTGGCTTCCACTGAGAATTGAATATTCCCCAAACTGCCTGATATACAGCCCCAGCTGAGTCCTAATGCAAGTATTTTGCTTAAGAGAACTCGTCATTGCGAGGTGCTTCTAACAATATGTGTCAAGCAGTGTGTAGCTGATGGTAGGAGTTAGATTTATGCATATTGTGGTTGTCCATTTCCAGCTGCTTTTGTGGAGCCAAACTTTTTTTATGTTAACAGATCACATTATTATCACATTTAGAGAAGAATAATGAGATCTAGCAGTGATACATCATTGGCAGCTCATAGCGCCATTTGAAAACATGCTTGTTTTTAAGTCTGTAACAATGGGTCAGAGAGGAAGAGAGAGAAAAAGGCACAAAAAAATATGCTGCTTATAGCAACTATTCTTTGCTAGCTGATTTGGAATGCATTTTTGCAGTGGGTGAGGCTTTGCAGTGAGTCAGGAGGAGCTGCATTTCCCAGGACAACAAAAATAGAAAAGTAGACTATTGGAAATTGGGGAAATTGACTATTGGGGATTCACCAAAGTTCTGAGGAGCATTAGAGGATGCAGAAGGGGCAGAGGTTGGGAATTTGACATTGAAAGGAATAGTTATAGTTGAAGAGTGTGAAGGGTACAGTAGATCTAATTATATTGAGGATAAAATCCAGTATGTGTGAATCTCCCTGCTCACATCCTCTGATTAGTAGATAATACTCTCACTTAAACACTCTCACTTAATTCAGGAACAACCCTTTGAGTTTAGACCATCTTTCCCCCTGCCCAAGCCTTACCATGGAGCTCTGGCTCCCACTTTAGAGATTACTGGTCTAGAGGTATCTGAGAGGCATGTGAATAGTGGGAATGTCCATTGTTGCCCAAATGATAGAATAAAGGGTGCTCTAAGGGAGTTGGCTGCTGATTTTTTATTCCTTTATCCTGTCAGTTGTCAAATACTGTCTTCATTTTTTACTTCCATGATATCTCACTTGTCCTCTTCCCTCTAATCAAACAGCTACCACCCTCACTTAGAATTTCATCTTTCCTGTATTTTTCCTTTACCTTTTATTTTGTCTCCAGTCTCTCTCTAGTCCAAGCTATCATCCGTATGACTGTCAAGTTATTTTCCTCAAGTATAGATTTGACCATGTCATTCCTCTATCTCTTAAATTCTACTGATTTCATATCTTTTATATAATCAAATCTTATTGAATTTTATCGTTTTAAAAATTATCTTTGTGTAAGTTATTTGATGAGAATAATTATCAGTATAATTATATGTGTGTATTATTTATAATTAAGCAAAACATGCCTGGGGAAGGTTTCCTCAAATGTTTTACTGATGAATTATTTAATCAAAAAATGTTTCGAAACCACTGTTCAAATTATCTCATCAAGTTGATTGGGAACTCCTCAAATAAATCAGGGATTTACTTGCTCCATACTCTATCCTCAATAAGGGGATATAACATTAAAATGTTTCTCAAATATATGCCAGCTATTATTGAAACAAAATTATAATCTCAATGTCTTATTATATGTTTTTATTCTCTGACACATATTGACTTTGTGGTCTTGGAGAAGTTACTTAATTTCTCAATAACCCCAGCAAATTGTAAAGGAGGTACCAATTTTTCTTGGTAAAGAATTTACCCACTCAGATTTCTCTATACCAGTGAAATCACAGGACTAGTCCCTACCTCTCCCACCCATCTTCAATCCCCAATCTAATAACAATTATAACAAAATTCATTGTGACTTTAGCAACTACAAATGTATTTAGGGCTGGGTTTTTTTGGTTTTCCCATAAGGCAATGGGGTTAAGTGACTTGCCCAAGGTCACACAGCTAGGTAATTATTAAATGTCTGAGGACACATTTGAACTCAGGTCCTCCTGACTCCAGGGCTGGTTCTCTATCCACTGAGCCACCTAGCTGCCCCATCTGACATTTTTTTAAAGAACTTCTAAAGAAGCTACAAATATTTTCACTTCATGGTAACTCTTGCATTCATGAGTTTGAGGAGTTTACTACTCTCTTTATAAAGAAAAATTTTAAATTTGTTCTAAATTTATTCACTTAAATTTCAGGGGAACACTCATCTCCCACCCTTCTAATATTCTGAGGTATGGTGAACAAGGACTGTTAATGAGATTTTGACTGAGTTATCCTCAAGTTTCACTTTTTGTCAGATTGGAGAATTCTGTAGGATGGGTCCTCATTCAATCAGTGATGTGTTGATAAATTATTAACAATCATCTTAAGTTTAATTTTCACTATTAACATTTTCCCATCACTTTCTTAAATCTAGACAATCAACTAAATAGTAAACCAAGCCCTGATTTTTAGCATTTTCTAATCTTTGTGATGTGAGTTCACTGAAAATTTGTAATCAATTCTTGGAAACGAGTAGAGTTGGCTCCAACTCATTCCTGCAATGCTTACATCCTTCTCTTCCTTCTCTCTACTTTCCTATAAATACACTTTATCCTGTTTTCCAATTTTTGGGGGGGTATTTTTCTAATACTGAATGAATAGATAAAGGAAGATCATGGTTTTATAAAATGACAGAATAAGGTTTCATTTTTTATTGATTTCTCATTGATGTGTAATATTTTATTAGCCCCTTTAGCCTAAAGCAGCCTATTATTCTATTGTTATCAGGGAATGACATTCTAGAATGACATTCAAGATTAGGTTCTGTCTGAAAGTTGAGTAGTGTTATTTTTTCCCCCTTATGCATTAACACTTGCTACGAAAAACTCATTTGTCATTTTTTTATTCAATTACAATTCAAAAGAGTTTCCCAAATTTTATTCCCATGACTTTTTACAACCTCTAAAAACTTAGTGCCATTTACAAACTTGGAAATGTCACTGCAAATTCCTTTTATTTCATTTACAAAAATTTCAAATAAGATTAGTTCTAAAATAGATTCTTGTGGTATTCTGGAAGGATAATCTGTAGATCTCCATTCATATTTGTTTCCTATCTTTAAGTCAATTTCACACTATTATAATAATCCAATTTACTCTATTTTTAAAAAATTAAGTGATGCCTTCTACTTACCACTCCTTCCCTTCTGAATATAACCCTAAGTGGTATAGTGTATAGTATACCACCCTATAGTGGTATAGAGGATTGGATTAGAAGTCAGAAAGACCTGAGGTCAAATCCCACATTTGACACTAAGTAACAGTGGGCAAGTCTACTTAACTCCTTTTTCTTATCTTTAAAATGGAGAAAGTATATAGTTCCCCCTTTCAGAGCTGTTGGAAAGTTCAAATGAGATAATATGTGAACTTCTTCACACACCTTAAAACTTTTTAAATGCTATCTATCTATTATCATTGTTGTAACAAAGATTTAACAAGGAATAAATAGTTCAGTAATATCAACTGAACCATCAAACACATCAGACAATGTTTGCAATAAATATTACATACCCCCAAATCCCTCTACCTTTCCAATGAAAGAAGGAAGGTGCATTTTTCCATTTCTTCTCTATTGAACTATGTCAATTCATTAAAGTATATCTGCTTAGCTGAAGAAGAATTTCAATTTAAACAGAAGAAGAAATGGGTATACCAATCAAATTACATCCTTAAAATTATTATTTTATAAATAAATTCTGAGGGATAATTTTATTTTTTAAATAAAAAAGATCAAAATAGAGGAAACCTTACTAATTATTAAGCTCACTCTAGTATAGCTGACATGGTTCTAGGCTTACCTATTAAGGACTTTAGATTTATAGCCGGAACTCAGGATTTCTTTGTGAAAAAAATTTCTTTGTACAAAACTAAGTTTATCATTTGGAATGTTAAATGCAATTATATTGACATATGGTGATAATGTGATAAAGCATTCGGGTTAAAGGTTGAAGGAACCATGGCTTGGCAATTAGCGATGTAAATGAAACATTCATTATCCAACATGCTGAGAAGTTGATGAACTGTACAATAAATCTGAGCCCACAGTCACTACTGAGATAAGTCATTTCAGACAATACAGTGTTTATGAGCACCATGGACAGTGGTTCAGAATCCTTGATGAAATCTCTTAGTTGTGTGGAATCTTTCTTTACCTATTTGTTTAAGTTGAATAATACTGTAGGATTATGTCAATAAAGGTCTAAGCCCAAGTGTTAAATTACTAAGGAAAGAAATGTGAGATTTAAAATCCCATTCTTTTGCTCAGGAATAAAAGTTAGTGAATATATTGATATTAGCTTAGAAATCCTGTTTCTTATGATAAGGGGCCTTGTCTTCAAATGATACTTGAAAAGAACTTAAAGTTGGATCTCATGTCTAGAAAGAAAGTTGGATGTCTCTTCTAAAGTGTGTGTACAACTATTTACCTTGAGGCTGGTTTGTAGTCTAGTAATTGATACCTCTTTTTCTTCTACCAAGTAAGATAAAGTTTAGAAATATCAAAGGACTCTAATATTTTTGCTTCTGCTTAGATCTTTTAGAGCAACCTTTTCATTGTGTACCACATTCTTTGACTCTGAATGTTGTACATGGTGAGAATCTGGTGGATACTGTTTTATTTTTCAGGGACACACCTTTCTCAGTTATTGACGTTCTGATGACATGTCACAATATTCTTGAAGTTTCAACAAAAATGGTCAGAAAATTTAAGAAAAACATCCCCAATCACTTTAATAACATGACTCAGTATCTTTGATTCAATATCAAAAAAGGCCTGATGGTTTAAGGAGAAAAGATATTTATTTAAAAGTGGTGTAGCGGTTGGAGTGCTGTAGTTAGAATGAGAAAGAATTGAGTTTAAAGACTGCCTTAGACATATATTAGCTAAGCGACCTTGCACAAGTGACTTAACTTTTCTTAATCAATCAACTAGCAATTATTAAACACCTACTCTAATCAGGCACTGTGGTAAGTGCTGAGGGATTTAAAGAAAGGCAAAAAACAAAACCAAACAACAGTGCTACCAAAGAGCTCAGTCTAATGGGGGGAGACAGCATGCAAACAACTATCTACAAAAAAGGTATTGTGAGGAGGGAGAGGAACAGTCATAGGGGACAACTAGGGAAAATCCCAATAGTTGGGAGATGGAATGCTATGTATGAGGAACAGCAAGGAGAACAAGTGTCACTGGATTGCATTGGGAGTTGGGGGGAAGGTGTAAGAAGACTGGAAAGGTAGGAGAAAGGACAAGTATATTGAGAAACTTCAAAGCAAAATAGAAAATTTATTCTTAATTGTGGAGGTCAGAGGGGGCCAATGGTGTCTATTGGATGGGGTAGATGATATGATCAGATCTGTATTTTAGGAAGGACAATTTGATAGCTGCTTTTGGAGTGGACTGGAGTGAGGAGGAAGTTGGGCCAGGGAAATCAACCAGCAGACTAGTGCAAAAATCCAGACTTGAGGTGATGAGGACCTTACCAGGGTGGTTGCTTTGATCTTATCTTAGCCTCAATGCTTCATCTGTAAAATGAAGGGGTTCAAACTCATTCCTTTTATTTTTTAAATTTTTTTAATTTAAAGATTTTATTTATTTTAAGTTTTACAATTTTCCCCTAGTCTCCACCCCCCACACAGAAGGCAGTTTGCCAGTCTTTACATTGTTTCCATTCTGTACATTTATCCAAACTGAATGTGATGAGAGAGAAATCATATCCTTAAGGAAGAAACATAAAGTATAAGAGATAGCAAGATCAGACAGTTAAGATATTAATTTTTTCCCCTAAATTAAAGGTAATAGTCCTTGGTCTTTGCTCAAACTCCATGATTGTTTTTCTGGATACAGATGTTATTCTCCATTGCTGACAGCCCCAAATTGTCCCTGATTGTTGCAGTGATGGAATGAGCAAGTCCATCAAGGTTGATCATTGCCCCCATATTGTTGCTAGGGTGTACAATGTTCTTCTGGTTCTGCTCATCTCACTCAGCAGCAGTTCATGCAAATCCCTCCAGGCTTCCCTGAATTCCCATCCCTCTTGGTTTCTAATAGAACAATAGTGTTCCATGACATACATATACCACAGTTTGCTAAGCCATTCCCCAATTGAAGGACTTTTACTTGATTTCCAATTCTTTGCCACCACAAACAGGGCTGTTATGAATATTTTTGTACAAGTGATTTTTTTTACCCTTTTTCATCATCTCTTCAGGGTATAGATCCGGTAGTGGTATTGCTGGATCAAAGGGTATGCACATTTTTGTTGCCCTTTGGGCATAGTTCCAAATTTCTTTCCAGAAAGTTCAGATAAACTCATTCCTTTTAAGGTTTGTTAGAGCTTTAAATCTATGATACTATGAACCAGTCATTTTTGACTCTAACTCCATTTGGTGTTTTCTTGACAAAGACACTGAAGTGGTTTGCCATTTCCTTCTCCAGCTCATTTTACAGTTGAGTCAACTGAGGCAGAGTTAAGTGACTTGGCCAAGGTCACAGAGCGAGTAAGTGTCTGAGGTCACATTTGAACTCAGGAAGGTGAATCTTTCCTGCCACTGTACCTCCTAGCTGCCCACAAAAGTATTATTCTTTGACTGAGGAGTGGATAGCCTGGGAAGATAGAAGAATTTCTTGATAATATGTCCTTGTATCTAGTCATTAGAGAAATTATATCTTAGAATTAGAATTGACAGAAGCATCAGAAATTATCTATTGCATTATTTTATTAGTGAGAAAACTAAGTCCCAGAGAGGTCTAAACTTGATAGGTCATACTGTAACAACACCTAGGATTTGATTCCAAATACATTGTTCTTTCTACATCTAAAGACTGAATAACACACCTGATTCTTTCTGTTTGTGCATAGATAAAAGTAAACAGGATCCATATAGAAGTATGTGGATTCAATTCTTCCCTTCTTGTTCTTTTGAGGTTTGTCCAGGATGACTCAGCTAGGTTAAAGATTTTTCTCTTTCCATGTGTGAAAGTTTTGAACCAATTTGCTTTTAGCCAAAGTAGTAATGAGAGAGGTGGGGACAGCTGGGTGGCTCCATAGTGGATAGAGTGCCAGGCCTGGAGTTAGGAAGACTCATTTTCCTGATTAAATATGGCCCTTACCAGCTGTGTAATCCTGGGCAAGTTGCTTAACCCTGTTTACCTCAGTTTTCTCATCTGAAAAATGATCTGGATATGGAAATGGAAGTATATTTGCCAAAAAAAAAAAAAAATTCAAATGAGCTCATGAAGAGCCAGACATAACTGACCATCAATAACCTAAAAGGAGTGGAAAATGAAAAATTAGAACTTAATCTAATTTATCTCATACTTATTGTTGAACTTGCTTGTTTTTAGAAATGAGCCTATCTGTGACAAATCAATTCCTCAGACTGGGAAATGGCTTCTTTTTTTTCTTCAATGATCAGATAAAGACTGTTGTAAAATTACTAAGGGATGTCCTTGGTTTTCTTTCCCTTTCAATTTGACCTTGGTGAGAAGGGAACAGCTCCCACTGGGCCTATAGCTTATAAAACTGATAAAAGCTTATAAAACTGATAAAAGGGGCTGTTAGATGGCACAGTGGATAGAGCACTGGCCCTAGAGTCAGTAGTACCTGAGTTCAAATCCGGCCTCACACACTTAATAATTACCTAGCTTTCTGGCCTTGGGCAAGCCACTTAACCCCCTTGCCTTGCAAAAACTAAAAAAAACAAACAAAAACAAACTGAAAAAAACTTATGGTGTAGACCCACATAGGTCTATGTATTGCTATGACTAGATAGTTCTAAAATGATTGTGCTAAAAGCACACACTTTAGGGTGGCTAGGTGGCACAGTGGATAAAGTACTGGCCCTGGAGTCAGGAGGACCTTGGGTTCAAATCCGATCTCAGACACTTAATAATTACCTAGCTGTGTGGCCTTGGGCAAGCCACTTAACCCCATTGCCTTGCAAAAAACCTTAAAAGAAAAAAAGCACACACTTCGTTTTCTAACTTTAATTTTTTTTTCTTCTAAAAGTAATATTGAGTAGCAATGGATCACATTTATTTATATTGGCTCTTTATAATTTGCAGAATAGTTTCCTCAAAATAACTTAGGGAAGTAGGTAGTTGTGTTTTGTTTTATTTTGTCAGTGTTCCTATTTTATGATAAAGGAACTTGAAGGTTCAAGTGACTTGGCTAAAATCATATAGCTAAACAACTAACGATTGAACTGGAAGTCTAGCTCTCATGACCCATTTTTTTTCTTTCTTTTGTTTTTTTCAAGGCAGTGGAGGTTAAGTGGCTTGCCCAAGGTCACACAGCTAGGGAATTATTAAGAGTCTAAGGCCAGATTTGAACTGAGATCCTGCTGGCTCCAGGACCCGTGCTCTATCCACTGTTCCACCTAACTTCTCCTCCTACTTTCTTTTCACTAAACCATTCCACTACCTGCCTTGGAACATACTATATATGACCCGAAGCTCCCTACTGGGTCTTTTAAAAAATATATTTTTTTACTGTTGGTTCTTATTTCATACATTTTTGTTACGTGCCTGTAACACCCTTAAATAAAGCAAAATCAATCATTCATTCAATTGAATGTACATTTGTAAAGTATATGGCATGTACCAAGCAACTTATTAGATATTGGGAATAATAAGACAAAATAAAAACCTCCACCATGAAGAAACTTATATTTTGTTAAAGGAAGCTACATATATATGGAAAAATATGAACTATATATATAATGTAGCCTGTATTTATGTTCGTATGTGAATATGTTATATTACACTTATATATACACATATTATACACACAGGGTCTACAACACTTTGGGCTTGGGACATACTAGTGAATGTCCAACAACAAATTTTTTTTTAATAATATCCTTCAGTTTTATTATTAACATTTTCTTCATCACTTTTTTAAATCTAAAAATTCTATAGAACACTAAATCCAGCACTGATTTGTAGTGTTTGCTGACTTCCAATGTATAAATTCCAAATGTATAAATTGGTTCTTGCCCACTGGTTAGATCTCACTTCAGCATCCCCCTTCTTTGGTCAACTGAATTTGAACCCTGGAGTCTGATTCCCAAAATCATTTTCTCTTTTTGACTATTCCCACTTGGAGTTAATCTCCACCCCCTCCCAACTCATACCATATCCAATCTCCTAACTGAAATTCAGGAATAGCTTCTAATGTTACCCTCAAATGTATAAGCAAGTCCCTAATACCCCCAGGGACACATTTTTGTGTATAATGTGAATATTTGACATGTAACAGCCTTTATTTCACTCCATAGAGGAAAACATAAGCTTCACAGTAGCCAATGACCAAATATAAAAACATAAAAGCATTTGATGAACCTAACTGATTCTGGAAAGGCATCAAACTTGGGGTTGAAATAAGGCAACCCTTTATCATTTTTGAGACTTCCATCTTTTCTACAGATTGCTATACCATCTCTCTAAGACTCAAAAAGAGTCACACTTACACCTAGGAAATAAACATAATTTTGGAACTTATGGAAATAGACCTTTTTTTCCTCTAAGTAATTCCCAGACTAAGCTTTCCAAGTGAGATTCTGAGCAGGCACCTGCTAACTGTTTGCTCTTTCTAAGGAGGACATCAGAAAATAATTTCTCTCTAGAAAGTCTAGTTCCTGGACTCTAGAACTCAGGAACTTTCTAGTTAGAAGTTATCTACAAAGTAACTCTCAAAGCTGGTACTACCTAAACAATCTCCTTCCACTGTTTAGAAGGTGTTCATTTTACTCTGTAATGTGAACTGGAGAAAGAAATGGCAAATCACTGCAGTATCTTTGTCAAGAAAACCCCAAGTGTGGGGCAGTTAGGTGGTACAGTGGCTAGAACACTAGCCCTAAAATCAGGAGGGTCTAAAAGGGTGGGTAGAGAGAGAGTGGGGGGGGAGAGAGAGAGAGAGAGAGAGAGAGAGAGAGAGAGACTGGAAGTTTGAGACAGAGACAGAAACAGAGACAAAGACAGACAGAAAGATAGAGGAAAAAGTCAGAGAATAAGAAACAATGAACATGACTTAAGACAGTATGCAATACATAAGGGGAGCAAAGCAAGGCAGTTTGTATGAATCATAGAATATATGGAAGATGTAATCTAAGTCTAGGCTAGACAGACAAAATGACCTAAGATTTTAGAGAGCCTTGAATGCCAACCTGAGGTGTTTAAACTCTACTTAGGAAGTAAAAAAAAGAGCTTAATAGGAAGCTACTGAAGAATTTTGACAACAGAGGAAATATGACATGGAAATGTCAAATAGTGCAATGCAAAGAACAATATATTTGGAAACAGAGGACCTGGGTTTGAATCCTAGCTCTGACACTTGCTTCTTATGTGACCTTGGACAAGTAAATTAACATCTCTGGACCCAAGTTCCATCATCTATAAAATGAGGAGATTGGACTAAATGACCTCTAAGTTTCCTCTACCTCCAAAACAATGAACCTACCTTAAGATTAGATCTATGTATAAGAAAGCTTATTCTGGCAATAGTAATGAGAAACTGGAGTGAAAGGGAAAAAATCGAGACAGTAGGATGAGCCAAGCTTCTATTGGGTGGCTATATTAATAATTCTGATTGGTAGAATGATTATTGGTCTTAGGCAGGTGACATTCAGAATAGAGAGCTTGGAAGAAATATTTTTGATGTGTTAAATGTTGGATATCAATGGCATATTCAATGGAGCTAGAGGAGAGAGGTCATGACTGAAATAGTGATTTTGGAGTTGTTATTGATATGGTTACTAGAAAACATAAATGTAGCTGAGTACTTGGAGGGGGTAAGTCTTGAAAAGAGGGTAAGTCAGAGAGCCAAAGAGTTTTAGAGAGGACTAAAGAGGAACTAGTAAAAGAAACGGGGCAAAAAAAAGGTCAGAGAGGAGAGGACAAGATTCAAGAAGAGCCAGCATCATGGAAACCAAGAAAGGGAAAGTGGAAAAAATTAAATTAAGTTCATCAATGTTCAGCGCAGCTGAATTATTAATATTAAGGAAGACCACCTTGGAAAGAAGAATCCAGGGATAAAGAGTTTCCATTCAAAATCCAATTCTCTTATTGTGACTTTGGACAATAATAGTCAGGCATTGTCTAGGATTACAAAGAAAGATAAAAATGCCTATCTAAGAGGAGTTCATAGTCTAATGGGGAAGAATTGTATACAAACAAGCTATAAGCAAGATAAATAGGAAATACTCGATAGAAAGGAAATATATTTATTAAGGGGTTAGGAAAAGCATAGAAAGTGAAATTTTAATTGAGACTTGAAGGAATTCTTGGAAGGCAGGGAGTGAAAATGAGGAAGGAGAACATTCTATACTTATTTGAGCAATAGTAAGAAGTCCAGTGTCACTGGAATGGAAAGTGTGTGTGTGTGTGTGGGGGGGGGGGTATGAGTAAAATATAAGAAGACTGGAAAATGTATGGAGAGGGAGTTTCTGGGGGAGGTTTTGAAGAACTTTGCAAGCCAAACGGAAGATTTTTTTTTTATTTGATCCTGGAGGTGACAGTGGTATTCACTTGAATAGGGAAGAGTGATGTGGTCAGACCTGCATTTTAGAAAAATAAGATGTTACTTAACTTTTCTTAGTCTCTATGTGAAAATAAAGGTATTGGAGGAGAGAATCTCTAAGGTCTCATTCACTGCTAAATTTATGTTCTTATAACCATCAGATTTGCCTAGGTGCATGATATGAATATTTTTAGAGAGAATATTATATTGGAAATCAGGAAACCTGGATTCTAGTCCCAGTTCAGACACAGCTTTAGCTTAGGTAAGTCATTTAACTTCTCTGGACTCCGTTTCCTTAACTGTGGAAAGGGTTGGACTGTATGATCTCTCAGTCTCTGAAGGTTAACATTTTCTTTATTTTTGAAGACAATTCTGAGTGGTTCAATAGGGAGTTATCATGACCAGGGATTATTTGTTCAAAAGGCAAGGATAAAAAGTATGAGGAAAATGGAATGGTGAATGAATCAGGGCAGGAGAAACAAGTAATGATTTGATGCATATGTCTTTGCATTTTTCAATAGGAAAGGTTTGAACAAATCTCTATAAATAAAGGCCAAAAGCATGGAGCTAACTGGGAGAAATTAGAAATATTGATAATGAAAGTAATGATGTAAGATCAAGATCCTTAGGCATTGGAAGAAGTGAACAAGAATGCAGTTGTTATCAATAATCTAAACTAAATATACCTTTCTTGCCTCAAAACACACAATTGTAGAACTAATTTTTGAAAGTGTTAAGCTATGCCTAAGGAGAAAAGCCCAAGGATATTTCAGTAAAAAATTTCTGGGATTACAAAGAAAGATAAAAATGCCTACCTAAGAGTAGTCAATCATTTCAGTCATGACCTCTCTAACTCCTCTTTTTGTGGTTAATCTGAAAAACAGCCAAGTTTCAGTGACTTTGTTTCCATATCCATTTACCTTTAGGTCTTTTCAGACTATTAAAGGAAGGACAAGTTTCTGAGTTCTATTTGATGAGTTACAGAGAAATAGATCCGCAGATGATTGTCTAAACCTTTATTACTTCCTCCTTTAGAAATTACCAGATCTAGTTTATAAAAAGGATTTGGGAGACATTGTGGTAGAGAAAAAAAACTCAAAAAATGTCCTGTGAATTTGAAGTGGGAGGAAACCATTTCACTTACTGCTTGTATGATATTGAGCAAGTCATTTTACTTCTCTAGACCTCAGTTTCTCTCTATATAAAATGAGAGTGACTGAGCTACATGACCTTTCAAATCCCTTCCAGATGTCATATATTTTTTCTATATGTTCTACAAATCCCAAATTCCTTTCCCTTCCAGTTCTAAAGCTATGATCCCCTAAGTATAGATATGATCATATGAATTTCCTATTCAATCCATTCCAGCTGCTTCTTATTGCCTTTAGGATAAAATATAAACTCCTCTGCTTAGCTTTTAAAGCCCTATTTAACCTTTCCCCAAAGTAACTTTATAGCCTCCTTGGTCATTACTACCAATACTACCACAATCTGTGATCCAGCTAAATTGACCTTCTCTCTGTTCCTCATAGACCTGTCTTACATATCTAGAATACAGTCCTTCTTTACTTCTACCTCACAGAGTCCCTTCTTTTTAGATATGATTCGAGTACTGCCTTCTAAATGAAACCTTTCATGATTCCCTTTATTAGTCTTCTAGCTCCCAAACTACTTTGTATTGAAATACTTTGCATTTATTTGTATTTATTCACTTTATATTTATAAATGCAATTTTTATCTTCCCCATTAGAAGATAAACCCATCAATTTGTCCCCCCCAAACATAAAAGTGCACACACTCTTTGATCCAGTAATACCACTCTGGGTCTATATTCCAAAGAAGTTATTTTTAGAAGAGAAAAGGGCCTATTTGTACAAAAATATTTATAGCAGTTCTTTTTGTGATGACTAAGAAATGGAAATCAAAGGAATATCCATCATTTGGGGAATGGTTAAACAGATTGTGGTATATGATTGTAATAAAATATTATTATATTATGAGAAATGTCAAGCAGGATGATTTCCAAAAAACCTGGAAAGACTTGCATGAACTGATGAAAAGTGAAGTGAACAGAACTAGGAGAACTTTGTACACAGTTAACAGAATATTGTTTGATGAAGAACTCTGAATGACTTAGCTATTCTCAGTAATATAATGATCCAAGACAATTCCAAAGGACTAATGATGAAACAAACTATCCGCCTCCAGAGAAAGTACTGAAATTATTTGACTACACACTAAGGCATGCTATTTTTTAACCTTATTTCTTTCATTCTTTTATTCCATTCTTCTTCTTTTACAGAATGATTAATATGAAAATTTTTATGCAATTAAAAAAGAAGATAAGCTCCTTCCAGATAGGGATTGTTTCATTCTTTGTACTAGTATCTCTAGTGGTGATACTTAGCCATGCTTAATTGATACTTGCAAACTGATTGATCAATTGAACCTATAATGTTTATTCTAGTCTCAGTTATATCACTTACTAACTGTGCAACCTTTGGCATTTGCTTTGACTTTGGACCTCAACTTCTCCATCTGTACAACAAACTTAAAAGGACAACTTCACCCACATAGCAAGTAAAATCAAATAATATCATTTATGCATATATACTTTACAAATTATACAATAATATATTAGTGTGATTAGGTATTATGGATAATTTCAATGTGGTGTTAGAATAGAACAAAATCACCAAGTTTGATTTTTAAAATAGAGATAATTAACACTTTGGCTTGTAGTTAATATTTCAATGTAGAGAGTGATGAATTTGTTTTGGAAGTTCCAAAAGTGATGAATCTGCTGTTGCTAAATTTCAGTTAAAAAAGAACTTCTTTGTTAAATGTAAGGGTAATTGTAGGAAGAGTGAGTTTAAGTTAGAATGTAACTTCTCAAAGCTAGGCTAATGGTTTAGAATAATTGAATCCTAGGATATCACGGAATCTTGGAATGTCAGAAAGGGACTTTAGAGATCATATGGAATCATATGTTTCCTAATAAGGAAACTTAAGTCCAGGGTAGTTTAATGATTTGACAAGGGCTCTACCTGTGATTGCATATATATATAAAGTCATGGTTGTACTTGTGTATATGTGTGTGTATGTGTATGTGTGTGTGTGTTTGAGAGACAGACAGGGATGCACAGAAACAGAGAGACGGAGACTGAGAGAGAGAGAGAGAGAGAGAGAGAGAGAGAGAGAGAGAGAGAGATAGTCACAGAGACCAAAAAACACAGAGAAACAGAGAGACTGAGAGAAAAACATAAAAAGTAAGAGAGACTGACCTTTAGGTAGAATTCCAAGGCAAATGACCTTTTTCTTTTTCAAAAATCTCATTCAGGCACAGATTTAGGGAATTTAGAGGTCTAAAGAAACCTTCTCATTTTACAGATGAAGAAACTAAGGTAAGTCAAGGGACTTGATCATGGTTGCATGAATATTAAATAACAGAAATAAGACTAGAACTTAGGTTCTCTGATTCCAGACCCTACTAGTAGTTGGTCTACTTTCTCATGTCACCCTTTTAAAGGAAATATGAGTTAAAATGCTGATATTCTTATGTCATAGTAAGCCAGATAGCAAGGTCAGATTAATATTTGGTCATTCCAAACTTTTTCTTTTTAAAATAATAATTCTTAAACATAGCATATTTGGTGTTTCCCAATTGGTTCTTTGTCTTTTAAATACTATTTCTTCTCTTAATCTCATTTTATTCAGATTTGTGAAGCTTTGAATAATCTATGTAATATTTTTTTACCTAAATAATGTTGACCTCTTCAAATCGTGAATCATTTTATCAACATTTGATCTCTTAAGACACTCAGGAAATTAGGCATTATGTGGGAATACAACTACCTGATGCCATGTTGTTTACAATTGGGAAAGATTAAAATATAAAATATATTATTTTAAAGTAACATCGTGTATAAAATCTCAGAGTTGATAATTTTACTCTCAACAAAACAAATAATTTCTGAAAGTTTTTTTAAATGTACTTAATTTGCTAAGTACTCTCTATTCTAATTCTTCAGTGTCATGTTCTTGCAAAATCTAGTTTTTTTTGGGGGGGGAATAGCATTGTGTTCATTTCTTCTGAAAGGTTCTTTCCCCCATATCCTGTGGAAAGTCAGAGCCACCTAGTGTCCAAAAATATAATAACTTATATGGTACATGTTGACAAAAGAGATAATAGTGGTTAAAGATAATTCTCTTGTGCCAGTCATGAATATGTAGTGTTTGGAGATTTTCTCATTTCAATTTACTAAGATTAAAAAACAAACAATAAATAAAAAACAAAACCAAATTGGCCAAATATAGAATTGTTATTTTGGGATTGAAGGCCCTAAAACACCAATATATGTAACTCTGACTTCAATACTCTCTTCCACAGAGTCTATGGAAAGCAAACCCTTATTGTATGTTTAAGTGGGAATGGAATGTTGGATCTATTTCATTTGAACTGTTATATTTGAGCCTATGAGCAGTTTGAGGATTTTAACCATCATTTTAAATAATTGGATACCATGATTGAAAGAAGATTAACAAAGTATATTAATAAAGGACTATGAGAACTTCTTTGCTGGGAAACTAACTTAATTAATAGGGAGAAAATCTGTAGAAACATTTCTTGATAAAACTGAGTTTAATTCTTATGTTTTGAATAAATATTTTGAAGAGACTTCTTGAGAAATATTGATTGCTATTCTGAGAGAGCTAAATGGTGAGGCTTTCCAGAATTGAGGAGACAGGAGAAGAGGAAGTGGTAGAAATGACTCTGGCTCATAATTATTGAATAAAATTGTTTCTCTTTGTTTTTTTTAAGCTATTTACAAAAATTATTCATACAGTAATCTTTATAGTTATGCAATTGCAGGAAAATGGTGGAATGATTTTACCTATCCCTATACATGCATACACACACACACATAAATATGATGAGAGAGAGAGAGAGAGAGAGAGAGAGAGAGAGAGAGAAAGAGAGAGAGAGAGAAATGGAAAAGTAATGTTCTAAGTTAATTGATTAATTAATGAAATGTCATAATTTTAGTAATTTATGAGGGAAAATCAGAACATATTCCTGATAGAATTTAGGATTATATGATTATAGGATTATATGATAACAGGTTCACTAACAGGGACAGAGGTTTGATGTTAATATGGATTAACACATGGATCCAAAAAACAACACCATGACATAGATAGATAGATATATAGATAGATAGATAGATAGATAGATAGATAGATAGATAGATAGATAGATAGATATAGCTATATAGACATATAGGTAATATATATAATTTTTGCTTTGACTTTTGATTTCATCATTGTAGGAAAACCACAATGTAGAAACTCCCTGTAACAATTCAAATTTGCTAACTGAGTATAGTTTATAGGTATATGGAATTGCCTAAAGCACTGAGAAGTTAAGTAATTTAATACAAGTTCACAAAGTGGAATATGAAGAGATGCAGATTTAGAATACTAGTCATACTGAGTCCAAGATTAAACCTCCATCTACTGCATTAGGCTACTTCTTGAATAACTGTTAGAGAATTATAAATATAAAATCAGCTTCACAGAATTATATTTACATTCTTAATATTTTCATGATTAGGATATGAATATTACACCCAATTTTACCACTTTAGCATGCAGTAGTTGAGGCCTTAGGCTAAATGACTCATAGATTTTAAACACCAGAACTGAGATTTGAATCTAGGACCTCTGGCTCCAGATTCACCTAGTGTCTTTCTCTTCCAAGTAGTTAGTGTATATTTATATCAGTGTCAGGCTGGTGACTTTTTTTTTCCCCCTTCTTTTTTTTGCAAGGCAATGGGGTTAAGTGACTTGCGCAAAGTCACACAGCTAGGCAATTATTAAGTGTCTGAGGCCGGATTTGAACTCAGGTACTCCTGACTCCAGGGTCAGTGCTCTCGCCACTGCTCCACCTAGCTGCTCCCTAGGCTGATGACTTTTTAAATTAATTCTGTATTCTTTTTCCATTTTAATTGTACTAACACTATAGAAGCAACATGTCTATGGTATTGGAATGGAATACTGACCTTCAGCAAGGTAATACTTTCATGTTGTAAAAACCTTCTATAGGCAAATATCATTATAGAAAATACTGACTATTACAGAATATTACAATATGGAAATTCAAAAAGAATGAAATACCTAGGAGAAACTCATCAGGAAAAAAAATTATTAACATTGCTTCAGTATTTCTGGGTTCTTGAGGACATGCATTGAATAGTTTTGCAATCACAGATTGCAAATCATGGATTAACATGGGGATGTCACACTTGTCATTATAGACATTGTTTAAAAAGTGTTTCATGTTCTCTATTAAAAGGTGGTCACCTACTCCTGAGTACCTCTATACTAGGGATGAAAATTTTTATTTTGTGGCAAAAATAAAGAAATGGTAAATATATTGAGAACAACTTCCAGAGTTGTACAATATGTATTCTCATAAGCTCCCATGTAAGTTTAGATCAGGATTTCTCAATCCTTTTTGTATCATGGATCCCTTGTGCAGAATACTGCCTAAGAATAATACCTTAAAAAGACTATTTTGGGGCAAATAGATGATTCAGTGGATAAGAGCACTGGCCCTGGAGTCAGGAGTACCTGAGTTCAAATCCAGCCTCAGACACTTAATAATTGCCTAGCTGTGTGACCTTGGGCAAATCACTCTTAACCCCATTGCTTTAAATAAATAAAAATTTAAATAACCACATTTATACTGAAATATGAATATTGAAATCCTTAAAAAAACAGCTTTACAGATTCCAAGATTAGAACCCCTTGTCTAGGTAGAAGACAAATCTTGAAATTCCATTTCATTAATAATTTAATAGAACTGACTTGTATTGCTGAATATGGAGTGAATATGGAGAAACTTAACAGTTCTCTAATTAATCTAATTTAGGGTCTATTTTTATTATAATCTTTATTGACCATTTGATTGATAGTTTAGATAATGATACTTTCCAAAATTTCTTAAACTTAATTTATATAGTAATAGATCTCACTATCAGAAGGATATAATGCTTGGAAAGGCACAAGTTTAAAATGGTTGGTGTAGAGGTGCAGATGTTTTATGAAAAATCTTAGAGACACATATCATTGGGCAGTTTTGAGGAGTCCACCATGAGTCTTTCTCTTAGAATTGTATATCAAGATTAATATTAATTCATGAATAAGTCTTCTTGGTTAGATTCCTCTGGCAGACAAAAATGAATAGCCTGATATTTGTTGCAGTCCTCTAATTTTTATCAATATTCTTATCAAATTCAAGACACCAGATAGAATTTCTGAGCAGTGTTTTTGAATGTTTAATTATCAGATATATTTACATATATTATGAGGTCGATTTTCTGTTCCAACTTTTTTTTCCTCCAACTTTTTCTCCCACATTCACTGGAGACAAGATAAATAAAATGTTTTATAGAAATGTGAAGTCAAACAAGACAAATTCCCATAGTAGCCATATCCAGAAAAAAAAGAATAATCCGCTTTAATCAGCTCTCTTTCTGGAGGTGGATAGCTTGTTTCCTCATTGGTCCACTGGTCTTTCAAAGTTGTTTGTCTTTACAACAGTGTTGTTATTATATAAATTCTTCTATTCACTTCACTTTGCATTGTCCATACTTGTCTTTTCAGATTTTTCTTTGTCATTTCTCATAGTACAATAACATTTCATTCCATTCGTATGCCATAACTTGTTCAATCATGCCCCAAATGATGCACATCCTCTCCATTTTTAATTTTTGTCCACATGAAAAGATCTGCTAAAAAAAATTTTTGTATATATGGGTGATGTAACTTTTTTTATGTTTTCTTTGGGGTATAGACATAATAAGTATCAAAGATTATATATAACTTAATAGATTTGGGTCATAGCTCTAAATGGCTTTTTATAATAGCTGGATCAATAACTATATTTTAAATTAATATATTTATGACCTTAATACTAAAGATAATATCATAAAAATTATCAGAGGGGGTAGCTAGGTGGCATAGTGGATAGAGCACCAACCCTGAAGTCAGGAGAATTTCAGTTCAAATCTGACCTCAGACACTTAATAATTACCTAGCTGTGTGACCTTGGGCAAGTTACTTAACCCCATTGACTTTCAAAAACAAACAAAAAAAGATCACCAGAGAAGCAGATTATATACTTTTTACAACTAAGGGTAAGAGATATTTTCTTAACCAAACATATGATGAAGTCATTTACAAAAGATTACAGGGATAACTTTGATTACATGGTGTGTGTGTGTGTGGGGGGGGGGGGGGAGATTGCCATGCCAGAGTGTTTTCTATACTAATGAAATCACAGTTTTGGACCAAAAATTTGATCTTCATCAATATTGGACATCTATTGTAGAATGGCATGGTGTGAGAGAGTCTTTGATTTTCAAAATTTTAGGTTTAAATATCCATTGTGTACAAGAGCTTTGAAAAGTTACACAAAATCAGTGGGAATTGATAAGGATAAGAAGAGAATCAATCGAATAGGGAAAACCTTTTTTTCAATTCCTCTCATAGATTTGATAATTAAGATAAAACATAATTCATTATTGATATAATATAATGAATGATAATAAATACTATATTAACACATAAAACATTATATAATTTGTGTACATTTGTGCACATATATGTATACTATTCATACATATGAAAATATACAAACAGATATAGATAAAATCATTCCCTAATAAAGAAGTGGTCAAATGTTATGAACAAGCAGTTCTCAAAAGAATTATGAAAAATTAAAAAACATTTAAATATTCCAAATCACTAATACACAGCAAAACAACTCTGAAATTTCACCTTGCATCCTGTAATTTAGTAAAGATTGTCATCTTTTTCCCATCCCAAAGAAAGGAAATTGACAATTTTGAAGGGATTTACACAGAGTATTATTGATGAATCCATTTACCAGTACAACTATTTTTGAAAGCAATTTGAAATTATACTTATAAAGTAATTAAAATACCTGTGCCTTTTGACCCAGAAGGAACTGTTCTGTTTTGGCCTTTGTACCGGTATAAAGCAGGTATCAAAATGTTTATTGAAATGAATTGTGGGGGGCAGAGCCAAGATGGTGACAAGAAAGGATCGCTTCTTAGGCGCTCTCTCATAAAACTCATAAGCTAAGGACTCTAAACTTTTGAGAGACAGAACCCACAGAGGGACCCAGGAGGCAGTTCTCCTACTCATGGTAACCTGGAAAAGAGCAGAAAGGTTCTGCCCCCCCCACCCCCCCTGTCGGAGGGGTGGCCCGGGAGGGGTAGCCCACCAGAGAGAAAGAACTTCAGCCTCTGGGAGGTAGCCCCAGGGCTCCGGGAGCTGCAGCTCACAGCAGCAGGGGAGTCTCCTGAGCTAAGGCCCGGGGAGCACAGGGCACAAATTGGGGGAACAGCGGGGGACCTCTGCCAGAGTGAGCACATGGAGCCCAGCCCTCAGGGCACACAGCCAGCAGCCCAGATCCAGGAAACAGAAGCAGGCAGAGCTGGTAAGCAGGAGCCCCCAGGGCATGAGCCCATTGAGCTGAGAGAGGGGAGTGAAGAGAAAGAGACTGCAGAGCTCTGTCCTCTGTCCCTGGAACAGGACTCTGGGACTCTGACCACATTCAGATCCTGATGTCAGTCTAGGCCCCCCCATAGAACAGCAGGGCCCCTCCACCTCAGCCCCATGGCAGAGGGGGGCGCATATGGTCATTCATAGACCAGGAGGGAAGACAGAGCCTCACACACTGAGAACTTTGTGGGAGTGTCCCAAAAGCTCAGGAAGCACCCCAAAACCAGGCTTAGGCTGGGAAAATGAGCAAGCAGAGAAAAAAGAGGAACACCATTGAGAAATATTTTGCATATGAGCCCAAGAAGGATCAAAATACTCAGTCTGAAGATGAGGAAGCACAAGCTCCTGCATCTACAGACTCCAAGAAAAATAGAAATTGGGCTCAGGCTATGATAGAGCTCAAAAAAGACTTTGAAACTCAAATGAGGGAGTTGGAAGAAAAACTGGGAAAAGAAAGGAGAGAGATGCAGGAAAAACATGAAAATGAAGTCAGCAGCCTAGTCAAGGAAATCCAAAAAAAATGCTGAAGAAAATAGCATGCTAAAAACCAGCTTTGGTCAAATGGATAAAACAGTTCCAAAAGTTATTGAGGAGAAGAATGCTTAAAAAAGCAAGATTGGCCAGATGGAAAAAGAGATAAGAAAACTCTCTGAGGAGAACAAATCCTTCAGACAAAGAATAGAATTCAGGGAGATTGATGAATTTACCAGAAATCAGGAATCAATACTTCAAAACCAAAAAAAAAATGAAAAATTAGAAGAAAATGTGAAATATCTCATTGAAAAAACAACTGATATGGAAAACAGACTTAGGAAAGATAATTTAAAAATTATTGGAATACCTGAAAATCATGATCAGGAAAAGAGCCTTGACATCATTTTCAAAGAAATACTACAGGAAAATTGCCCTGATATCCTAGAAGCAGGGGGCAAAATAGAAATGGAGAGAATCCACCGATCCCCCCAAGAAAGAGATCCCAAAAAACCAACCCCTAGGAATATTATAGTCAAGTTCCAGAACTCCCAAGTCAAAGAGAAAATATTACAAGCAGCCAGAAGGATTCAATTCAAATATTGTGGAGCTGCAGTCAGGATCACACAGGATTTAGCAGCAGCTACATTGGAAGCTCGTAGGGTTTGGAATATAATATACCAGAAGGCAAAAGAGCTTAGAATGCAGCCAAGAATCAACTACCCAGCAAGGCTGAATGTCCTCTTCCAGGGAAAAAGATGGACTTTCAATGAACCAGGGGAATTTCAAATGTTCCTTTTGGAATGGCCAGAGCTGAACAGAAGGTTTGATCTTCAGATACAGGACTCAGGTGAAGCATGGAGAGTGGAGGAGAAGGGAAAAATATGAGGGACTTAATGATAATGAACTACATGTATTCCTGCATAGAAAAATGACACTGATAATACTCATATGAACCTTCTCAGCTAATAGATCAGGTAGAGGGACCTTTTATAGTTGAAGCACAGGAGAAAGCTGAATTAGAAGATAAAATATGGTGTAAAAATGGAGTCAATAGAAAAAAAGGGAAATGTAATGGGAGAAAGAAAAAGGAGAGGGGGAATAAGCCAAGATATTTCATATAATAAGATTTTTCTTTATTACAATGAGCTATTGCAATGATATGGAAAGGGGGAAGGCAAGGGGGAATGAGGGAAACTTTGCTCTCATCAGAGGTGGCTAGGAGAGGAAACAGCATATATACTCAATGGGGTATAGGCATCTGGAGTAACAAGGGGGGGACAGGGGGAAGGGGGGTGATGTGAGTGATGGAGGAGAGGACAGACCATGGGGGGAGAGTGGCAGATATAACACATTTTCTTTTTTACTTCTTGCAAGGGGCTGGGATTGGATGGCCTGTCCTAGACCATAGGGCCAGGTGGATGCTGGGCCTAAGAGGTGGTACGGGGGGCTCAGGGCCTCTTGGACCCAGATCCGGGGATCTGTCTGCTGTGCCACTCAGCTACCCTACAGCAGAGTCAGAGTGAAAGCAGAGAGAAAATATAGCACATGGTTGTGGAGAAATATGAAAGGAGGGAGTTGCGATCAACAATGGCAATGGTGGAAAAATATGGAAGTAACTTTTGCGATGGACTTATCATAAACAATGTGATCCACCCATGACAGAGTTGGTGTTGGAACAAAGACTCAAGCACATTTTTTATTATTAATACTTTTGGGGGGGTACAAGGCAAATGGGGCTGAGTGGCCTGCCTGGGGCCACATAGCAGGGTAGTCGTTGGGTGTCTGAGGCTGGATTTGGACCCAGGTGCTCCTAGGGTCAATGTTCTGTCTGCCACCTAGCCACCCCTACTATTATTACTATTTTATTTTATTTTGGGTCTTTTTTTTCCCTTTTTTTTTTGGTTTTGCAGAGCAGTGGGGTTCCGGTGGCTTGCATGTCACATGGCTGGGTGTTTGTTTGGTGTATGGGGCCAAATGTGGGCTCGAGTGCTCATGGCTCCAGGGCTGGTGCTCCATCCATTGCGCCACCTGGCCATACCTACAATTATTACTATTATTTTTTTAATTTTAGTTTTTTCTCTCTCCCCTTTACTTTATTGCTCAAGCAAGTCTATATTTATGGGGGGAGGGGTATTTCATTTACTCTTAAACAAGAATGTTTTATTAATGTAAAAAAAATTGTACAAAATGAGAATAAATGTTAAATTAAAAAAAGTAAATAGCAGGGAGTGGCTAGGTGGCACAATGGATAGAGTGAAGGCCCTGAAGTCAGGAGGACCTGAGTTCAAATTTGACCTCACTTAACAATTACCCAGCTGTATGGCCTTGGGCAAGCCACTTAACCCCACTGCCTTGCAAAACAAACAAAAAAAAAAAACCTAAAAAAAGTAAATAGCAGAGTTATATTTTATCATTGAAGTAACAAGAAGTCACTGAATATGTTGAATAGGTCAGATCTACACATAAGGAAAATTACTTGGGGAGTAGTGGCAAGGATAAACTGGAGTGGTGAGCAATTTGACCAGGAGTCTCCCAGTTTCCAAACAGGGAAACTTTAGTTTCCTAGGACAAGACTTATAGATCAAATTGTCTCCATGGCAGACAAGGACTGGAGATCTTGCATGCTACCCTCCTCTATGATCTTCAGGTTTGGATTCAGAGATATAATTCATTGCATTTTGGTTTTGTTGAAGACTGGTACAGAAGTTTTGAAGAGATAGACTGGCTGACAGGCAAGCAGCTTCATTAGAATTCCTCTGGATCAATGTCTAATACCAGTGAACTGACATGCATTTATTATACTTCAACCATGTTCCAGGACTGTGTTAGAAGTTGGGGATACAAAAATAAAAGTAAAACCAAAAAAAAGAAATAAAGAAATGAATTGTGCCATACTACTAGAGACTCCTCCACCCCCAATTGGCATCAATCCTTCAATGAAACCATTTGGAGTTCAACCACCTGACTGTAACATCATCTAGTTAAGGAATTTCGAACTCAAATAGAAATGGAACCAGTAAATTATATGTAAGGATTCCTGTGGGCCATATATTGAAATGAAAAATCACATTTTAACATTATTCATATTGTATTGTATTTTTGTTTATTTTGTCAAACATTTCCTAGTCATATCGCCCCACTAAGTAGTGTTGCTGTCTTAATGCAGTCAGCTTGCTCCATATTTGACCCTTCTGATTTAGCCCATATTTTCCCATTCCTATCCACAAGGATAGCATAAGAGATTTTATCAAATGCTTTATTGAAAACATCAAATGTAACTAAGCTTTTATCACAAACAATTATAACTATATTCATGATGAAGATTTGCATTTATATCTTCTGCTCTGAGACAAGATTTAGTTTTTTTATATACTGGAATGATAAGGACCATATTCTGCCATGGAAAATCAGTTTTCTCAATGAAGTCTTAAGCCAAGTATAGCCATGGTTAAGCCAGACTATAATACATACACTTATAGATGATTTCCTGAAGTGTCCTATTTTTCCATATCATGAACTTGAAGTTTGTAGTTATGTTATATTACTGGAATCACTTTTTTGTATTCTGATGTGGTCAGCCTTGGAAATTTTTTTGAAAAGCAGAAGATTAGAAAAACACATTTGCCTTAGAGAGTTTGCACTTGTTCTGAATGAATCTATCATTATCTCCCCACTTCTCTCCTTACAATTCCTACTTCCTTTCATTGCTTCCTCATAGCATTGAGTCAAAAAACATAAGTATCTGTATCTGACTATATGGATATATAAGACAACATATAAAAGGAGAATGGTGGCTTGGGAGGGGTATTTTGATTTGGAACATTTTAGGGAGAGCAATTAAGAATCATAGGAGAATATATTCACATCTTTTCACAGTATCAAGGGCAGTTTTTGAGTTTATTATGGCTCCATACTAGAGGGAGAGAGAGGGGAAGAGCTCAGACACATTGCTAATCTACATTGGTGGGGGAGGGGGTTGCCATGTCAGAGTGTTTTCTACGCTAATGAAACACAGTTTTGGACTAAAAACTTGATCTTCATCAATATTGGACATCTGCTGTAGAATGACATGGTGTGAGAGAGAGTATTTGATTTTCAAAATTTTAGATTTAAATGTCCATTGTGCAAAAGAGCAAGTGTTCCTTGGATTCCACAGGATGTCAGGAAAATTAAAAGGAAGGCTTCAAGCTAGGAAAGTCAAGGGAAGCCCCTATGACCATGTTGTAGAATGACATAGTCAAGAGTTCCACAAGATGGCAGGCAGAATAGATTGCAATCTGAATTATTGTAAAGAATCCCTACATTGAAGACATGAGACCCATTGGAGTCTAGCATGTTGAAATATTCATTTACAGATAGCTAGATACAATATAAGACTACCATTGTCCATGAGAATGGACCCAAACCAATTGGTAAGTTCTTTCTTTTGACTCACCAACTGATAATATTTATTCTTGTAGTACTTAGTAGAAATAAATATTAACTAATTAATCTAGCTTGTAATATTCTCTGCTGGTTTCACTGAATGAGGTAGGAGTCGGTCAGATCTACAGACCCCTCATACTGTCTCTGAATGTGCATAAAATAGCATTTGTTTGTAGGTGGAACCAAATGATTATAAATGAATTTGAGGGCCTTCTCCTGGGATTGGACATAAAGGTCCTGTAAACGGAAAATTGTATAAACAAACAGCTGTTGGGAAAATACTATTATGCTATAATAGCTGCTATTAAAATCCATTAGCAATCTTGATGGCCTGTTTGAATTTGATGCATCATTTGCTCTGAATAGCATTTCTTCGTAAAGTTTTTAGTAAAAATTTATGCAGATTTATGAACGGCAGCAGCAACACACTAGCAGATTAATACCGATTACACACTTTATTTGCACCTGCTAATCAAATGTCCATGGATGCTGGCTAGATTGCGGCTTAAATGGAGGAGTACAAAGCACCCATTTTATTTGTGTGATCTAAGCTCACAGATTTCAACTGGGCCCTTGGTTAGATCTTCTTATCTTTTACTTTTAAAAGCTCAATATCTTTCCCCTTAATAGCACCTTTTCCACAGACTCAGAAGAGCCCCCAGAAGACAAACCCCCCTCAGGGCATAGGCTTAGGCTGAAAACATTAGATGTCTAATGAGATTTTGAAAAACGCATGTGCTGGCAAATAGAATGCAGCTGTTCTGGTCTTAGAGGAATAATTCAGATGTGAGAATTAAAAGGCAGTTATTGTTTTGAGATGGGCAGGCGGTTCCTTGGTATCTGAAAGTGTGGGCAGAGCGCCATCTGCCCGAAGAGTGTGAGCATAGCGAGGGCAATGGTACATGTTTCTTGAGTTAGAATAGCAGATTGTCCCAGTTAGAACCCTAGAATTTTAGTAATCTAGTCCAGCTCCTCACTTAACAGAGGAGGAAATCGAGGTCCGAAGGCTTGCCCAAGGCTTCACAGTGAATTAATGACTCAACCGAAGCTAGAATCTAGTTCTTTTGACTTCAATCCTGTTGAGTTTTAACTCTAAACCACCTCTTGCCTTCATATGCTCCTTTCCACTTCCACAACTAAAACCCTAGTTCAGTCAATGATTATCTCACAATATTAGGAAATAACTTCCTTATTGTTCTACCTACTTACAATCTCTTTAATCCATTTTTTTTTACAAAACTATCAGGGTGTTCTTCCTAATGCAGAATGTCACTCATCTGCCCCAGGGAGCTCCTGCTCCCAGTTGAGTTAGAGAAAAATAAATACAATTGTTCAATCTGGTTTGAAAGCTTTTTTCAATCTGAATCCAGCCCAGGTTTCTAACCTTACTGCTTTGCAATACTTTTCACACACATTATAATGAAATGATAATAGACTATTCAATATTCCCTATTTTGTTGTCTCTCTTTATCCATCCTCTATGTCTGTAATAGTGATAACTCAGGAAGACCTGGGTTTGAATCCAACCTCAGATACTTACTAGCTATGTGTGCCTGGACAAGGCACTTAAGCCTATTTGCCTCAGTTTCTTATTCTGTAAAGTGAGCTGGAGAAGGAAATAGCAAATCACTCCAGTATCTTTGCAAAGAAAATCCCACATACATGTTCCACTTAAGGCTTCTATTCCTTTAAATCCCATCTTAGGGTCCACTCTCATCATGAAGTCTTCCCTGACTCTCTTGCCCTCTCACTCTTGCTTCCTCCCAACTGCAAGTAATCCCTCTTCCTTGAACCTTTTCAGATTGCTCTGTGGACCTATTGTATCATCCTCCTCCTGGTTATTTACAAGCTTCTTGAGGATAGGAATGTTATCATTTTCCCTAAATGAGAATGTAATAAATTTTTGTTGAGCTAAACAATTCAAATTTTTAAAGAGAAGGATGGAATATTGGATAGAGAATTGAACTTGGAGTCAGTTGTGTTTGAGTTCATATCTTGCTTCTGCTTACTAGCTTATGAGCAAATCACTTAAATACACTTTCTGAGTTAGCATTACCCTTTTTGTAAAATGGGAATAATGATATAGTTACAGGATTCAAATTAGTCCTTTGCAAACTTAAGTGCTCCAAAGGAGACAGTTATTTTTATTACTAAAGATATAATTATTATAAATTTTATTATTTATTGTAGTATATATTAAATATATTTATTATCAAATATAACATATTTTTCTTAATGAATGAGGCCTATTTCAACATTCTCTCCTTTTCATAATGTTGCCCCTCTTATGAGAATTAGGAAAAAAGAAAACATTGCTTGGGGATATCTTGGGGAGAACATATGCCATTATTGTACATATTAACTGTGTCTATGTGCCATTTGGTCTAGGTTTAACAGGGGTGATCAGAGTTGGATGGGACCTTAGGGAATATCTTGTCCAACTAACACCTCATCAAAAAGTCTTCCTAAAATCCAGATGAACCCATTCTGCTAGCTCCAACAAGTGGTGATTTGCTGAAGTGGGACCTTATCTCCTTACCCCATTCACACTTTAGTTATGACCGCACTCCGGTCTTGCCTTTCCAGGAGCCATAACTGGCCTCAGCATCTGTTGCTGGCAGACTTTTGTGGGGTGGGGAGGGAAAAATGAGCATCCCCCCTCTTACCCTAAGTGCCAGAACTCAAATGCAACGACAATGAATCAATACAAAATATCAGAGATCCTCAGTCACCTCTGTTATACTAATAGGTCAGGGAGTTTCCTAAACATTTCTGGTTGTTATTGTTCAGTCATATCTGACTCTTTGCGACCCTATTTGGAATTTTCTTCTCAAAGATACTGGATAGTTTGCCATTTCCTTATTTTATAGATGAGAACTGAGAAGACAGGGTTAAGCAATTTGCCTAGGGTCACACAGCTGTTAAGTATCTGAGGCTGGATTTTAACCTTCCTGACTCCAGTTCTGGGATTCTATTCACTATGCCATCTAGCTACCCATCATTTCTGTCACTTAGGCTAAATTTCCTTTGTACTATATACATGCAGTTTTTCCCCCATAGTAAATCAAGAAAAAGGGTCCATGTGCTATAAACATAACATAATTAAGCAAAATAGAAAAGTACTTTGTTAGTAACAAGATGCAAATAATTTTTGATGATAATCAACTCTCAGTAGCCTTTTCTTATGTTGTTCTTTGTGTCTAAAATCCATGTTCTTCCATATTTCAATTTCCTGCTTAAATACTAACTCTTGGATGGAGTGTTCCCAATTTTTTCCAGTTGCAAGTATTTTTCCCCCTTATTATGACCTCAGCACTTTCATGTTTCAATTAGAAATATATTGACCTACATTGCATGTCTTTTCCTCCCAGGTTAGATTGAAAGCCTCTTGAGAACAGGGTCTTACAGATCTTCCTTATTTAACCATAGTACCCAAAAGACTGTATTGAATATTTTAGTCATCTAATAACTGTTTGAATGATGTTTGAGTTAATTGCATTCACTTTGTGAATTTTCTGTCTCTAATACATTTTCTCTCTCTTAGTCAGATACTTTCTACTCTGACTAGTAAACGTGGGTTTGCTTCATTTGGGGATATATAGACCTTCTATCTTCAGTCTCCAATTCCATCAGTTTCATGTGTCCCAGAACTATTTTGGGGGGGGTCCATTTATCTTCTTAAATACAGATCTATTCACTATGGGAGGCAGTGTAGTAGAGTAGATAGAAGGTTGAATCTGGTATTCAGAGAATCTGGGCCTGAGTAACTGGGGCTATGACCTTGTGCAGGTTACTTAATTTCTCTCAATATCAGTTTCCTCATCTGTAAAATGGGAGTAAAAATAAATTGACATTTATATTGCCTTTCTCAAAGAATTATTGTAAGAAAAGCTCAGTAAGATGAGCTTTTGTTGGTTTAATATCAAATTTTAATCCCCAACCAAATACCATAAAATTGGGCTACCTGATATTTTCTATTATCTTTACCATTTATTTCAAATTTTTCTTATCATTAATATTTAGTATTAAATATTTAAATGTAATTGTTTAATTGATATTCAATATTAATATAGACAAGTTGATATATAAAGCAGTGATATCAAACTGAAATAAAAATAGAGGTGATAAATCTGTACATAAGGAACTGTAAGTCACATATTGACTTGTTTTAAAATTGCAATGTTATCTATATTTTGTGTTTTTTTTAATTTATCTTGTTAAATTATTTCCTAATTACCTTTTCATCTGATTCTGGCCACACTTGAGAGGGTTGGGGGCTGCATGGGCTGACATGACTATTTATATGTATGTGTATACACACACACACACACACACACACACACACACACACACATACACACTATATTACATATTGCTCTAGCTCTGGTATAGTAGAGCTCTGGACTTGAAATCAGGAAGATTAAAAACTAAATACAAACAGGCAAGTGACCTCAGGCAAGTCAACCTCTCTTGGCCTCAATCTCTCCAGCTGTAAAATGGGAGTAATTATAACCCCTCCCTTCCAGGGAGGATAAAATATTAGTTCTTACTACTACTACTACTACTACTACTACTACTAGTACTTCTAGTACTGGTCCTACTCCAACTATTTTCAGTTTTTCCTTCTGATTACCACCTCCCTTCTAGTAGCCCTTCTACCTTCTCTTATCCTCCTCCTTTACTATTTTCCTGTAGGGTAAGGTAGATTTCTAGACCCAGCTGAGTGTGTATAGTTGGCTTGTTTTAGCTTTAATTTCTCAAACCTTGTTCTTTTTTTTAATTAAAAAATAAATAAAACATTTTGTTTTGAGCTTAACAATCATTGATAATCATCAATATTTCATTCTAAAAAGAAGATTGTATTTGAAAGTATAAGCTTTTGTTCCATATAGATTAATTTTTAACATTTAACAGGATTATAACAATATTGCTATATCTGTGTATCCTTCCGCATTTTTTGTTTTCTTCTTTGTATTAAAAAATTATGAATGATTTTTGTTACCAAAAACATATCATCTAATCTCTTACTCCCCAAATGAGCTCAAATGGACTGATTGACTTTAATTGTCTTCTGGTTTAAGTTGAAGGATGAAGAAACAGGTTTCCAGAGGAAAAAAATCTGTTAAATTAAAAGTTAATTTTTAAACTTTTTTTTTCTTAGCAGATCAGGAGGCTTCACTAAAATCATTGTGGAAAATGTTCAATTTTTGAATGTGTGTACAAATTACATTCTTGTCACTAAGAGAAATATTTTTGACACATTTAACTATCTTTGCTAAGTAGTTAAAAGAAGAAACCAAACTGCATGAAGTATATACTTGGAAGAGACCCAGAAAAGGGGAGTGATCTATCCAAGATGATTCAGATACTACTTTGGTGAAGGTTGGATTTCGGGCACCCCTTTCTCATCTCTCCTGTTGACCTCATTCCCACACTACTGTACTTGCTGTTCTTCACATAAAATTCTCTATCTTCTGTCTCTGCACCAGCTGTTTGACCTGCCTGGAATCCTCTACTCTCCCCCCCCCACCTCTCCCCGCAACCACTTTCACCATTTAAGCTTCCTAGCTTCTTTCAACACTGCTCAATCTCGCCTTCTTCTGGAGACTTTTCCCAATTCTCCCCAGCTGGTAATGCATGCCTCCCTCTATCAGATTACCTTCCATCTACTCCTACTATATTCAGAGTATAATTATTTTCATGTCTGTCACTCCATTTTGAATACTATCTCCTTGAAGACAGGAATTGTTTTTTTTTAATTTTTCTTTATACTTCCAGACATCAACACAATATTTGGCAGTAAAATCTTGATAAATGCTTGTGGATCATTTATAGTTGACTAACCAGTAGAGAGCAGTGATTAAACAGTCTCTTAAAGGAATTTATTCCATAAATTAAAAATAAAATATTTTTTTAAAAAGGAAGAGGATTTATAAGTTGGGGAGATAAGGAAGGAATGCATTCCAGGCTTATGAGTTGGGAATACAAAGACAAAGAAATGGGAGGAAGAATGCCACATTTGAGAACTAGAAAGTCAGTTTGATTGGATCATAAAGGGCAGAAGGAGTAATAATGTGCAATGAGGTTGGAAAGATAAGATGAGGTCAAGTTGTGAAGGGTTTTAAAATGCAAACCGAGGAGTTTATAGTTTATTCTAGAGACTCTAGAGAGCCACTGGACTAAAGGAGAGATTTAAGATTGGGAAAAGGTTATTTAGCTAAAGATGTGCATATTTGGTAAATCACACATTTCCACTATGTACAACTCTTCACTTCCAGGCATTTAGATTTTAAGTAAAATTTTGTTTAGTTGATTTTTCCTCCAAAATATTTTTCCATGCAAAAATAATCTAAGAGATCTTTGATTTTATTTTTTTTAATTTTTATTTATTTAAGACAGTAGTGGTAAGTGATTTGCCTATGGTCACCCAGTTAGGTAATTATTAAGTGTCTGAGGCCACATTTGAATTCAAGTCCACCTGACTCCAGGGCTGGTACTCCATCCACTGTGCCACCAAGCTACCCCCTGATCTTTGATTTTAGAATGTAATTTCAGTATTGTTAAAAATTCTTTCACTTAAATATTCTATATGCCTAAAAAGATATAGGTAAAATGTATAGCAGGACACTCTGGTAGAAAATGAATTTCTATAAAAAATACTTTTATGATAAGAAAAATAGTATATATCAAAAGATGTAAGGTCAATAAAAAAGATACAATCATTCAGTTAAAATTGTATTTCCTTTCTAGAAAGGTTTTTTTAGTGATTTGGTATATACTAAACAAAACCCAGCTCATCTTACTTTTCAATTTTAACTAAATGATGAGCATTATTCATACTATTACTCTATATTCATTATTTTCATGGCTCCTGGTTAACATTGAGAATAAATGAGTAAAATAGGGGAGAGAGGGAGGGAGAGAGATCCTCAATGAAAGAGAGAATTCCAAAGTCAGAGCCAGGGAATCAGAAGGAGACAGAGACAGAGAGAAGGAAGGAGAGACAGAGAAAGAAGAAGAAGAAGAAGAAGAAGAAGAAGAAGAAAAAGAAGAAGAAGAAGAAGAAGAAGAGAAAGTGAATGAATTAATAAGATTTACAGAACTAATCATTAAATCAAATTTAGCTAATAGATAAGAATAGGCTAGGTAAGTATAAAATAGATTTGATAACTATTTACAGAGATCTAGTCATGTCATTCTACTGACAAAAAATCCAGTGACTTTCTGTTGCTTACTGATTGGATTTCCTTTCTCTAGATTCCTCTCAGTCCTCCCAAAACCCCATGGGCTTTCACTTCTTTGTGCATTTTGTCATGATTTCTCCTTTGCCTAAGTTATTTTTCTTCTTGGTCCTATTGTATTTCAAGCTGTCTCTTAGAAAGTAACTCAAAAACCATCTTTTCCAAATAGCCTTCTCTGATTTCACTTTCTTCCTCCACATAACACTTTGTTTTGAAGCTCTATGATGCTCTTTTCCTGTATTACTGTATATTACAACCAGAAATATGCTGACAAATGTTTCACAACAGCTTTCTAAACACATTTTTAAGTTTAATCTGCATTATTTACATGTTCTCCATCACTTTCTTAAATCTAAACAAGCAACAAAATAAAGCAAAAATTAAGCCCTGATTTATATAGTGTTGTAAATTTCCAAGATGTAAAAACTCATGATGTCTTTCTTTGTATCTTGGGAACTTAGCACAATGATACTTTGACAGATAGCAGGTGCTTAATAAATGTATATTGACTGACTGACAAAAAATGGAAATCAAGTAGTTGAAGAATGTTGCAACTGTTTCTACTTTCATAAGTAATCATGACCCTCTTGTTATAAGCTAAACTTCCTGAAGTCATTTGTACAGCTTATTCCTTTATTTATCTATCCTTCCCACATTACAAAGATCTTTGCCAGTAACTGGGCTATAAGACCTGTGTGGAAGAGTAATAGAAAATTCCTCTGCTGGGTGTCAGAATACCTCATGTCTAATCTCAGCTCCGCCATGGATTTGATTAGATGACCTTAGCAAATCACTTGACTTTTCTGATCATTATTTCTTCATCTGAAAAAAAATAAAGAATAGAACTAATTCTCATGGTGCCTTTCTGCTCAAAAATTTTTAATAAATTTAGTCGGTCCAACTATCCTGGAAAGAGGAAATTAAAATATTGTCCCAAAAGATGTTTTTGGCTTTCTTGAAACAAAAATTTATGAATCTAAAGCTTGAAGTAGAAAAGTAGAGAATCACACAAGTAGAAAAGGGGAATGGCATTGAATTGAATTAGTTTTGGAAACATATAATGATACTCTAAAATGCCTGTATTGTAATGAATCAGTTTTATTTATTTTAATATTCTTTTCAGCAAAGCAAGCCTACATATGCTTCCTTCCTTTACAGCTCTCATTCATGTTTTATAATTTTGAGAGGTCTAACCAATAGAGTGACCTTCTTTGAATTATCTTAACATAAAAGGAATACCAGTGGAGCACATAGCCTCTCAGTTATTCATTTTTTGGCCTTATTAAAAAGTGACTGTTTTTCATAGGTAATCCTGAGTGATCTATTCAATTCTGTAAATAGCTCATTGGCCATTTGCAGTATTTGTTATACATACATGCACATACACATGCACATATACATATACATATATATGTCAAGTATGTGTTGCTTGATTTATATGTGTACTGTATAAAACATATATATGTATATATACACATATATGAATTGATATCATATATTTGTATTGGATTGTCTGTCAAATTGTTTATATTAACCTAGAATTATTTCTTTGTCCCTTTGATATTTCCTAATTATATAATTAGATCATGATCTTTTGAGTGATCATGGATCTTATGTGTCAAAAATATAAGCAGAATATTCCTATTTTCTTTCCACTATGATAAATTAGCACATAAATGCTTGCTGATTTTTGCTTGCTTGCTTGTTTTTTTAGGACCAGGCATAGTCAAATTTTAAATAAAAAGTAAAATTTAAATAGAAATTTCCTGATGTAGATATTCATAGGCAGCCCTGCTGATACTTTTCTCAGAAGAGTAAAAGTTTTAAAAATCCATGTCTATTTCCAGTCTTTGGACTGAAGATTTCTGGGAGCAGATGGCTAACTTATTTGATTTGTCACAAATTAAGAAAAATTAACATCCTACTTTAATGTCAAAAGGGTTGTGTTTTAAAAATTCTGATCAGCTCTTCAGAAAATTTTCAAAATTTCTGTATATCCATTGATTAATACAAATGTTACCAACCCAACTAAGGGTTGTGTGCTTAGGCTGTAGGGAATTAGCTGCCATCTGTCCATGAGGTACGTCCAACATTCTTGCAGAGAACAGCTGTTTACCCATTCAGACTGGTTAGCAGAATACATGATAGGAGGCTATTTGTGAGAAGAAAGAAAAGTATAACATGTTCGTTTATTTCATCATGCAGATTGTTTAAATGCACATATTAGGGCTAAAGATTAACCAAGGCTAATATGGATCATAGAAAAGAATATTTAGCAAATTACTTACTTAAGAATCCCATTTACATTTATTTCTGTTGCCAACTAATTATTTTGTTTGTTTGAAATGAACATTTTTGTTTATTCTAGTCATTAGTGTCAATCAATAAATAAGATATTTGAAAAAATAAGTAAATAAATAAATAAGTTATTTGATTTTTCACATCTCTTGAATTTGTATCAGAGTTCTAGCTCAGTCATTATATGCTGATATTTTTAATCAAGACATAGGATATAAGGTGAAATGATTAAACTTAAACATAGAACTTCAAACAGAATTCAATTTCTGAATTCCTGTATTTTATTCTTCTTATATTTTAGACATGATTTATATATATCAGACCCTCTTATCATGAGCCAGAGTACTCTACTTAGTAGCTCAATATTAGATTATGACTAGTTTTGAAAGTGTGCTATTCTCAGGATTGTATTGTTATTGGTCACTCTTTGCTCTTATGAAAAAGAAAGTCACAGGGAATTATTTTCTTTCTTTTTTTTTACTAAAGTATGATTTCCATAATGTATGTAATGCATAAGAATAGCTTCTTTTAAAATATTCTTTAACTCTTAGTAGCATCAAGATTTGTTTTGGGGGGTGGCTAGGTGGCACAGTGGATAAGGCACCGGCCCTGGAGTCAGGAGTACCTGAGTTCAAATCCAGCCTCAGACACTTAATAATTACCTAACTGTGTAGCCTTGGGCAAGCCACTTAACCCCACTGCCTTGCAAAAACTAAAAAAAAAAAAAAATTTGTTTTGGATGGGTAGAAGAACTGAGGATTGAGATCTGTGTCTAAACATGAACAACTTTGTTCATGTTTATAGGTTTCAAGTTGTTCATTGCTTCCCCACAAGTACCTCAAATTATTATTTTACAATTTCTGTATGCATTCATATTGATTTTTGTCTTGTCTCTTCTCCTAGTCTGTAAATTCCTTAAAAGCAGTGGTTATCTCTAATCTACACAAGTCATTGTAGTTAACATCCTACTTTGAATATTTATTTTTGGGGTGGGGTTAGGAAGATAGCACTGGGCAAAACTGGGATATGGGGCTGCAAATGAAATCAAAGATGACCTACCTAACTTTGCAGAGCTAAGTATGTACTTAATACAAGTACCTTCTGAGTGCCCAATCAACTCTACTGACTGACTGATCAGTCATGGGGATTCCCTTTAAAAGAGATTTAGACAATTAAAGCCCAATAGAACTAAGGTTTTGCATTTCAGTTGAGACTTTCAGTTCAGTAATAGAGAAATGAATTTCTTCATCTGTAAAATGAGGGTCTTGGACTAGATGCTCATAAAAGTCCCTTCCAGCTCAGAAATTCTATTATAAACCAATTCCTGGGGCATAATTTTTTGTTGATAATGGTGTTTTTTTCTGGTTAATACTTAAATTGTTTTCCTTTTTAATGGGCTATGTTCTCCCTGGTGACTTGTCTGGTTCTTTGACTTGCAACTCCCTTGATTTCTGTGACCTTAAAATATTTGGTGTATACTATTTTTTAATCTCAAACGATTATTTGCAAAAAAATTAAAAATAATGCTGCTGCATACTTAGAGCTTAGCAAAGGATATGAAACTGGGTAATGGGGTATTTTTTTTTCTTATTTGTGTAGATAATGACTTGCATTTCATTTGAAGGAACTGACTGTTTAACAAATGAGTTGCTGAAGGCATCTCATTGAACTCTCATAGTGATGAGTGCTTATTAGTACTCTTATACAAACTTGAGCATATTAGCCAGAATATTTACAGTAATTTCAAAAGAAAACTCATAGGTCTTTTCTATCTTAAATTCTATGGTGGAGCACAAAATTTGGATGACTGATGTATATCTATAGGTAGATTCAATAGGTAAAATCTATAGGCAGGATGATAGCAAGAGCCATCCTAGGAACTCCAAGTACTAAAGGCAGATAGCCTGTCTTGTCAGTGTGTAATAAGAAGGAAGAAACCTCTGGATTTAGAGTCACATGTGAACTGATCTCAAATCTTGACTCATCCACTTAGTGATTGCATCACTATGGATAAATCATTTAACCTCAGTTTCCTTATTTATCAAAAGGAGATGGTAATAGCTAACCCTTGAATAGGGCCTTAACTTTGTAAAATACTCTAATATTTACCTTTGATTTTAGTGCACTTAATAAGTTGGTAGGTAGTATAGGTATCATGCCCATGTAACAAATGAGGAAACTGAGGTTTGGAAAGGTTGAATGATCTAAGTATACATAGCTAGTATGTGGTAGAGATATGATACAAGCACAACACCTGCACTTTTTAACTCTAGATTGTTGGGAAGAAAGCACCTTGTAAACCTTAAAGTATTATAAAAATGTCAGTTATTTGTTTCTTTCGCAGACTATTTCCTTTGTCTACAGAACTAGTGAAGAAAAGGGCCTGGGTTCAAATCCTACCTCTGACATTTCCTAAGAACTTAATTTTGGGAAGGCTTTTTCATGCCTTTCTCCAAGTTGACTACTGCTGTGCCCTTTTTGCCTCCTTCTTAGCAAGAAATGATTCCTAGCAAATAGTGACTTATACTTATATGGCAGCTTCCCCTTCCTACTCTCCCTCCACAAATTCAATTATGCCATACTATAATCTCCACACTCCAAGGACTTTAAGACCAAAGGAAAATTGAAAGTCATTACTTCTCAATAGTCCCAGATTGTATCCAATATTGATTAGGGATCATTTCCATTTATAACTGCTCATCCTTCTATACTCTTTCATATGTAATGGAGAGGCAATATTACAAAGGGTTAGGGTTTTGTTATTCAGTCATTTTAGTCATATCTCATTTTTTTGTGATCCCAGTTGAAGTTTTCTTGGCAAAGATACTGGAGAAGTTTGTCATTTCCTTCTCCAACTCATTTTATAAATTAAGAAAAAGATAAATAAGGTTAAGTGACTCATCCAGGATCACATAGCTAGTAAATATCTGAGGCCAGATTTTGACTCCAGGCCCATCACTCTATTTGCTATGCCATCTGACTACCAGACAAATATGGTACTTGATTAATAATCAGGAAGATAGGATTTAAAATCTTGATGTTTGACTCTTATATTCTATATGAGTAAGGGCAAGTTCCTTGGCCTCTCAAATAGGGAGACTAATACTTTTGGCTTTTTTAAAATAAGGAAATAAACGAAATGCATGAAATTAAAGCACTGTAAAAATCAGGGATAGAGATCTTCTATTCAGTTCAAGAAATTACTTATTCTGGCACTGTCAAGGCAACTGCAGGCAGGGTTCGAAATTCAGTAAATTTAGGAACTTTTTAGAAATGAATTAATTAAATGTTTGAGCAAATATAGCAGACTAATTTTTAAGATTTAGTTTTGACAGAAAAAAGTTTCTCCATCCCTGGTATAAATGTTAGAAATCATCCATCATTACCTTTCATATTCCCCACTTTGTGATTTTTCTAATGTTGGCATGAAACATTTCATTGCTTCCTTTATCTAGTTTTTGGAGACTTAAAACACTTTTGGGGAATGAAAGAGCAGTGGGTCTCTTAGAACTCTCATTTATCTCTCCTCTTTTTCTATCTTCCCACCCCAACTAGTGTGGAAATTCATTTCTTTGGCCAGTTTTGACACTGTATATAAGCTGCTAACGGGCTTATATAGTGTTCTATTTTTGTTTTATTATATTATGTTATGGATTTTTTTCCTTCCAAATAAGTTGAAGAACTAATAATTGTCTACTGGATGATCATCTAGAACCTTCCCTCTTCTCTACCCTCTCCCAAGACTGTGAGACACATGAAGATCCAAAGAGGGACAATGTTTCTACAATGGTAGGAATTACCCAGGTAAACTGGACACTGGGGCAATTGAAGTACCTAAATCTTGAGGAGATATCCAAATGACCAGGACTAAAATGGGGGACAATCAGTTTTACTTTTGAGAGATCTGGAACTTTTTGATTCTGGACTTAACCATATTTCTGGGCTCTGTACACCTTATTAAATTCCATATGCTTTGCTTAGAAGTTATCTTCAATTTATTCTGTATACAACTTACTTGTATTTAGCTGTTCACATGCTGCATTCCCATTTAGATTATGATTTCATTCCATGAGGATGAAAATCACAGTATCCCCCATGGAGAGAATACTGCTTGTGGTAAACAGTGAAAGATGGTTTAGGCAAACTGAGAGGTTTCCAAAGAGCATTCCTTTCTGAAATGGGCTGACCAAACATAACAATAGCAGGAAGATTGAGTCAATAAGACACAAGTAGTTGGAAAAAAAACCTTTACCTAATTCAGGAAATACAAACATAGGGTGGAGGCAGCTCACTATTTCCTTATTACTAGGGGTACGCCCAAATCTATAACCAAATCAGTTCTCCTGGAAATAAAAAGCCCATCAAGTCCAAAGAACTATATTCTTCCTTAGAAGGTTATACTAGGTTTTATAATCTGATGTTGTTCCATGTCTCAATGACAAGGCTATTTCATGCTCTTTAAATCATGAAGTCTGTGGTTTTATCTGGTCCAAGTCCTGAGCAAGACAAATTAAGCCCAAGACTTGGTCTTAATCTTTATGTAAAATCCCTAATCACTTTCTTTCCTGGAAAAACCTTATCTATAAACTAAAATGCTTTTTTTACCCACTTATTAAACCTCCACATTCAAAGGTCTGATGTGGGCCATAGAAGATACAACTATATATATATATATATATATATATATGAAACAGATCCTGTTCTCAAGGAGCTGTCTATTAAAAGAAGAATGAGAAGTATATAAAAACTGTAAGCTAAAGGAGAATGAAATATGATTTAAGGGATATGAATTATTTGAGAGGAGAGCATCACTTCAACTAGGAGTAAAGGAAGTCATCTTGCAAAAATTCATTTGAGTTAGAATTCTGAGGAGGAGTAGAGCTGTGACTAGATTGGGGGAGAAGGTATTGAGAGCATTCTAAACAACGTAGATAACTTGTCCAAAGTCATAGAAACAGGAAAAGACAAGTTAAAAATGTTTTGGGAAAGTGAAGCACTTGAAAAAATGATAGAAAGACAGGTTGGACATAAATTTTGCAGGGATCTGAGTGCTAGATTCAGAATTATAAAGTTATTTGGTGGGTAAGGAGGAGCTATTCATTTTGAGGAAGCTATTAGATTAGAGTATATCATGATCAATGTACTGAATTAGGGAGTATGCTTGGACTGTAATCACTCGATTTAGCAGAGAGGATCTCCATAGAAGAGAGAGTTGAAGGTCAGTCATGAGGTTGTAATAATAGTCTGTAAACAAGAGGTGATGACTTCCTACAAAATTAATTTTTTCATATTGTGTAGGACAAATGCCGCTTATCTCTCAAGGTATAAAGAGAAAGTTTTATTCATTTCTCAAGGAACAGACCCCAATCAATTGCAGAGATTGAGGCAAAAGCAAAAGACCCAAGAATCACATTTACAGTAACTTGATCCCCCCCCCACACACACACTGACCCACCCTCATTAATGAGGAATGTGGTCTTCACAATCTAGACCTGGAAGTTAATCTAAGGAAAAGAACATATAATTCAAACTGAAACAGGATTATCCCTTCAGCCCCAGGAATTGAATGGACATCCAGACTTCAACAGATAAGATGGGGTCAGTTGACTCTTCACCAATATCCCAGAAGTTGCTTTGTCAAGGGAGGAGGGGCACATAGTTCAACTATCTTCTAATCTATAATATTCTACTGAAGAAATATCAGATTTTATCCCACTCAATATTTAAAAATAGATTACAGAATACATTTCACTATCCAGGAAGCAAATGTCTAATTTTGGTGCAGTGGAAAGAGTGTTGAACTTAACAGAGAATTTCAGTTCAAATTACTTACTTCCATTACTTATCTAGATGATCTATGTCTCCAGGTCTACCCCTATAAAATGGAGGAAATGGATTAGATGACATTCAGTGTCTCTTTTAATATATATGTATTTATATGTATGCAATCATTGGTGATTAAGTTTGTAAAAGTAGTTTGCATCTCTTGAACAAAAATTTTCTAATATTAAAGGGAGATGGCCCAGAAGTGTGCTTTGAGTGAAAGTGAAGGTAGGCATGCGTAAAAATTTGTTTTGAATGATTCTCTAAACTGCTAATCCATATGGAGATAGTTAGGAGTTGACTACAACTATGTTTAATACAATGAAGCTAAGAATCCTTGCAATGTTTCTATTTTGTTCTATCTGTGGAGGGATGTTAAAAGAAAAGACCTTTTTCTCATACCCTGGAGTTCAATTAAGTTCAGTTCAGTTCAATAGTTCAAATAATCAGTAAAAAAAATGAAAATGAAAATCATTTTAGGGGTGGCTAGGTGTTGTAGTGGATAAAGCACCAGCCTTGGAATCAGGAGTACCTGGATTCAAATCTGGTCTCAGACACTTAATAATTACCCAGCTGTGTGGCCTTGGGCAAGCCACTTAACCCCATTTGCCTTGCAAAAACCGAAAAAAAATCATTTTAATTTAAAGTTAAATTTTGTTAAAGTCTTTCAAAATGGTGTTAATAACTAACCAACCTAGACATTTTTTCTCTCTTCATTCATTTTTTTATTTTCTTAATTTTCTTAATAGGAAAAATATCTCCTTTTTCTCACTTACAGGTCTGCCCAGGACAGAAGAATAACTGTAGTTGAGGTTCAGTTGTTTTCAGTTGTATACAACTGCTTGTGACTCCCTTTGGGGTTATCTTGGCAAAGTTACTAAAAGTGTTTGCCATTTCTTTTTCAAATTCATTTTGCAGACAAAGAACTAAGGCAAACAGGGTTAAGTGACTAGTCCAAAGTCACATAGCTAGTGTCTGAAACCAGAGCTAAACTCAGAAAGATGTCTTCTGAACCTCAGGTCTGGTATTGTATCCCATGCACTCCTTAGCTGTCCCAGAAGAACAGCATAATTAGCAAATTCAAATTCACCAGGATCAAGGACTTGATTTACTATTAAGAGCTACCAACAATATTAGATTGAGGTCTAGGGCCATGAATGTCCTTCATTCTCAAAGATGCCCATAACATCAGGGAAGGTGAAGCCATGACAAGCACAGGAATTAAATTTGAGTGAGGGGATGCTGTGCTAAGTCACCAGTCTCACTTTCTCCTCCAGAGCCATCTGGGTCCAGTGACCAGATATGAATCAGGATGACTGGAGATGGCCCTGGATGTGAGGTGATCAGGGTTAACTGACTTGTCCAAGTCATACAGCTAAGTGGTAAGTGGCAAGTGTCTGATGCTGGATTCGAATTCCTGGCCTCCTA
Organism: Macrotis lagotis; assembly: GCF_037893015.1. NCBI lineage: Eukaryota > Metazoa > Chordata > Mammalia > Peramelemorphia > Peramelidae > Macrotis > Macrotis lagotis. Next base: position 39,926,819 of record NC_133665.1, read on the forward strand.
ACTCCAAGACTAAGTGCTTTATCCACTGAGCCATCTAAGCTGTCCCCAGGGCCATGATAGAAGATCAACAGATTAAGAGGATTGAAAATGGAGAGATTTTTCTAATTTAAATTCAATTTGGATTGCCAAAAAAGGATGCCTGAAAACATTGACACCCCTCAGAGTTTGATGTCAGAGATTTAAGAGGAACATAAAAGCTGGAGTCACAATTGGTCCATTCCATAGTACAGACACTATAAGAAACAACTATCATTCAAATGTTAAACATCCTTTGGATTCTTTTCCATGATCAGAAGAATATGCAGGAGAGTTTGGGTTTGCTCCAGGGATTTTGGCAACTGTTGTGGCCATGATAGTCCACCCTTTGGCTTAACCTATCCCAGTGCCTTACAAGTCAGATAGTCTGAATCAATTTTAAAAATGGACCTGGGAATAGGAAAGCTGTGAGAAAAATATTTAGGAACTCAAAATGGCTTAAGAGAGCTTCCTTCAGTTCATGGCTACAGGAGGGGTGGGCTTTATGGTCTTTTGTTCTAGTATTGTGTTTTTAAACTTTTAATATTAAAGTATTAATCTTATTAAAATAACAATATCAGAAATACTTATTATTGGGGCGGCTAGGTGGTGTAGTAGATAAAGCACTGGCCTTGGAGTCAGGAGTACCTGAGTTCAAATCCAGTCTCAGACACTTAATAATTACCTAGCTGTGTGGCCTTGGGCAAGCCACTTAACCCCGTTTGCCTTTCAAAAACTAAAAAAAAAAAAAAAAAAAAAGAAAGAAAGAAATACTTATTATCTTTTAAAAAAGAAATATCTCATAGTTATTTGATTGGTCCAGATTTAGATATAGTCATAATATTAGGGTTAGTGATAAGGAGAAATCCAGTCAGAGAACTAAGAAAATAAATTATATTGAGTAAACACATATCCATACTTACACATATATTCTGTGGACAAACACAGAATATATATTGAATTTATATTTATTATTTGTAAATATGAATATATTACTCGTTTTTACTTAGAGATAACTCCACCCATTAATAGACTGTATAATAATTATTTCCTTCTAGTGAGAATTATTATAGTTCTTGGTAGAAAGAATTTTCATACCAAAACTTCCCTAAAACAATGAAATCACTAGTTTGGGTGGGTGGGGAATGTGAAATCTTTTCTTAGAAAAATGGAAGCTTACTTAATTTCCACTCTTAGTTTCTACTACATTTCTGCCTTCAGGTCAGATAAGCACAATGGAATCAATTTTAAAATTACTGGATTCAGGAAAATCTTATCAATAATCTTTTAAAGTATCAAAAAAGGATTCTATTTCATTTTGTCTTTTCATCCCCAGAACTAAATAAAGTACCTGGCACATGCCTTATGACTGCTTTAATAAATGATTGTTTATTGATTTCTCCAGTCTAGTATTCTCAAAGTTTATTGATTCAGTCAAATATATAAGTAGGGATGTAGGGGTGGGGGGTAGAGGAAATAAAGGTGAGGGGAAGAGAGCAAAAATGGAGCAAAGCACTAGCCTTGGAGTTAGGAGGACAGGAGTTCTAATTCAGTATCAGATACTTGCCACTTACTGCTTACTAGCTGTGAAAAGTCATTATTAAATTAAATTTTTAAATTGGAAATGACTCTGAGCAGTCATGTAATATATCTCTCCCACCTTTTAGAAAACTCATATTTGTTAACACACACAGGTTTTTTTTTTAGGTTTTTTTTTTTGCAAAGCAAATGGGGTTAAGTGACTTGCCCAAGGCCACACAGCTAGATAATTACTAAGCGTCTGAGACTGGATTTGAACCCCGGTACTCCTGACTCCAAGGTCGGTGCTTTATCCATTATGCCACCTAGCTGCCCCTAAATACAGGTTTAAAGAAGTACCAATTCTATTTAAAGCCCTCCCAAAGAGGCAATTCACCATATTCCCTTTGTAACTTCTTTCAGCGTTCAACATGTAGATAATCTTCTAAATTCCTCCTTCTCTTCCTACATTTTCTACTTTCTCTGGTTCTCAATAGAAACATATGGCTATAGCACAGGAGACCTAGGGATATTTAGCTCTGGCTTTGGAATGATTTATTGTCAGTAATGTCATGTGACTGGTGAGGAAGCCAAGATATTTGAACTAAAAATTCAAATAATCAAGAAGAATACTATCAACAACACTAATTGTACCATCTTTGCCAGTTCTTAAATTACATGAAACTATATAGAGAGGTAATGTGGCACAGCAGAAAGAATTGTTGATTTGCAGTCTTTAAATGACTCCCAGTTAGGAAGGAATAGCTATGTTACTATTTTTCCCCTTCATACAAATTTTATTTTTTATTCTGAATTTAAACACTCTTAAAAATGAATATTTACATACACACAGCAGAGCACAAAAAAAAAAAGAGCAGAGGGAGTTCTGACCCTTCCATTCAGAAACAAACATCAGAGAGCAAACCTCTAAGCTACAGTTCCTGTTTCTGGTTATAGGATTTTTAAAATGTGTATCCTTAAATAGGTCATTTAAGCTTCTTCGAATCTCAATTTTCTCTTCTCTAAAATGACAGGTCCAAGATTGTATTAGTTGATCTTTGAGATCCTTAGAGCTCTAAATCTTATGCTTCCATATAGAATTTTGAGAATTTGTCTTCCTCTTCCTAACTGCCCCAAGCAAGTATTTAACTCTTTGAGACATCAATAAATCAGCAAACACTTATTCAGCATCAATTCTTTGCTAGTCATTGTGCTAACTGAAGGGGAATGCAAAACAGAAACAAACAAACCAAAAAACCCCAAAACAATGGAACAATTCCTGTTTTCAAGAAACTTACATTCACAGCTGTGTAGTCAGTTGTGAAATCTGAAGCCCATGCAAAGAAAGAAGTTTTATTTGAAATGTAAAAAATAGAGCAATCTCAGTGTTTCAAACAGACTTGGAGAGACCAATTTAAATTAGCAATTGTGTTACTAAGTTATTTTATAGTAAATATAATTTTTTTACTCAGCTAGATGAAAGTATATTATGAACTTGAAGCTTTCTAATATTCACATTAATGAATAGAAATTATTTGTAAATAACATATCTTGTTGGCATCATGTGTTTATCTTTAAAAATGTTTCATTATAGTTTTCTTATACAATCTTTTGACACTACCCATTTTTTCCTGCAAATCTTTTTTTTTATATATACTCGAAATGCAAGGTATCCCAAAGTCTTGGTATCAGTTTAAGTTATTAATTCTTTAACTAAATTATTTTAAGATAAAAAAATGTAATAACTTGAACTTGCACTAAGACTTTTGGGACAGCCTGTATAAACTCATTCCTCTCATAAATTTTTAGAAAGTTATATATTAGGTTCTGAATTAGCAAAATTTTTTTTTGCATTACTTTAGGAACATCCAAATTATATTAAAATCAATCCTTATTATTTTAATATGAATAATGTTTCTTGGAAAGTTGTCTTCCCATTTCATTGAGTTAGTATTTTAAAAAATTAATTTTTCATGAGATTCAAGACAATATAATATTGTACTTGGGGCTGGAAAGAACTGGATTCAAAACCTACTTCAGATTAGTTGTAGAATCCATATAAGTCTCTTTATGTATATAAAGTGCTTTGCTAATGAACTGTATAAATGTTAGTTGTTAATCATGGTCCCTTTGCATGTGGTACACACAGTCATTTTACAAGAACTCATCTTAGGCCCATAATTACTAATATTTTTTTTCTGTAACATCAACAAGAAAATGAGGATTATACATTGTGTTTTTATCATCTTGAAAGAAGCAGAGATTGATGATTTTCCTTGAGAAGTAGGGACTTTTCATCTTTTCTAAAGAATAGAACAGTACCACATTCTCAAAAAAGCTATGGGTGCAATGGTTTGCTTTATGACTTTGGCCAAGATATTTAATGTTCTGTGCTGATTTTTCATCTGTAAATTGATAATCATAATAACTGTTGTCAGGAAGATCAAATGAGATAACATGTATGACTGTATTTCCAGACTTACTTCACATTTCTTCTCCTTTTGCTCTTTCCATTTTCATCAAAGTAATGATCTACTAATTGTTTTATAGACACTAAGTTCTGCTTCCAAACATACAGACTGTTTTTATGCTGATGTAGATTCCCTCCCTCCTTCCCTTAGCTTCCTTCAAGGCTCACTTCAAGTATTACCTCCTTCAGAAATCCTTTCCTGATCCCTTTAGTTCTTAGGGTTCTTTCCTTGCTTAACTATTTATTTGTTTCTTTTATTCACCATCATCATCATCATAACTAGCTATTTACATAACAACCTAAGGTTTACAAAAGATAGAGACTGTTGATTTGGTGATTTTTGCTTTGTTTTATTTTGGGATGAACTGTTAATTCTTGGATGTTACTTTGTATCCTTGGTGCCCAATAGGAAAAAAGGTATATAGTAACCACATAATATATAATTATTCAGTTAAGTTGAAGTAAAAATAGAAAGGACCTTAAATATATAAAGCATTATATATACAATGTGTCCCAAAAGTTGCAGTGGACAAAGTGCCAGACTTGGAGTCAGGAAGATTCATCTTCCCAAGTTGAAATCTGACCTCAGACACTTACTAGCTGTGTTATCCTTTGGCAAGTTCATTTAACCTTGTTTGCCTCAGTTTCCTCATCTGTCAAATGCTCTAGAAAAAGAAATGATAAAGCACTCCAATATCTTCGCCAAGAAAACCCCAAATGAAGTTACAAATGGGAACACAACTAAAAATAACTAAACAACAACAATATGACAGTCTAAGTATAGTTTTAAGCTATCACACCTTAATTTATTTCTTACTGCCTTAGGTGGTCGGGAGGGAAAGAAGGGGCAGAGAAAATTTGGAAATCAAAATTTTATAAAAATGAATATTTAAAAATGTCTTTACAGGTAACTGGAACAAATAAATATTATTAGAAATTTAATTTATTAAAATTAAAACTGTTATTAAAGCTTTAAACTACACTAAGACTTTTGGGACACCCTGTATAAGACATAATAAACAATCTATAATGTGTGTATATATATATATATATATATATATATATATATATATATACACACACACACACACATGCATACATATATATTCATTCCATTAAAGGGATTTTTCCTGGCCAAAGTACCTTGATTTCCAAAGAATACCATCCCAGGATTATAGGTTTATTGAATCTTGATAGAACAATCCTAGAATTATTCCCTAATAGGAAAAAGTACCAAGAGTCTGTACATATTCCTAGTGTCAAAGAAAGGGCATTGATACCAATACATGCTTTTTTGATGAATTCTGAGGCCAAAGTTGCTCCTTAGGAATAATATGTCATTTTGAGAAAGTGCCAGTTCTTTGGCAGAACCGCAGTGGTTAAATCAATAGTTAATGATGTTCGTCATGTAATTCGAGTCTCTAGTTTGTTTATGCTAGACCAACTTTATCCATACTCCAAACAAATTATCTCTTATAATTACCAGCCCGAAGATAAATCTCTAAATGTTTTTCTGATGATAGTGCTGTGGTTGGCAGGTGTTAAAAGTGCCTCCCAGGGACAAAGATTGAAGATGGGTTTGTTCCCACAAATCCTTCAGGCGAGGATGTTTAGCTCTCTATCCTGTCATGTGCAGAAGAGCTTTGTATGGTGCCCTGCTAATGAAATCTAATAGGCAAAGGTCGTCTATCTTTACAAAGAAAAATGCAAAGCTGGGGAGTGATAGATGGGCTTCATGGGGCTCCCTGGACGAGGTATGGTGATAAAATCCATGTTTAAATAGTGTTCCAGTCTGTTTGGCTGCTCTCTGTTCTTTATGTCTTAAGTACCTCCATCTAATGATCCTCCTTACCTGGCAATGTGGTTTAAATAAATATAAAAATAAGAACCCATATATATTTCTATGGAGCTTAAAAGATTATTACACATGGTCAACTAATAGGGATATTAAGCAATATTCACCACATGTAGCCACATCTACCAGAAAGACTTCACCTTTTTAATGAGAAAACATTCTCTTTCCAGACTCCTTTCCAGGGCCCTGTCTCTCTGAAATCCTTGTGATTAATGGAAAAAGTAAGAATATTTATGAGTGAATGTAAGGAGTTAAGGTGTCACCAAGAAAGTTAAGCTATTTAGAAACAGATCTAAAACCACTTTTTGCAACTCACAATCAGTTCATACCACTACTAAGGAGAAGTATTTATGAATTAAAGCTCTCTAATTTCCCCTGCAAACTGCAAAGAGTTAAATAAACCAGAGAGAGTTGATTCACTGCTGGTTTGAGGAGAAGTTACCAGTTCATTTGCTGGAGTTGTACTGCTGAGCTCTGAGACAGTTCAATAAATCAATGCAAGCTTGATGGATTCTTCAACTCATTGAAATGAGTGTGTGGAAGAGGAAAGAAATCTCTTAGTATTCCCTCTTTGACAAAAGGGTATGCAAAGAGCCTGAATGGATGAATGGTTGATTAATTTTGCCAGAAATTTTCTTGACAGCAGGAAATGTGTTTTTGCATTACTGTGTTTGCATGGGATTTATTTCGCAGAATATGAATTGTTGCATATCAATTCATACCTGAGGCTATGCTATGGAAGGAGATGGCTTCTGGTCAGATTTTTAAGTGTGGTATTAGTATATTTCTGAGGAGTCTGGTGCACCACTACTTCTAAGTTGCCTGAAGTACCTTTTCTAGTCAGTTCTAGTAGTCTGTCATTGATGAAGTCAGGCGCTACTGATGATTCAATATTGATCTTGGTGTGAATAATCATCTGTGCACCTCTCAAGAGTGTCTAGTGTTGGAAACAACTGAAGAAACTGCAAGGTATCCCTGACTAGTCAAACTGAAAACTCATCTAGAATTTCTTACCTTTTACATAAAGGAAGACATTTTTATTATCTTCTTACTATGGTATTATGGATTCTGCTTACAGATAGCCTATAAACAAGAACATTCTTGGTCATAGCTTTCTTCCTTTTGCTTGAAGGTTTTTCTTTAAGTTTGCATCTTTTTAATGCCCAATTTTAGTAAGGTTCTCTGAGAAAGGAGATGAGATGGGGAGGCATTGAGTAGTTACTTATTCTTCTCTTTTTGCTTACTACCACCCACCCTTCCTTTCAACTCCCATTCACAGAATTTTGGAGCTATAAGACATTTACAGATCATGTAGTTCTATATACCATCATAGACCCTCTAAAAGTTGAAGAATGAGCCTTCTGATAGTAATAATGGAATCACTAGGTGAAAATCAGATTGATTGCTCTCTGGCAAAAGCTACTGTCTCATTTCTATCTGAACCTAATTAGAAAAATCTAAGAATAGAGCTATGACAAAAGCAATTTTTAATTATTTTTCCCACAGCAAAATTATTTATCATCTCCTATCCCCAAATATGGATACGTGATCTTTTTTTTCTGGAGACTAAACCTATACTTCTTTTTTCTTCTTATAACAACAGTAATAAATGACATTCATTTTTCAAAGTTCATGGCTTCTCTTATCTGAACTTAAAAATAGCCTTGGGAATTGGGTATTATAGGTTTTATTATCCTTAACTTTACTCTATTATTATCGTTTAATTTTTGCCCAAGAGATGAGATGACTTGCCCAAGAACACACTACCAGTAAGAGGCAAAAGTAAAATTTGATCCTAGTTTTTCTTGTTTGCAGGTCCAACATATCAAGTCAACTGCATGTCATTGTCTCTCAGTTAGTGGAGGGAAAATAGCTAGACTATTGATGATCTAAAGTACTTTGTGAGCTACTTGTTCCTTGACCTTTTATTCTTATATACTTTCTTTCCAATAGTGTTTAAAAAATGTTTTCTCTATTTCTTTTGTTTTTGTGTAAGATATTTGCTGATTCACCTATTTTAAGTAAAACCAGTTGATAAAGGAACTTAGCCTGACAGTGCCTATAACATTTCCCTCTTTTTGTTCCCCTTTTCTATAGAGAAAGAAAATTTATTTCATCCTCTATTCTCCTGTACTAAAATTGGTCTTTACAAATAAATAGAATTTGGCTACCTCTCTCTACCACTGGTTTTTCCAGAATGTTCCAAATTCGGCATTGTGTTTGCTTCCATTCAGTTTCTAAAAGTTGAATTAAAGGAAATCTTAGTTTTATTGACTTTTTATATGACTGTAAAATTAAACTGGTAAACACTGGGACTGCAAAGCATTTTTGTTGAGATATGCAAATTTATGAAGGTCATAATGATAACTTGATCAATATTCCATTTTCAACATTATAAGAGAGAAAAATTTAGGGGAAAGAAAATGTTGAATAAGTTAAAAGAAAAATGTTTCATTTCACCACATTAATACATAGTACTCATCTTTAATATGGACTATTAAGGAAGTATATTATAGGAAAAAGAACTCTGATCAAGAAATCTCAGGACTTTGATATCTACTGATGCTACTGGTGACCAAATAGCACTGCCATCTTAACAAATATTCCAATCTTGCTAAGGTTCAGTGTCTTTATCTGGCAGCTGGTCAGCAAGTATTATTCAGTGTTTCCTTTGTGCCCAACCCTGAGACATAAAGAAAGGTAAAAAACAAACAAACAATACACAAAATACAGCAAATGAAACAAACCCTCAAAGAGTTTATGGTGTAATGGTAAAGACAAGATGAAAATTACTATTTATATATGAGAAATATAAGCAGTGTACATTTCCATTTACAATGGGGAGACGCGGACAATATAAGAGAATCAGAAAAGACTTCAGCAACTTGGATGTGTCAAATGGGAATGTAATTCAAAGTAACAAGTTTTTATTGAGCAGGTACTTTGTGAGAGACACTGTGCTAGGGTCCTTGGAATGCAGACAATAAAAACAATCCCCACCTTCACAAGACCTACATTCTACTTGGAGGAAGAGGTAATATATACACAAATAAGGAAATGTAGAACATATAAAGTTTAAAATCAAAAGTAAGTTTAGGGGAAAACACTAACAATAAAAGGAATCAGGAAAGAATTGGTGGAGGAGGAGGAGGAAATTTAGCTGAACCTTGAAGAAAGATGGGGATTCCAAGAGGCATAGTTGAGGCTGCCATGCTTTCCAAGGATGGGGGTGGGGTGGGGATGGGAGAGGGAAGCTGTTTGTGCAAAGGGATGATTATTCTGCCTTCATCACAAGGAGTGTTGAGGACCAAGTAAAATGTCTTTGAAATCATAAGCAATGTCATGTCTTGGGGAACTATTAGAATTCAAAAGCTTGGTAGCTTTCAAAGGAGAATTTGAAAGCTTATCATTTTGGGGAAACAATTATTTTTCTCCCAGTGATGCCCCAGTAGGCCATGGCTTCACAATGTGTCAGATACTGGAATGCCTTGTAATAGGATGATGAACTAGAAAGAATACTAGACTTGGAGTCAGAAGAAACCAAAGTAAAAACTTCTATCATTTAATTGCTGTGCACATTGGGACAATACCCAATGAGTTCTCATAACAAAGAAAAAATAATCAAAACTAACTTATATAATGATCAATTTGACAGAGCAGGGAATATTCTGCACTCACAGTCCATATTACTCTACCAAAAGGATAGAGGCTATCTTTTTTCCTCAGGAACCAAAGAATGGTCATTACAATTACTCAGAAACCCATTTAATTTTAATATTATTTTCATTTCTATTATTGAAGTCCCATATATCATTTTAAAAAAATAAATTTATTTATTAATTTTTCCAACTACATATAAAGATAGTTTTCAACAACCATTTTTTTGGTAAGATTTTGGGGTTTCATAGTTTCCTCCCTCTCTTACCCTCCCCCTTCCCTTTGACAGTCAGTAATCCAATAAACATTCTATATATCATTTTTATGGTTCTACTTACTTCACTCTTCCTCATTTCATATAGGTCTCTCCAGGTTTCTTGAAATTTTTTATACTTGCAATTTCTTATGGCATAATAATAATTTTATCACACTCATAAACAACACGTTTTTTTAGCCATTCCTCAATCAATAGTCACTCATTTTATGTTTTTTTTGTTACCACAAAAAAGTATTGATAGATAGGTATTTTGTCACATATATGGCCTATTTCAGACATTCAGATATCTCTGGGACATCCAATTAGAGATCTCTGAAAATCACTTTGGATGTGCGAGCTTGGAGTGCTCAGCAGAAAGATTGGGGAATAATTGGTAGATTTGAGAATCATCATAGAAATGGTTATTAAATCTAAGGGAGCTAATGAGATCACCAAGTGAAATAGTGGTATGAGAGAAGAGGACTAAGGACAGAACCATGAAAAACATTTCCAATTAGAGGGAGGGATATAGAATATGATCCAGCAAAGAAGATAGAAAATGAGCAGTCAGATAGCTATGAGGAGAACCAGAAGAGAGAAGTGAGTATAAGGAGGAGATGGTGCTGACCAAGTTTCACTAATGCAGTCAATGAATGTGATCAATAGTATGTGAATCAAGAATCAGATGCTCTTAAAAATTGTAAAGGGATGATTATATCTGAAATGGACTCAAACCTGAAAAGTTTTACTCACTTTAGACTGCTGAAGTTTCTTAAGTGTTTCTATAATAAGGAGAGATGTGGTATAATATGGTGAAAAGAGTGGGAGCACTGCGATTCAAACTGTGATTCTGTAAAAACTTGTGTAAGTTGCTTAACTTCTCTGATCCTCAGTTTCCAAATCTTCTAAAATGAAGGGAGTTGGACTAAACTCTATGAAGGAAGAAGAAAACCCTTTTAATTTTTGTAATAATTATTTTCGGCTATTGAGAAGTTGGGGGAAACTGAAAATCCAAAATAGTAAGGAAACCTTGGGAACTGCTATCAAAAATGTGGTGAATAATGACTACTGTCATTTTCCTGATGCTATGGTGTATCTTGCTCTCTGAGGAAATTCAAATGTTTTGAAAATCCTGATCTAAAGGTAGAGATGAAAGGTGGAAAAGGCAAGAAACTGTCTTTTCTCTTCTCCAATACCTTCTTCAGATTCCTGTGGTGCTTTTCTCCCCAGCCACTCCATTCCTTACAAGCAGGGAGTTAAATGTAGCGCATATGGAAAACTTCATTAGCTCTGTCCCAAGTTTACTCCATTGGAAATACAGCTTAATTTCCAGTTGTAGTGGTTTAGTGATTTATATGCTAGGTAAAAGTGAATGGACATCTATAATTAATGGGAGGAATCTAGAAGAGGATCCAGATATGACAATATACAAATTACATATTGATAGCATGATTCAGAAACCATATGATATTATAATTTTTATTTAGCATATTTAATTTTTCAATGGCTCCATCATGTCATTAATATGTGTACTACCTTTTTTGGTCTAGATTGCAATCCAATCCATGCTTGGTTATCCTGTTTAATTATTGCCTATGTTCTCTCATAAATTCTCCAAAAAAGGATCTAGTCAATGAGGGATTTCCTAGAGGTCTTTTTTATTTCCATTTAGTAGAAGCACTTGGGCTATTCATCTGTTATGTGTATTCTTGCCACATGACTAGTCTTTTCCAATTATATGTTTCCTGATAACCCAGCTCATTGTCCATCTGTAGTATCTATTCCAGATGTATGTATTGATGAAGCAGCATAATGTATTCCCCATCTTACAGCATGCCACTGGCTATGCAATATAGTAGATAATTTTTATTCATTTGATTTTTCCTATATGAATTGTTAGACTGACCTTTTCTGAGTAATTAAGAATTTCAATTAGGAGAGCTTATAATGAATGAAGACTTATTCTCTTTTGGTTCTCTTCCTACTTATCCAAACTCTCCACTGTTTCCTTTGCTGGATTCTCTTTCAGATGGATAGATGTTCCTCAGAATCTTTCCTGGGACCTTCTTTCTTCTCCCTTTTTACCTTTACTTGGTGATTTCATTAGATTCCATGGATTTAATTGATTGATTCTTAAATCTACCTATCTTGCCTCAAACTTCCTGACTTCCAAACTTGTATCTCTAACTGTCTTTCAAACATCTTAAATTGGATTCTACTTGACATCTTAAACTCAACCATCCTTCCAATCTCTCAGACCTGCAATTTAGAAGTCATCCTGAATTTTTCAATATCTTTCACCACCATATTGAAGTTGTTGCCAAGACCTTAATTTTATCTTTGCAACATTTCTTATATATGACCCTAATCTTCTCTGACACTCCTACTCTAATGCAGGCTCTCATTATTTCATGCCTTGATTATTTCAATAACCTGTTTCAGGTCTTGCCCTATACCAATCCAAATGTTTTCTTAAACTTTAGTTAATTCCTATTACCTTTAGCATAATATACAAAATCTTTGTTTAGCATTTGAAGCCCTTCATAAGCTCCCCCCTCTTACCTTTCCAGTCTCCTTATATCTTGCTATCCTCCATATATTCTTCTATCCACTGACATTGGCCCCTTAGCTGTTTCATAAACAAAATATTCCATCTCTCTACTCCAAACATTCTCTCTGACTGTCCCCCATGCCTAAAATAATCTCCTTCCTCCACTTCAACTACTGAACTTCCCAGCTTCCTTTAAGTCTCAACTAAAATTTACATTCTATAAGGAAATTTTCCCACTCTTTATTAATTCTAGAGTCTTCCTCTATTAATTGTTCCCTTATATATCTTAGATAAAGCTTACTTTTATATATTTGCTTACATATTGACTCCCCCATTAGAGTATAAGCTCAGTGTGGGCAGAGACTGTCTTTTGTCTCTTTTCAAATCACTAATGCTTAGCAGAATGCTTCAGAACGCAATTGTTTATTGATTGATGCAATTAGTATTATGTCATCCATTTATTATAAGAAAAACCATTTGTTGATTTAAGAGTAATTTCTAAATGTACCTCTATATTTCCAGATTGTGTTAGGTTATTATGAGAAAAATTAGATAAACAGAAAACATGCCCCCTTACTGTCTAATAAGATTAACATGCATAAATTTATTAGAGAAAAATTTGAGACAATTTAAGGGTTACCAGAATGCAGAAAAAGGGAAATGAAGCAAATAACAATATTTTTCAACTGAAATCCATTATAGACTATCTATTGTTATATTTGCCATCTTGTCATCAGCATATTGGAATTCCAGATTGCCTTCTAGGCTGAATGCCAGAAAAACTGAGAATAAAGGAAAAAAATCTGAAATGGAAAAATGACTTTGTAAACCTGAGACCAACTCAGCAGTTAACTGAACCTCTGATGTCTGTTTTCTCCCCTTTCCTTCTATCTCAGTAGGATCCTTTGACATGAGAATTGACTTGAATAGCAAAGATGGATGTTACCTAACCCTTATTGGCTATAACATTTTAGGTTCTGGGTTAAATATAGGTTTTTTTCCCTCACCTTTACCTACATATCATATATTCTTAATGTAACTGGGCTGCATCATAGGAAGAATTGTGCTATGTGTCTTTATTAACTATAATAAAACTTTTACTATGGCTCACAAAATGGTATAAATAAAAGTCCCTGTCAAGCCAAACATGGAACATCCTTGAGATCTTAATATTTGTAACAGTGAAATAGCTGGCAAGATATTATCAATTTTTTCTCTTTTGTGCTTTACTTAAATCTATCCTATAATAGGCAAGGTCAATGACTTGGGTATTATGATGACATAGTTATTTTATTTCCTTTTGAATCTATTTAACTTTAGCCATCAAACTAGCTTTGCTGAGTATGTAGGAATGAATAGTATATTCCCAGAACTTTCATCCTTCCTGGAGTATATAAAACTCCTTTTCCCAGATAATTTTACCATTTTAAAAAATTTTCCATTCCAACATTGGCTCAAACTTTATTTTGTGGGATGGTCATATATGGTAAATATATAATTAAATTATTTTTGGAAGGGAAGATCAATAGCTTTTATGTTGTTTTGAAGATTTTTCTGAGAAAGCAGAATTGTAGAATTTTTTAGTTGAGAGGGACTTTAAAAGTCATTTTCTCTTCAAAGTAAAATCTGATTTGGAAAGGACATTAGGTGTCATGTAGTCCAACCTAAAAAGAAATTTCCTCTAAATATTTCTGGCAAGTGGTGGCCCAGCCTCACCTTGAAGATTTTGAATGATGAAAAGTCTTTTACTTTCTGATGTGCACTTTTAGACTGATCTTTATATGAGGAAGGTAAGGTTTTCCTTCAAATCTAAATATACTTCTTTGTAACATCCACAATTTTCTCTAGTACCGTTACCTGAAACTAATCAGAACCAATAGAATCCATCTTCTAGATGTCAACTTTTCAAATACTTGAATTCGGCTATCCTGTCTTCCATTAGTTTTCATATTAAACATCACCAGTTGCTTCAACTGATATTTGTGTATTATGGTTTCCTCATTCTAGACATCCTTCTATAGCTATGTTAAAGTTTTCACTGAGCCACCAAAATGAGACATGTAGAACTACTGTGGATGTCTTCAGACTTGATACCATCTTCTATTAATTATGTAGCTAGGTGATGCTGTGGATATTCAGAAGATCCTCATCTTTCTGACTTCAAATCTGGCTTCAGACCTTTACTAGATATGTAACCCTGGGCAAATCACTTGATCTTTTTGGCCTCAGCTTCCTCATCTGTAAAATGAGTTGGAGTAAAAAATGGCAAGCACGTTATTTTTGTCAAGAAAATCCCAAATTAGGATCTTGAAGAGGACTGAAAAATGACTAAGGAGTATTTTGTTAAGAAGAGATATAATCTAATGGAAAGAATATCAGTTTAAAAATCAAGAAGAACTGGATTCAGATCCTGCCTCTGACAATGTTAATTGTATGGTCATGAGTAAGCCTTTTAACCCTTAAGGGGGAAGGTAAAAAAAATTATATACCACCTACTATATATACTGGGCACTGTGATAAGCATTTTGCAAATCTTTCTTTCTTTTTTTTAACCTCACAACAGCCCTGTGAGGTAGGTGCTGTAATTAACTACACATTTTACAGTTGAGGAAACTGAGGCAGGCTGGGTTGAAGTGATCTTCCCAGCATCATAAAGCTAGTAGGAGTCTGCACTTAGGTGTTTCTGTTGCAGGACCTCTGCTCTATCCACTGTGTCACCTTGCTACCTCAGACAACTTTCCAAGACTACTAATTTTTGACATTGGTGGAGGGAGTTTTATAATATAGATTTCCTATACCAATAAAAACATTGATCTATACCAGACCTACCCACTCATTTTCCTTAAAAGGGAACAGTTCTAGATACTTAAGTGATTTGCCACAGTCCATGCAGCCTTTAAAAAACACTATGAGAGGGGGCAGCTAGGTGGCATAGTGGATAAAGCACCAGACTTGGAGTCAGGAGTACCTGGGTTCAAGTCCGGTCTCAGACACTTAATAATTACCTAGCTGTGTGGCCTTCGGCAAGCCACTTAACCCCATTTGCCTTGCAAAAAATCCTAAAAAAAACCCACTATGAGAAATAGAGCCTAAGATCTCTTGAATTCCAGTCTCCTTCAAAATGATCCCTCTTGTAATTGTTTAATCTTCAGTAAACCATTTTTGTGCTTAAAGCACTTCTGGCTATGAAGTTCTATTATATAAACATAACTTGATTTCTTCCTTTTACAATTAAGAGAAATACCATGGACACACTTTCAAGAAAAATATGACTATTTTTAAAGAGATGGCAGAGAAAGAATCATAGTATTTTACAGTTCTACATAGCATTTTATGCTTTCTCTATGAGAAGGAAAATTTTATATATTTTGAGATCAGAGTTATTCTTTCTCCTGGTCAGGAGAAGAAATTCAATTTTTGTCTGAATTTTTCATATTTTAGAGAGTTAGAGCTAAATTTTGAACAATCATAATAATTTTTGGATGTGTAGAAGAATAGACTCAAAAATATGAATTTGAGTATTTGATTTTTTTTGCCAAATAAACTAAAAACAGTGTCCTTAAAAGATGGATGGTGGGGGGTGGCTAGGTGGTGCAGTGGGTAGAGCACCGGCCCTGTAATCAGGAGTACCTGAGTTCAAATCCAACCTCTGACACTTAATAATAATTACCTAGCTGTGTGGCCTTGGGCAAGCCACTTAACCCCATTTGCCTTGCAAAAAAAAAAACACCTAAAAAAAAAAGATGGATGGTGGTCAAAATAATAATAAAAATCATCATACTATAAAAACCATGTGTACTCAGGCATAAAGTGAGTGCCTAAGTGTCTGTCTGTCTGTCTGTCTGTATATCTCTCTATCTAAATATAGATTTAACATGCAAATAGTATTGCCAGTCACTCACCTAATTCTATTCTCTATAAAACATCTGATTCTGATAAGTCTCACTACACACTAAAGGGAAGAGTCAAGAAAAATGCTAAAGTCTATGCTATTCTCATAGACCAGGCAAACTTCTTCCCTGAATTCCAAACCTTAAGGTGCTCTGACTCCTTCTAGACTTCTGCCTCATCAGAGTTCTTAACAATGATCAAATTAGCACTTCTAATTCCACCTCTGATGAATTCTGTGGCAAACTTCATTTGAGGAAGCACTCACCCCAACTGTGCTCATTCCAAATCTGGTTTAGCCAATGACTCCTAGTACTCCTCTGGACCTTGTCTCTGAATGAATACCTACATATGCCCACCACTCTTTCAATTGCCTTTTATATATTGTCTTACCTTCTTAGAATGTAAGGGCCTTCTTTTAAGGCAAGGGTTATTTTTACTTTTTAGTTTTATTTGTATTATCATTACTTAACATCTTAATATAGGGCTTAGCTCATAGTAAGTGCTTTCCCAATGATGTCTATATATCTGTCTGACTGACTGTCTGACTGTCTGTCTATCTATCTATCTATTGGAAGCTAGGTGGTGCAGTGTCTAGAGCATCTGCTCTGTACTCAGGAGGACCTGAGTTCAAATGTGACCTCAGACACTTGATACTTACCAGCTATGTGACCTTAGATAAGTCACTGAATCCTGATTGCCTCTCATCCAGGGCCATCTCCAGTCATCCCAATTCACAACTGGTCACTAGACCCAGATGGCTCTGGAGGAGAAAGAGAGACAGGTGACTAAGCACAGCATCCCCTCAAATCCTATTTATGTGCTTGTCATGGCATTACCTTCCTGATGTCATGATCTTCGAGGAGAAAATATAAACATCATCTATCTATCTATCTATCTATCTATCTATCTATCTAGCTAATGTAAAGGGTGCTTAGTACAGCTTTCTCCAATCAGAATTAGATCTGACTATCTACTTACTGAAAATTCTGCTATATTTTTATCAAGTCCTCATAGATCAAAGAGCATTTATTGTATGCCCACATAGCTAGAATGTCCCGAAGTAGCACCCAAGAATTTCGGAAATCACCTTTCATCTGTTTAATTCTTCCATGACCACTCCTCCTGCAAAGTGAGCAAAAGAGTTAAAGAAATACAGTGCAGATTGTTGACTGACATTTAACTCACTTCATCTTGCATGACAAGTTTTGAAGGACTCAGGAATTGCAGTTCTGGATCTCATCTTGCAACACAGGAAATGTAAACTTAGAAACACCCTTAAGCAGATGGTACTTTGACAAGAATTTTTTTTTTTTTAGTTTTTGCAAGGCAATGGGGTTAAGTGGCTTGCCCAAGGCCACACAGCTAGGTAATTATTATGTGTTTGAGGTCGGATTTGAACTCAGGTTCTCCTGACTCCAGGGCCGGTGCTCTATCCATTGCGCCACCTAGCCGCCCCGACAAGTACTTTTCAATGACCTGTATCACTGGCATGGTCCTCAACTCATTTCATGGAAAACAGGTCTTAGGAAAAAGAATCTTGTTTCCATTTTACATTGGAATTTCTAATCTTCAGTTTCAAATCTTAGTGCCAGAGCTATATTACATCTCCTCCTAGGAAGTGCTTAATAAAAGATTTCATAATATAGATGTAGAATTGAAAATTTTTTTCATCAAATCAAATTTTGGCAAATTGAATCCTATTGTGAATATTAGATCATAAAGTACTGCTCTATATGGGAGGAAAGTTCATATCTTAGCAAAATATTGTATCTCTGCTGGAGTAACATGGGGAGTAATTGTCTATATATCTGAGTCTTGTTATCATTTGGTAAAACAATGATCATTTTTCATTTGTCTCATCTTACACATTCTAACTTTTGAAATAGATGGTTTGGGAGGCCACTATAAATCTCTAAACACCAGTTCTCACTATTACTTGCATAAAATGATGACTAATGTTATCTTATCAAGCTTTACTTGGTAGCTTACTCTAACTTGGATTGGCAGAAGAGTTTTATTTGTAGTTTGACAAATAATAATAATATTTCTAACATGAGATATTTGTATTTCAAAAGTATGTAAAAAAAGACTAATAAACCTAGGGAGAATTTGAATATCTGAAAAATAGAAGACCCCAAGATCCTTTTCCTAATTTAACTTGAAAATTCAGGTTTCCTTCCTCTACTTTCTTTAAATCATTTGCTTAATCTTTTTTAAAAATTGAGTCATTATTCATCCCTCAAACACTCTTCTGAATCTGGTTAAGTATGAACTTAAAAATATCTACATCCACATATATATATATATATATACACTCATACATATATATAATATTTAATTACATATTTAAATGTCATGTTACTAAGGTATACTTCTAATGCAGACATTTTTTATTCAAATATGATGGTTTTTACCCTTTACTTGTGCTTATCTGACCTAAAGTACACTTGAGATTTACCAGTTATCCAAAGTTGGTGTAAAACTACAGTCTATAAATAAATCATATTAATGAAAATTCTTTATTTTGTGCCTGGGAGAGGCAACCTTTTGATCAAACTATATAGAAAAGAGTTGATTAGATTTTATAGGCTGTCAAAAGTCTTAATGCACTAAAACTTTTGGGACATCTTAAACTATTATAAAGCAAGTATCACCTTTTTTTTTATACATCCTGAAAAACTGAGTAAAAAGATACTTTCATAGACTTGATTTACAGGTGAAGGTTTGGACCTGTGATTTTCATTACTGTAAGGAGCTAGGTCACATGGATGCAAATTCTACTACTGCAGATCAATCTGCAAGCATTTATTAATTATTTATTATTAATATGCTAGACACTGCTGTATGATGATGATATCAATATAAAGGAAGGGAGAAAAAAGAGAAATAAAATAATAAGGGAGAAAGAAAGAAAAAGGAAATAAGGAAGAGAAAGAAAGAAAAAGGAAAGAATTCTTACTTGCAGGAGGTTATATTTTATCAGAAAAGGTGTACACATAAAAGTATGGAATAAATATATATATATAAGAAATAAAAATAAATACTAGATAATTTATACAAGATTGTTAAAGGGGACAAGCACTTTAAGTTGAGAAGGATCAATAAAGATTTTATATAGAAGATAGTACTTGATTTATATTTTGAATCAATGAGTAGAGATTAGGAAGAAAGAAAGGTAAGAAGGAATGCATTCTGGGCTAAGAAGGAACAGCCTAAGCTTTATATAACATAGTCTGAGACTCTGAGAAGTTAAATGACTTGCTCATGATTACGATGATAGTATATAATCATAGGCTTTTCTCACTCTAGAGGTCCCTTTCTCCAATACACTGCTCTACTTTCCTAAACTTATGCTATGGCAGAAATTTTTCACATGTATTCTATGAATTTTTTTGTTCATTTGTTTTAATTTTGATGATTACTTTTCACTATGATTGATTTCCTTTGTAATTCTATTTTATTTCATGCTTTTAAAAACATTATTCTAATAAGGAGTCATTTGCTTTCTCATTGCTACAGGGGTCCATGACACAAAAAATACCAAGAATTCTTGCTCTAAGCAATGTGTTAATTTGAAAAACATTATATAAATTATTCCTTCTGTCCTCAATCATATTACCTAAAAAGTTTTATTTACTTTTAAAACACCAACACTACTTTCAGACTCTCCAAAAACTCCAAAATGAATCAATTTTCAAGAGTTGGTGGGATTCTGGTAATTAGCATAGATTTTCCACAAATGGCAGACACAGACTGTTGGCTCTGCATGTGTGCTATAAGATTGGCATTTACCCTATTATTTTCCAATTTAAATATGTCATAAAGTTTATCAGTGAGCAAATGGAAAGACTCAAGAAAGCAAATATGGCTGGTGAGTAGTGGCCTTGATATAGACATTGCCCTGTCCCTTGAATCATAAACTGTTATGCATCAAAAAAATAATTACTTTCATTGTGAGAGTGGCAATGGGAACATAACCATGTTCCCCATTTATACTTGGTGATGGTTGGGTATTTTTAGCAAATGAGTTGTCAGCAGAAAGGCTTCATTAGACCCATCAGGATATCTGCCCATGAATAACTAATCCCAAACTGTACTGACAGTTTCCTTGAGCCAAGATGATGGAGCACCTCTGACAAAAGCCATATTGTGCTCTCCATGTGAGAAGTGGGAAGAACAAAAGAGACAGTTTGTTCTTAATTTGGGCAGGTTAATATTGACACAGTTAGCTCCAAAGAATCAGAAGTGTGTGTAATGTGCATTTACAGCCATCACTCTGGTAATTGACTGTTGGATGCCATAAATCAGGAAGTGTTACCAGAGAAGGAGGAAGGATTTGGTGTTTTCCTGGCATCTTATTTAAAAGGCTTATTTTTAAAATGGAAAAAAATAACAACTTTGGCCCAATAATTCAGATTGTAATTCAACTAATGGATTTCCAAAATTAACTCATATTACATATCAGGGAATAAAAATCACTGACTTATTTTTAGACATATTTTTCCTTGGTTTTGCTATTATTTTCCATTCTAAAATGAAAATATGCTAAATTAACCATGTGGGGGTTTTCTTTTCTTTTCTTTTTCCATTTTCTATTTCTATAAAAGTTAATACATTGTTCTAACTATCATTTGTTCTACAGTCTATATATTGACTGGACATGGTTTGAGTAATTGTTAAACAATAACAACTTTGTATTCCTTTTTTTGTTTCATGCACTGCATCATTCTTATCTCTAGCTCCTTTGTAAAATCATTTGTGAATATATGAACAAGAGTATAGGATGTGATCAAAGGGGTAATAGGAATCTAGACCTTTCCTCATAAAAGATATTTACTTTTTTCCATTTTTAAATAAAGATGAGTTTTGGAAGGTTCACAATGCTTCTGGATAACATGACTTTTTTTGAAAAGTTCCCTGAAAAATGTTCTAGAATTTGGCTCCTTAACATATATAGAGTTGGGGCAGCTAGGTGGCGTAGTGGATAAAGCACAGGCCCTGGAGTCAGGAGTACCTGGGTTCAAATCTGACCTCAGAAACTTAATAATTGCCTAGCTGTGTGTGGCTTTGGGCAAGCCACTTAACCCCATTTGCCTTGCAAAAACTTTAAAAAACCAACCAACCAAACAAAAAACATATATAGAGTCTATATGGGCATCTTGTAGAACAATTGTTAACCAGGTCTGATATAGGTGGCTGCCTTGACTCAGAATTCTGACTAACCCTAGATTAGTAATATATAACCTGAGGTCCATGAAATATTTTTAATTTTTTTGATCATTGCATTTCAATAAAGTTTGTTTCCTTTGTATTCCTATGTATTTTATCTTAAACCTTTAAAAACATTGTCCTGAACTAAAATCCATAGGTTTCACCATCAACCAAAGAGGCTCATAATCCACAAAAAGTTTAAAAACATTTAGTCTAGAGGAAACTTTTTTTTCTAAGCTTCTTAGTAAAATGTTTGCTTATTTGAGAGTGAAAGGGAGCTTTTTGTATTCCTTATAAGCGGATGCCAGACTAAGGAATTGTATCTTATCTTTTCATCATTATACCTTAAAACTATAATTGCTTTATCCTCGATGTTATTTTTTTCATTGATTGTTTTTCTTTGGACTTAAAAAACACTTAGGTTTGTTTGTAATTCTGAACATGTGAAAAAGTTAATCTTTTACTTTTTATTGGCAATATACAGATATTTTATGTGGAATTTTGACATGCTCTGTGATAAAGTGACCTGGTGTCCTTTTTTACTTTATACTGGTGCTGCCCTGCATTTCTTTTTTTAAAGAAAGATTTTATTTATTTTGAGTTTTACAATTTTCCCCCATTCTTGCTTCTCTCCCCGCCCACATAAGGCATTCCATTAGTGTTTACATTGGTTCCATGTTATACATTGATCTCAGTTGAATGTGATGACAGATAAATCATGCTGCCCTGCATTTCAAATCATACAAACACATACTATCAGACAAGGATATGTGTCAATCTTTATTTACATTTTAGAAACCAGTAAACTGATACAAATTAGGTTTTTCAGTTATTGTTTTGTTGATTCATGGATCTACAAACTGTGTCTCTAAAGGTCAAACTTAGCTTCTACTACCCACAAATTAAGAATAACTTTTATATTTTTAAATATAACAAAACTTTAAGTAAAGTTAGCTGGTAGTATTTTTGACTCCTGATCTAAAGGGTATCATGCATACTTCTTTTTTTTTTTATTTTTAGAGAGCTGATTGTTTACCAACCCACCACTACCAGGCTACTAGTGCTCTATTAACAGATTCCTATTCATGACCCCAGGAGACAGATCAAATAGCAACTATCCTTTAACAGATCCTATGGTCAAAGTTGGATATCTTAGAGAGGAATATGCCATAAAAGTATAAATGCAGAGGCAATATTATCATTGCCCAACTTGGATACAACCCTGTCCATACTTTTCCTACAATTTAGTCCCTTTAAAACAGAAGATTTGTATGAACTGACAAAGACTGAAGTGAATACAGTCAGAAGAATTACTTATACTATTTGATCAATAATGTAAAAGTGAACAATTCTGAAAAATTTAAATGATCAACTATGATTACAGAAGAATTTAAAAAGAAAGATGTTGGATTTATATGCAGAACTTTGAAAAAACCTTTTTTTGAATGAGGTCAAAAGGGGAATTTGTTTTGCTTGAACTTGCATATATAATACAGGGTTTTTTTTCCCTTCCTCACCTTCCTTACTTCTTTTTCTTCCTTCTTTCCTTTCCTACTCTTCCTTTCTTCCTTCCTTTCTTTCTCCCTCTATCATTTCTTCTCTCTTTCTTCACCATGATTATTAGGTTTTGTTCATTCACATAGCAGCTTCTCTGTGTCATCCAGTTCTCCATGAAAAATACTCTTTTCTATTGCTATTCTTTCACTAAACTAGGTGTGCTGGAAGGTCTGCCTTCCAGAGACTGTCAGAAGGAGAAAGACTATCAGAACTCTGGACCAGTCTATATTATCCACTCTACACTATCTCTGATGAGGAGAAATGACTAGACAGAAAAGAAAGGTCTTTCCTAATTCAGATGCCTCTCATGGCAGTCTCACCCATGGACTGCTGACCTCAAAGCAGCTCAGGTTGATTTTTGTCAAGAAATTCAAGGCAGCATGTAAGATTCAAACGACAAACAAATGGAAATCACTAGGGAAATCCCCTTAGAAACTGGAGGTTGTGTGGTTGGTCACCTACTTCCTTTATTCTGCTTGAGCTAAAAAAACATTTAAAAACTGCTTTATGGACCCTTTCTCCATTGTCAAAGTCAGCAATAGTGACCTGAAAACTACTGCTTTCTTATATAACAAATATTCCCCACTTTTCATCTCTCCCCAATCCAACCTGACCAACTAAACATCACGATACACCTCTGGCATGCATTTTTACCTCCCTTATGGGTAAAAGATTATGAATAATCAAATCTTCAGAAGAGAAAATGTCAGCTCTTTACAAAGCAGATAGGAGGCAGTATGGAGTAATTGAGTGTGAATTGATATTGATGATGATAATGTGATGATGATGATGATGATGATGATGATGATGATGATGATAGGCTGTTTTTCCTTCATTCTCAAAGAAGACCATGACTCCAGTGAGATGATGCCATCATGAGCAAATAAATTAGGTTCGAGTGTGAGTGCTGTGCTAAGTTGCTAGCTTCACTTTCTGCTTCAAAGCCATCTGGGTCTAGTGGCCAGATAAAGATCAGGATGATTGGAGATGATCCTGGATGCACCTTGACTTTTTAAAACACAATTTTTCCCAAGTTACAATTTGAGACAATTCCCAACTCCTTTCTAGAATCCAATTCACTTACATGATATGGCATCTTCTCCCTGATGTCTTGGTCTTCTTTAAGAATGAAGAATGAGGGGCGGCTAGGTGGCATAGTGGATAAAGCACTGGCCCTGGAGTCAGGAGTACCTGGGTTCAAATACGGTCTCAGACACTTAATAATTACCTAGCCGTGTGGCCTTGGGCAAGCCACTTAACCCCGTTTGCCTTGCTAAAAAAAAAAAGAATGAAGAATGAACAACAATCTTTGTGTGTGAGCATTGAACAAAATCCTAGCCCTGGCTCTGCCATTTATTTGCTGTGGGACCTTTGAATAAGTCATTTAACCTTACTGGACCTCAGTTTTCTCATATGTAAATTGAATACCAAGAAGATCTCTGATTCCTGTCTCTTGCAAAAATTTTCTGATGCTCTATTTTAAGACCAGTCCTAGGAAGCAATGATCCACATATAAACTGCCTCCACTCCAACTTAGTGAAGATTTTAACTATACATATCCAATTATAGAAACTGATCAGAGGGTGCCTAGAGGATGGTGATATTTGGTGGATTGTTATCAGCCCTCTAATCCATTTAATAACAATGTCAAGACTCAAGTAAACACATTGATCCTGACTGAGCCACTTCCTTCTCCTCTCCTTACCCCATAGCCCATCTGCCTTGACAGGTATTCTATGTTTATATGTGTATATAGGTATGCATGCATGTATTTATATTATATAAAGAGTTATATGTATGGCTTTCATGTTTTAGTATTGTATTACTTTATTAAATAATTTTATAAAGATCTCCAAATAGCCTAGATTGTATTATATTTCATGCTTTTCCATGCTGATTTCAAAGTATAATAAGTAATTTTATAATTAAGCTTGAAGTACTTAACTATAATGGGTAACTGTTTTAATAAATCCACTGAAGTATTTTTGCTACTAAAATGCCTTGACTATCACCAAAAAGTAAGTGTGATCTAGTACATAAGTGATGTGCAGTAAAAACAGAGAAGATATCTTTGCTTACCAATTAAAGAGTGAAAGACTAACAAAATAAACAAAATCTCTTAATTTATGCATTTTGTGTTCTCATAAATCATTTCCTGTCAAAATTATCAGACTTTATTATTGCTGAATATTTTAAACATCATAATGGAATTTTGGTAGCATAAATCATAAAGCTTTCAGTTGGAACATTTGTGTACATACCTCAGCATTTTTCACATATCTTGATAAAAATGTCCTCAGACTAGAAATAACTTCATGCAGAGTATAAATGTCAAACTTTGCTCTTAAATTTCAGAAACTCAGCAATCCATAGTGAAGACTGTGCTTGTAAGCTAGTTGTGGTTTGTCAAACTGGGGTACCAAGCCCTACCATTTTTTTAAAATGGAAATATTACAGATCATGTTTTAATTTACTTCTGACCACAGATTCTTGATTATAATTTTTTTTCTTACTGTCTGTCTTTTAGATTAGGAACACATCAGTTGTAAAAGATCCATTGGTATATAACTTACTTGATTTTCCATTCCCAGTGGGAAAAAAATCATTTAAAAATATGAGAAAGATTTGTCCATGGCATTGTAAAACTATTTCCCCAATCATAGATCCACAGAATAGTGGAGTGATAAAAGAACAGAGAAATTATCTAATCATCCATTACTTCAATCATGAATCCTATTATAACAACACTAATAACTTGTCATTCTGTATCTATTTATATTCTAGAAGTGAGGACATCATGGCCCCTCAAAACAGCTTATTCCATCTTTAACTGCCTTAAGCATCATAAATTTTTTTTTCCTATTGTAAAGACAAAATCTGACCCTGTCCAATTTGAATCCAGAGTTCCCAATTCTTCACTTTAGGGGGTGTCAAGAAAACAAATTACATTTTTTATAAAACAAATCAATTTTCATTCCCTTCCTTCAACACATTAGGAATCTGAGGTCCGGAGAAGAGAATTAAGCCCAGGGCTACACAGCAAGTTAGTGAAAAAATTTGAAATTAGAATCTGCATCTTCAATCATTCAATCAACAAACACTTATTAAGTTTGCACTATGTCTGGCATTCTACTTCACAAGGGGGATGCAAAGACCAAAGTAGAAATAGGCCCCTCTTTCATGAAGCTTATGCTCTAGCAGGGAGAGAACATTTACACATATCGGTTTATACAAATAGAAGAGAACTTTGGTGGGAAGGCACCAAGAACTGGGGCAGAGGCTCCCCAACATTCTCAGGTTCCAGGGCTTAGCATCTCATTAATTTTTCACTCTAGATGAAAGTTCTAAGTCTAAAGAAATATCTAATCTATCTGTTTATTAAACAGCTAAACCAACTTATTAAGTATTTATATCTTAACAACTTGGAATTTGGAAAAACAACTAGGTATTTGGAAAAAAGATCACTGAGTTTTTTAAAAATCTCATCATTCAATAATTGCAGTTATTTTCTAAAGGGGATATTTTCTATTTTCTTGAACTCAGAATCTGATTGGATATTGAGACCTGTATTTCCTATTCAACTGATTTTATATATGATTTATATATCATTTCGTACATATGTATGTAACTATGCAAACTTAGAAAACTATACTTTGCAAATCAGAAGTTAGATAAAGTACTTGTGAAACTGAATCAAGGAAATGAAAGCATTACATAAAATATTTGAGGTTTTTGAAAGAAATGTGACAGGATCTAATGTTAAAAATGAGAACTATTTAGTAGGCAATTCATAAATACTGATCATGAAATTGTGGGGGGAATGAGGAAAATCTTCATGCTGTAGATTTAAAAGAATCTTAAAAGAAACTAAGGATTCTGAGAAAAAGAGAAGAGGAAAGAGTTGCCATTTGAGAAATGAGGTGGTAGTGGTGATAAAACATGGAGGCAAAACTTGAAGTGGCATATATAAAGAAAATCAGTAAGAGGGCTAGATTAGCTTCATCCCATTGTGTGTGGAGGACAGAAATATGTAATAAAAGTGGAAAGACATAAGGATTGTAAAGGATTTAAAAATGACAAAGGAGATTCTATAGGAATTGGAGAGCTGTTGGTGTTTACTGAGTACGGGAGTGACATCATTAATTTTTTTTCCCTTTAGAGAAACCACTTTGGTAGTTGTTTGAAGGATCAGTTAAGAGGATCTTGCAATAGACTAGGCAAGATGATGAGGACCTGAATTATTATATGATAGAAAGAGGTGAGAGATGTGTAAGTAGAAACCATAGATGACTTTCTATTGCAGCACTCTTTTTTTTATATTCTTCTGCTTTGATTTCATTTGATTAAAGTCTTAATTGAGATTTGTTTCTGATTATCCATGTCAAATGAGACTAATATGTATGTTAAAAGTGTCTGTCATTTTAATGGACAATATCCAGAGCAGAATCTTAGTGGAAGATTAAAATAATTTCTTCTATCTTCATTTCTACATATGGATGAAGAATGCTTATTGCCAGGCTATGGTATTTAGTTTTAGTCATTTGCTAGTTGTATAACACAGGGCAAGTCCTTTAACTTCTGTTTGCTATATTCTCCTCAACTATAAAAATCCACCTCTCTAGGTTATTGTGAATTAAATAAGATAATATTTGGAGAAAGTGCTATTCCCTTCCTCCTTTTTTGAGTAATCCTTAGTCTTACAATATATCTAGCTTCCAAAGAAACTCATCATTGACCTGGTATCCTTATCTTTCAAACAAGATCTGAAAAGAAATTGTAGAAATATCAGGGGACCTATAGGACTGAGAGTTATTTTGTTGATTTGACAATTGATAGATTGTTACCTTCCATATATGCCCTATTGTGAGACTTCATTGTAATAATAGAGGGGACCTTGGGTTCTTGAATAGCAGAACATGATGCCTAGAAGATTCTACTAGGCTGAAAAGATTGTGTCTACTTTCTAAGGTCAAACCTACCTAAACAATGAGAGGCTCATCTTCATCAGACTGGATATTAAGTGGTAAATTCTTTGGCAGTAACATTCAAGAAACAGTCAAAAATACAAAATGGCCCTCAGTTCTGGAAAGCCTCCTTTTGCTTTTACATTGAACTTTGGCAGAAGGACAGAAGGGAAGATGAACAGTTCTAGGGATCACTGTTTTTCAATGCTATTTTATCATTTATGTAACTTATTGGTATTCTAAATGTGATATCCTTGTTCAACAATCAATGAGTTGGCATATAAATGAAAAAGCAGATAGGATACAAGAGATAAGGGATTTCACTGGTATAAGAAATTCACTATAATATAATATTGATATTCTTATTATAAATAAAACACTTTTAACATAAATAGATATATAAAAAAGTCTTATGGATCATACATCCTTCTTGGAGAGCTAAATAAGAGAGTTAGCAGGGTGGATTTCATTATATATTCAAGAGCAACAAGGAAGATTATTTCAATGGGTGCTTAATCATTTCATCTTCACATGTTCATTAAGAGCATAAACAAAAAAAGATAACCAAGAAGATAATTGCAAGAGATGTGCTAAACAGAGTATGTGTCTTAGAGCACAAAGAGATAGACATTCATGAATAACTTGATAAGGTCAAGATATCATGTAATTGAAGTTCAACAAGCATTTAATAAGCAACTATCAGGTGCAAGGTACTGTGCTTAGCACAGAAACCTAAACAAAATACCCTCAGGAAGCTTACTTTTCATTATCTATTCTTACCCAGTAACTTCACTAAGAAAGTGAGCACAAGGAAATGTTATTAGGATTCCGAAATGAAAGTAGTCAAAGGCTTATATATTTCCTATATATATTATGAATTCTATTTATTTGCTTACCTATAATTTTTGTTTATATCATTTGTTTTTACATTACCTTCATTTCCAAATGCATCCCTTCTCACCCCTAAATTCTACAAAGCTTAATTAAGTCTTTTTAAAGAAGGTACTTGGTATAGTGATCACTGAACATCATAAAAAAATGAAACAGAAAGAAGATGCCTGATAATAATAATGTAGGAACAAATAATAGATCAGTTATCATCTAGTTTAGAGCAAAAATCAAAATTAATACCAAACTACAAGAATGTCTAGAGATGAGAAGGCAACATGCTTACTACAGTAGTTCTAACCTGACCTACCCAAATAAGCTACTTATCCTTGGAAATTGGAATTGGAATTTAATCAAAAATTGGGATATAAGCTTATTTATGAAATTTTTCAGAGGAAGATTTTGGAAGTTTATTATCAGTATTGCTTCATAACACAGCAAAGAATAGTGGAAAAGAAAATCAGTTTGCTGAAAGCTTGATTTGAGAACTAATTAAGCTAGACCATTCAAAGAACATTTATACTGAAAGGTTACTAAATAAACAAATGAAATGGAAAATATTTGCCAGTGTTTCCATATTGACATATAATCATCAACAAGATCATTGATTTAAGGCAAATATAGTTAAAATACTACTGATGCTAGATCAAGTCAATGCCAAAAGTCTACCAAAGTTTGCAAAGTCTTTCATGTACTTATCTCATTTGTCTTCATCATATGAAGACTTGAAATAGTAATGAATTGCTATGATCATCCTCATTTTATGGAATTAGGAAGTTGAATTATGAAATATTCAAAACTTGCCAAAGGATACATAAAGAATAAGTAATACTTGAACTATTTTTTCATTATGCATTTGCTTTCTTATTATGACAATGGGAGAGATTAACTATTCTGGCTCCTGTACTTTCCCCTATAGGGAATATTTATACATAATCCTGACAATCTTCACTTTGGCAGAGGCGAATATTGTTGACAACAGTTCAAGTAGGCATAGCAGAGACTCTGATTTATTTCCATTATCAACTCAATTGGCAATCCTGCTCCACCATTTTGTAAGAGGAACTCCTTAGGAAGATGGGGAAATGCACCAAAATAATATGAAAAATTCTAGCACCTAGCAGAGTACTTATAGTGCTTAATGACTGCTTATTAAATAAATAAAATTAGCAGAAGCAGGATTTGATACCAGTATCTCTGACTCAAAACCTGGGAGATTTTTAAATATCCATTTCATACAACTGAGGCATGGGGAAGTTCCCCAACTTTCTTGGAAAGAAAATAACTAAGTGAAGTCAGCACTTAAATTTGTATTTTCTGAAAACAAATCCAAGACCTTTTCCAACATATCATATATCTCCTCTTTGTCTTTTGACTGTCAAATCATAAAGTTCTTTTCCTCAGGGATCTTCATGGGAAAAGGAATCCCAGGAGAAAACAGGGTAAAAATCTTAAAACAAAATTAATGAACACTTATTTCTTGTCTAAGTTGTGAAACCAAAGTGATGGAAGCTAAGAACAATGTTCTTCCTTTCTTACCATAGGACAATGCTAAGGCATCTCTGCCAATATATTATTGAGTTGAATGACTAGCAAAGAGTCATTTTCTGTGTCTCATGTAGAAGCTGAAAATGGTTCCATACTTCAAATGAAGTGGGAGGAGCTGAAAAGGAAAAGAAATTCTCACTCCACCACACCGACCTTTCTAAACATTTGACAAATGAAGTATTTTTTACAATTCTAACTTAAGGGGGGGAACACATTTTTGGACACATTTGAGCAGATTAATAAATAGTATTTGTATACATGTAACTAAAACAGTAATTTATCAGGTAGAAGGCAGATGGGGAGACTAAAATGCCAACCTGAATATACAGTTGTGTTGCACTGATGATGAACTGCTGTTTATTCAGGGACAGCCTAGCTTGGCATAAACAGAAGCACCATCCTAGCACATGACTGTGCTTTGCTAGAAGACAATAATAAATTATCTGTTATGCAAACAGCGCCGGCATATAGGAAGAGCAAACATGTGAGGCTAGCCATGTTCGTCGACTCTTACTTGTTCTCAGGTTTGCCTGTAGTGCAAATATAAATCTCAACTTTTTTCTTAGGGCCAGAAAAATACCACACGATTTGAACAGTTCTCTGTGGGGAGAGAGAGAGCACATTAGTTTTCTGATCATTTTAATTTCATATTATTTTCTGACTTACATAATGGGTTTCTTGCTCAGCACTGTGTGATTCATAGAAAGATGGAGTTTTACCAGTAATCTGTGGTTGCTGATATTACAGTTGTGTCAAACTCAAATAGAAATAGATTCCTACCAGTCAGATTTTGACTTAGAAAATTACAAATAAACATTATCTGTGTTGTGTTATAGTTTTATATGTTTTGTTAAACATTTCCCAATTACATTTTAGTCTGATTTGGGCTGTGGACTGAGAGTTTGATAGCTCTGCTCTAAAATACACATCAATGAACATTATAGAGAAATGGAGGGTATCTAAAATACTCTTTCATTAGTAAATATTTTTCCTACATAAATACCTTACAGGATTACTATTAAATCATAGCAGAGTAGAAATCAACAGATCCTCTGACTCTGTAATGGATTAAGAAAATTAGACAAAACTTCCTTCTCTAGCTTGATAGTAGTGTTCTGTACCAAATAGGCATTTAATAAATGCTTTTGGAATATCTAAATGTTGAATTTCTTAGTCTGACACTTCATTATAAAAGTCCTGACTGCAATAGATCTTGTGACTTTACTGATGTGAATTTTTCATCCCATTGTGTACCATTTGGGGACTTGTATTCCTCCAAATCTTCCACTGGAAAGGGAAAAAGTGCAGTCTTACAATTTTCTGAAATCTTTTTTCCTAGATCTTTTGACATTTTATGATTGCCAATGATATATAGAAGCCAGCCACTTTGCTCCAAGTGATTATTCCATCCTTTTTTTCAAATCATACATTTCTCTGAGGACATTATAACAATTCTTTTGCATAATTAGTCTTTTGTAATTTATTGCTGTTTGCTCATTCTCACCATATCCAGACCAAGGTATATAGTTGGGTATAATCTAGAGATCTCATTCCTGAGTATAAGTATAAATAGATAGCTAAGTAGATGGGATAGAGATAGAGATAAATATAGAGCTAGAGACATAGACACATGGCTACAACTACAGCAATAAATATGTATTACTATAGATATAAATGCAAGATATAGGTATTTAGATTCATTTACAGATAATATAGTTACAGACATAGATATAGATAAGATATAGATGTAGATAGATTTAAATGCACATATAGGTGATATAAATTGATATTTTCATATAGATGATATAGATAGATACAAATAGAGATACAGATAGAGATAAATACAGATGCATAAATAGATAGATTGTAGATACAGATAGATTCAAATATAGATAGAAATAGATACAAATACAGACCTAGTTAGAGATATATAATGGGCATAAACAGATAGAGAGAGAAATATAGATATAGATCTATTTCTTGAAACAGATTTTTGGTGATGAGTCAGTCCAGAATTGAACAGAAAGAGAATATACAGAATTGCTTTGGAAAATTGTGCAGTTCTTTCAATGAACCCATATTTCTACCCAAAGCAAGACTCATCTTTTAAAATCCATTATTTTTCTGGTGATGTTGTATAACCGTGAGCTATGGAATATCACATAACTCTAGAATTGAAATTGAACATTACCAAGAGGTTAATGAAAAAGTGCAGGTGATCAGGTCATAATACATATATGTTCTTAAGTCAGGAAAATCTCTCTGAATATTTTAGTTTAAACAAAGTGCTTCAAAATTTCTTTAGTATCATTGTATAAGCAACAAGGAACAAAGTCTGATTTCATGTTCCATGTAGTTCTGGACTCACACTAGCTAGTGGATTTGAAATAGAGCAATTTTTGAAATGTACAATTCCAAGTAAATTAAAGGAATATAGACTATGTTATCTATCATAATTATGAATAAGAGAAGATTTTATAAACAATTATATATTCCAGTTTTCCCAGAAATTTTGATAAACAAGAGCTAGAGAGCATTGATGAATATAAAATAGATAATTTTGATTACATTATATTTAAAAGTTTGTATACAAACAAAACCCAATGTAACCAAGAGTAGAAGAAAGCTGAAAATTCATTTAGGTCTTCCTGAGTTTTTCTGAACCACCCTGCTTATCATTTCTTATAGCACAATTATATCCCCTCACAATCATGTACCATAACTTGTTCAGACAGTCCCCAATTGATGTGCATCTCCTCAATTTTCAATGCTTTGCTTTAAATATTTTTGTACATATAGATCCTTTTCCTTTGATTCCTTTAGGATATAAAACTAATAGCTGTAACATGAATCAAAAGATATACACAGATTTGTAACAGTGCTTTTAGGCATTGCTCTCCACAATGTTGGACCAGTTCACAATTTCACAAAGAGTACATTAGTATTTTTTCCATATCCCCTTCAGCATTTGTCATTTTCTTTTTTAGTCATGTTAGTTAATGTGATGGGTTTGAGATGGTATTTTAGAGTTGTTTTAATTTGCATTTCTCTAATCAATAATGATTTAGAGCATTTATATATATTGATATAATTGTATATATCTTTGATTACTTCATCTAAAACCTTCCTACTTGTATCCTTTAACCATTTATCAACTGGAGAACGGATCTTATTTTTAAAAATTTGACTCAGTTCCCTATTATGTGGGAAATGAGACTGCTATCAAGGAAACTTGCTGAACTCTCCCTCTCCTCCTACCCCAGTCAGTTTTTTTGTTTTCTTTCTCATTTCAGCTGCATTGGTTTTGTTTGAACAAAGTGTTTTTAATGTCATGTAATCCAGAGTATCCATTTATGCTTCCCATGATTCTCTCTATCTCTTATTTGGTCATAAATTCTTCCCTTGTTCATAGATCTGATAGGTAAAAATTTCCATGTTCCCTAGTGTATTTAAGATTTCATTTTTTATGTTTAAATCAGATACTATTTTGAACTTATCTTGATGGACTGTCTTAGATATTGGTCTCTGTCTAGTTTCTGCCAAATTGCTTTCCAGTTTTCCCAGAAATTTTAATCAAATAATGAGTTCTTATCCCCAAAGCTTGGATTTTGAGATTATCAAACTCTAAGCTAATACTGGTCATTTAGTATTTTATTGTAACTATTCCACTGATCTATCACTTATGCTTTCTCAAATCTTAAATCTCTCTTTATGCACTGGTTCTTTCCCTATTATATTCTCCAAAGAGTTTGAGATCATACCTAATTTAAATAAAACTTTCACTTGATTGTCATCTCCTCAAGCAGTAAAATATATAGAAAAATCCATCTAGTTTCCATTTCCCCTACTTTTTATCTCCATGAAATCTGACTTTAGACCCCACCATTCAAGTGAAAACTGCTTTTTTCCAAGGTTACTAATAATCTTTTTTTTTTTTGCAAGGCAATGGGGTTAAGTGGCTTGCCCAAGGCTATACAGCTAGGTAATTATTAGGTGTCTGAGGCTGGATTTGAACTCAGGTACTCCTGACGCCAGAGTTGGTGCTCTGTCCACTGTACCACCTAGCTGCCCCTACCAAGTCTTTAAACTATAAATCAGGTGATCTTTTCTCTATTGCAGAAGTAAATTCTTGTGCAGATATAATTTAGAGATTCAATGATTTTTGTAAAGGAACATGATCTCCATTGTCCCTGTCAATTCTAAAATTTTCCAACTCTTATCACATGACTGTTCATTTTCAATGTGTAAACCATTGACTGACTTACTGAAAGGAATTAGTGCCGAAATTTTGAATTTTTTCTGTTAAGGCTTTTAGATAATCAGTCTTTACTAAAATTTACAAATAAACAGACTGGGACAGGGTATGGCGGAAAGAGCAATAGAGTGATTCTAACCTAATTCAAGCTCTGTTTTTGTTTATTTCATAAAATAATCTTCATTTGGTTTTGATGCTGGCAGGAGAGAAGGTGATACTTGGATTTCCAAAGATTTAAGGATTCCTCATATAAGTGTAAGGACATAAAGCTTTATGTACGTGTTACTGCAGGTGTTTAGAGTAACAAGTAACAAAGTAAAGAGATTAGGAGGAATATGGGCTAGATTTCTTAGAGAAATTTTGAAAATCCCTTAAGAAAAGTAGCAAACTTAAGAAAAGAAGGAAGAACAGTTGCCATGGTAGCACCCGGGGTTGAATCATCCCTGACAGAGAAAAGTAAGAACCCTTAACAGGAACCTAGTACAATGTCTGTGCTGGGAGGGGAATAGGGAGGGTGGAAGCCTTGGCTCACACTTAAGAGTAAGGTAGTCCACTGTGCATGTCCAGGAGGGGTTAACTTTTTTGTTCTGGGTCCTATTCTAATTCAGAGGAGAGGAGTAGGGGGAGTGAGGGGATACCGTAAGCTGGTTTCTAGTGGTCCTAATGAATTTCCCCTGCTTTAGCATCCCTTCCTGGTTAGATAACTTGGAGAGGCCAGTGTTAAAATATAAAGAATAAGTATTTCAGTTTCCCTTTTGGTAAGATAGATTTTAAGACACCAGCCCAGGTGGCTTCTGTCTAGATAACAAGATGCATGGGAATGGGAGTCAGCAGGATATAGGGATACATACCAGAGGGTGTCTTTGTTAGTAAGATATATGTGAGGGTGTCAGATATACAGATTGGTGCCTCGTTAGTGCCTTGTTAGTACAAGGCCAATACAGAAGGGAAAAAATTATAAAAATACCATAAGAAAAGGATTATAATATTTGTTCTGATTATAATATTTGGCTCTAATTTAGAAAAGATTATAGTATTTCTCTCTGTCCAGTGCTCCCCTATTAAAATCTAGTCAGAACCAAAAACTATGGAATGAGGTTTTTTACAATATTCTTCTATTATTGCAGCTTAAGGTCATACTAAGTTATTTGACAGACACATCTCACACTCCTTCTCCCCTGACCCCACTCCTTGCTCCCCTATTTTTTTCATACAAACTCTTGTATAGGCATATCTATGTGCTGAACATTCATCATCTTGTATATGGTCAGTTCTTCTTGACTTTTTAATCTGTTGAGATCTTTTGGAATCCAATTTTTTTTTAATCTAACATTTTATCAATCCTTTCCAATAACTGAATTTATATTCAGATTTTGAATATTAAGAGAAAAGTCATTTTGGATATTTCATCTTCAGGCAAGGATGAAGCTGCCATTCATTTCTACCCAATAGTTGGACAAAGAGCTTTAGAAAAAGGAAAAGACAATTGTTGCAGTTCCCTAATTTGTTTCTTACCTCCCCTCCCC
Source organism: Macrotis lagotis (assembly GCF_037893015.1). Lineage (NCBI taxonomy): Eukaryota > Metazoa > Chordata > Mammalia > Peramelemorphia > Peramelidae > Macrotis > Macrotis lagotis. Next base: position 39,962,981 of record NC_133665.1, read on the forward strand.
CACCTCAGGCAATAAGTATTTAAGTGTATACTGTGTGCTATTTAATGTGCTTAGCTAGAGCTGGCTTTACTATCCCTGCCCTTGAGGAGTTTACAATCTAAAGGGAGAGATGAATGGAAACAATTTTGTACAAACAAGCTAGGGTTGTATAAATAGAAAATAATCAGCAAAGAGAAGGCATTAGAATTAAGAGGTACTGAGTAGCAGCTTACTGTAGAAAGCACTATTTTAGCAGGGATTTGAAGGAAGTCAGCAAAGTCAGAAGGAAGACATGAAAAGAGAGAGTATTGTGTAGCATGAGGTACAGCCAGAGGAAATGCTTAAAAAAGAGACATCAAAGACACCCATGTCATTCCATCAAAGAGTACATGAGTAAAAAGACCAGAAAAGTGGAAGTGGAGGAGGGAAAGAAGGTTTGAAATCTAGACAGAGGATTTTGTAGCTCTAGAGGTGATAAAAATATTGAAATTTATGGAATAGGGAAGCACCAAGGTTGAAATTGCACTTTAGATTGGGGGCTAAATGGACAATCTACTGGAATGGGGTGAGTCACCAGATAATATTGCAATTATCCTTGTGTGAGATGATGAGGACCTTCAGCCCATTGGTGGCAGTATTTCTGAAAGGGAACAGTGACTTTTGCAACATGACATTTGTCACCAGGACAGTAAGCAAGACAGCTTACAACTTCAAAGTTATACTCCCAGGTCTGTGAACTGAGAGCTCCAGAAGCAAATGGGTCAATTCTAAGACCTGCTCCTGGTTTCCTGGAATCTGGCCTGTGCTGGACTTTGTTTCACTTTGAGCCTGGTACAACAGACCTTTCCATCTGATCTTTCAGTTTTCTCCCCTCATCCTTTTGTGGGTTTTGCCTCTCCAGATTTTTTTAAGGTATCATTTAAAGGAGAGCTTATGTGAATTCCTACTTTTTCTCCACCATCTTGGATCTTTGCTTCCTCCCCGTCATGCCCAATTTCTTTGGCAGAATAATTTAATATCTGGTTTGGGGAATGAGGTGATGCAAATAAAAACAAAATGCTTATTTAGTATTTGAGAAATATTTGGGATAGGTCAATTTTTTAAATGTCATTTGCCTGAGTTGTTGGTAATAATAATCACTTTTTGCTATTATTATATTTAAGAAATAATAAGGGATATTTAGAACTGTTATTTTAGAAGAACTTCAGTTGATTTAATTTTGAGTCAGATTTCATGACTAGCAATTTTACCTCATTATCTGATCAATTCCTGAGGACTCTCCTTCTGCTCAAAGTTTAGTACATCTCCTTCTAAGGAAACTCTCAAACCAAACTGAAATGAGTTGATTCCTTTGCACAAATGAATACTAGTATAGCCAATTGTACAACATAGTTCTTAATAAATAGTTATTGAATTGAATTGTCAATAACAGGTTGGTAGTACAACATTTAAGGATGGTAACTCTGATCCAGAAATGAAAGAGCTTGGTTTTTTAAACTCACCAGTGGATTACTCTAAAGAATAATAGAGCATTTTCTACTTTGTCTGTGGAGGTCAAACTGAACTAATTTGAACTAAATTAGTTTTAACAGATTTTTTTTTAATGGTTCCCATGATCCTACAGCTTGTTTAACTGGGGTACACACAATGTTTAATTCAACACTAACCTTTGTCCTTACTGAATCAGAGGTAAGTAGTCAGATAAGATTACCAGCATTAGGACTTAATTGAATCTCTTGCTATCAGGAGGAGGGAAAGCATAAAACAGAACAAATTGTCCACCACAAGACCAGAATAATTTTTTTTCCCAGTTACTGATGGAAAACTCAATCTCACTCTCAATGTTTTGACAGTCATTTCCAGTATGTATCCTATATGTGCTTATGAAATTTCCTTAAACTCTACATACTCGATTTTAACAGATATCTTCTCTGGGCATCTTACAAAGAAGTGTGATGTTTCCTCAGTGGCTCCATCTTATGCCACACTAGGCTTTCCTCCCTTTTAAATGTCTTGTGGCTGCACCACATATTTGACCTGCAAATATCAATGGCAGCTATTTATGTAGTAAATAATTGTTTCTTTAATTATAAAAGTAATGGTTCCTAACACTGACTTTATAGTTTCTCTTTCATCCTGAGGAATGATATAAACTTCTCAAAAAAATTATCAAAAAATAACTTTAAATACACTCACATTGAATATTTAATGTGTATATGTGTTTTGTATTACATTCTCCCAAGCTCCAAAATGAAAATTCCTATTATAATGTCTACATTTTCTTTCTTTTACAGGACTGTATGTTTCATAGAAACATTGCCACTGATCTGAAGATTTTTACAGAAAAATATGGCTTTGATGTACTTATCCTTTTGACCAGTTACTTATCAGATGAACAACAGACAAAACGTCAAATAGCTGTATATTCAGATAATGTAGAGTTGTGCAATCAGGTGAGCACTCTGCCCCAATCCTTTAATTACTTTAAGAATATATTATAGTGGTGTGGCTAGGTGGCGCAGTGGATAAAGCACCAGCTCTGGAGTCAGGAGTACCTGGGTTCAAATCTAGTCTCAGACACTTAATAATTACCTAGCTGTGTGGCCTTGGGTGAGCCACTTAACCCCGTTTGCCTTGCAAAAACCTAAAAAATAAAAAAGAATATATTATAGAAGAAAGAGTACTGGATTAGGAGCTCAAGAATCCTGTGTCTCTCATTTTTTACCTATGCAATCTTGGGAAAATTTTATCTCCTCTCTAAGCTTCAGTTTCCTTATCTATTAGGTGTGACTAAATACTGATGACTAGAATACTGGGATAAATGGTTGATGTGGAAAGTCAGATTTTACAAATTTAATTTGAAGGAGCAAAAGACAGTCCTATATTAGACTTTAGAAGATGTCATTCAGAGGATGTTGGTATCATCATAGACTCTAAACATTAATTCCCTAGGAGAGTGCAATGTCTCCTCATCCAAAAAAAAGGTCAATAAGAAATGTCTTATGATTTTCAAACACTCTTCCCAAATAAAATTTACCATAGGAAGATATTACCCTAATGTCACTTGCTAGCTGAACTGTTAATCAACCTAAAGACACCAGTGATGTTTTAAATTACTCTCCTATACTTCTCTTTATCCTGATATTGATGTTTGGAAAATTTGGAAAGTACTTCAGTAGTAGTCTTTATCCCTTTATCCCCTTTTCAGAGATCACAGATAGAAGGATACAGTTATGTTGCCACTTCTCTGTTTCTGTTAGAATGTCAATGAATGCTTTCAAATCTTCAGGTCATGGCTCAGTGCCCCTTTTACCAACTTATAACCCTATCACTTTCCATTCTAAAATGCCACTTTCCTATATATGTTGTTTTCTTATTTAGAAAGAGTCCTTGAGTTTGCTCTTGATTTTGTGTCCTCAATATTTAGCACAGTGGTAAGCAGATAGTAAGTGCTTAACACACTTTTTCATTCATTCATTGTATATAGCTTGAGCTTAGAAGAAGGGGTATGCAGCAATGTGGGAGCAAAATATGGCATCTAGAGCCAAGGTTTTTCCAAATGGGATATTTTCCAAATATCCCAATGTGGGATATTGAAGGCATTACAATTTTTTCCCTGGAGGATCATTGTATGCCCCACCCCCCCGGTTTGTTTTTGTTTTGTGCAAACCTAATTTTTGAGTGCAATTAATTGGAGGCAGATGAGCTGTGCTTCACTAAAGTGAGAGCCTTGGTTTTTGAGTTCCTTTTTTTTCACTTATCCTCTCAAGTCTGCATAGTTAAGGGGTTTGGTATGAGTTTGCTGCAAAGATGACTGGGGTGAATAGCCATGATCATTTGAAATGTTGTGCTTTCCTGATAGATCTGTTGTGAACTAGAAGAATGTCAGAATCCTTGCCTGGAGCTGGAGCCCTTTGAATGTGGCTGTGATGAGATCTTGGTTTATCAGCAAGAGGACCCTTTGGTAACTTCTGATCAGATGGTTCTCCTTGTCAAGGAAGTCATTAACAGGAGGTGTTCAGAAATGGTCTCCAATAGCCGGACATCCTCCACTGAAGCTGTGGCTGGCAGTGCACCACTCTCTCAGGGGTCTTCTGGCATCATGGAGTTGTATGGCTCCGATGTAGAACCACAGCCCAGTTCTGTAAATTTCATAGAAAACCCTCAAGACCTCAATGGCTCCATCCCAGCTCAGGTGGATGTCAATGTAGACCTTGTGAGCCCTGATAGTGGGTTGGCAACCATTCGGAGCAGCCGGTCTTCCAAGGAGAGCTCAGTTTTCCTAAGTGATGACAGTCCAGTAGGTGAAGGTGCTGGGTCTCATCATAGCCTCCTCCCAGGGTTTGATTCCTATAGTCCCATCCCTGAAGGAGCAATAGCTGAGGAGCATAAAACACAGTCTGGAGAAGATGGTGAACATTTTGATCTTTTCAACTTTGATGCAGCACCCAATGTTTCTGTGCAATCCCAATCATCTTCCCGTTCAGCTGACTATTCTCCAGCAGATGACTTCTTTCCCAACAGTGATTCATCAGAAGGACAGACATCCACAGTGCCAAAGGGACTTGATGAGATGAATCTATTAGGAAGTGACATGGATAATTACTCAGCAGGTTTACCGATGGCAGTGATTGAAAAAGATAGCCTTCTGGAATTTGAGGGAGAATTTGTCCAGAGGCAAGAAAGCCCTGGAGATATCTCAGAAGGGACTTTGAATCTCACTGATTTTGTGGGAGATGACTCTTCTCCCTCTGACAGGCTGAAAAATATTGGAAAAAGAGTCCCACCAACTCCAATGAATAGCTTTGTGGAAGGTTCACCACTCACAGAGGATCCAACCTTGCTCTTCCCAGAAGACATGCTGCAAAAAATAAATGACTTACATCTCACAGGGCCTACTCAAACCCGCATGAGGTGTAGTAGCTGGTGGGGTGGTTTAGAAATTGACCCTAAAAATGCTGCCCTACTGAACACTGATACTTGGAGTTCCAGCAAACAGGAGTCTGTCTTCCAGAGCCCTGAGTCCTGGAAAGATCATAAAGCAAGCCCTGTTGATAGGAGGGCCTCAGATTCTGTATATCAGCAAAAGCAGTCAAGACATGGTGAATACCCAAAAGTGGGTTCCTGGGAGACCCAACTTGGACAAAAGACCATGGGTAACACTGACATTCAGCCCCAAAGTGAGGACAATCCACACCACCAGAAATTGTTTTCTGAGAAATCACATCTATCAAATACTTCCCCTCAGGGGACACACCACTTGATAGAGGATTTTGCTGCAGTATGGCAACCTAGTTCACCTTCTGCAGTGGAAATAAATCCATGGGAAAATTCTGCAGATGATAGTGGTGGACAGGTAGATTCAGAGCCTTTCCCTGCCTGGACTGAATTTAATAAAGAAGACAGTACCAAGACTCTGAAAAAAGCCTGGAATGTACATCAGATGGACAGAAATGTACCTTCCAAAAGGAGCTATGATGAATGGACTGGGACAAAGAGAGAATTTTCTTTTTCTGCAGAAGTTCCATTGGAGAATTTGCTCCAAACTCCAAATAATCAAGTAACTTCAGAAGTCTGGGATGAGAGCAAAGGTGAAACCAACAATGTCCACATTGAATCTGAGAATCCCAGTCTTGATTCTGACATTATATGGAATAATTCCAAGCTGCTTAGAGAAAATCAGGATGGGTTCAATGGTTCTGAAATCAGAGGAAAATCATTTGAAAAAGTAAACACCTGGAACTTGTATGAAGAGAATGGTAAGGAAGATGCTCCAGCTCCTTGGGAAGATTCCTTCTTATCATATAAGTGCTCAGACTTTAGCACATCCAATGTAGGTGAAGATTTGGTTGCTTCTGAATTAGATACCAACTACTCTACATCAGACTCATATATATCACCTACATTTGTAGGAGAGGAAAAAGAAGCTGAAGACAAAACTTTTAATCATGATCTTAATATAGCTGCAGAAGTGAACTCGCTGAATAAGTCAAATGATGCTGAAAATCTTCCTGAGCCAATGGAGCTGCCATCCTACAGAAATAGAATTAGTTCAGGCCCTGGGACTCTAGAGATGTGGACAACACATATACCAAATGATAGCCAGATTATGACAGTTGAATCAGAAACAAATGAACCTTCAAATTCACATAAAGATTTACTCAAATTAGAAGACCCAGAGCCCAAAAATTTCTTGGCTGAGGATGATGCTGGGGAAAGCAGTCAATCTAGTTATGATGATCCTAGAATGATGCAGATGTATAATGAAACAAACCGACAACTGTCCCTCATTCATAGTGGCTCAGACACCAGGCAAGCAGTTCCTGAGAATATTGACTTGTGGAATAGAGTTATCCTTGAAGATACACAGTCAACAGCAACTATTTCAGATTTAGATAATGATTTAGATTGGGACGACTGTAATGGGGGAATGGAGACTTCCAGAGAAGGGCAAGCCCAGGGATATGTGCATGAAATTACAGAACCAGAAACTCGGTTTTCTGTGAGACAACTAGAACCATGGAGTGTTGAAAGTCAGGAGGACAGTCAGGTAGGCTGGGAACACCAAATGTCCTACAATGACTCTGAGGAAGGAAAAGATGCCACCTTCAATGTATTCAATTCATTAAGTGAGAAAAGTGGACAGCAAATCTTTAACAATATTTGGGATACAGTCATGAAAGAGGACACTGTGTCATCCTTAATATTTCCTGACTCATCACACAATGTAGATTCAGATGAAAACAAATCACCATGGGAAACACTGAGCTCATCAGAAAACATTAACATCCCAGAGAAGCTAGAAATTTTAGAAAATGAACAGGAAAAAGATTTTGTACCTGACACCCATTTTGGAGATTCTGACAACCAAGAATCACAAGAAAATACTTCAGTGAGCAATGAAGAATTCTTTGCATCAAGTCTTGAGAACAAAAAACATCCTAATCATTCAGATATATGGAAGGATCAGAGTAATAAACATAGTGATGCTGATAATAACATACAAGAAAATATTGATAAAGAATATTTAGTTAAAGAGGATACAAGAAGTTCTGAGGTAGACAGTGCTTCAGGAAGTTCAGGAAGAGAAGAAGGTAACCCAGAATTATATTCTCCTGTGGAATTTGAAAACGAAGGCACCCATGATGACTCTGTTAAAAGTAGCTCTCCCTCAGTTGCATCTAGTCCCCACACCAATGAAATCTTAGAGGAACTGGTAGAACTTCAAGTCAGTACCACAAAGCAAGGGACAAGTGATGCAGAAGCTGGAGCTTCCACAAGTGATCGAGAGATAAATAATGCCTATGAAAAGCATTTCATGGATCAGGGAAATTCTGTTGATCCTGCTAACATTTTATCTATTCAGAATCAAGCTGTAACAGATCATTCATTGTCTGAAATGAGCCTTGAGAAAAATGACACATATAAAATTTTGGGAATGGAGACTATATCCACAGAGAAAGTAGATAAAGCACTTCTCAAAAGTTCCCAGAGTCTTGACATTTGGAATGCAAGTGTAAGTGGTGACTCTCAATCCATTAGAGCAAATCTTGAAATAAATGAGGACTGTGGAATGAAAAGTATTAAAAATAATCTTGCTATAGGAGACTTTCAAATGGGAAAAGATGAAGATGATATTATGTCCAGTGAGTATACACACTCAAGTGCATCAAGCCCTGATCTAAGTGATCCTTCTGCTGCTATGCCTAATTTGAGTGATGTGAAGACTACAGACCATCAACAAAAGAATCAAGATGACTGGAATATAGGGAATAATGAAGACCCTGAACTTGTTATCACTGATGATCAACCAGAAATGATGCCTGAAATGGGAGACTCACAGGGAAAAAAGATGGATGAGTTCCCAAAAGTTGTCAATCACAAAGTTCCTAAAACTTTAGATATCTGGAATGCCCAAGTGGATGATGATGACTCTCTCTCTTCTTTATCAAGCCCTGATAGAGGTAATACTCCTCAAAATTCAGAATCTCAGGAAATAAATTCAGTAATTAACCATTATCCAAAAAATGAGCATGAAATTCCTGAAACTGCACTCAATAATGACACCAATTCCATTACAACAAATTCAGGGATTAATAGCAGCTCTAATAGTGAAGATAAATCAGAGAAAGAAGTTTATTTGGTTACTTCCCAAGCAGACTTACAGAAGAATTCTAGGATATGGAATATATTTAGTGAAAAAAATGCATGTTTGACCATATCTGGCCATGAAAATCAGGAATTTTCTGAATATAGAGATTCCTGGGAAACAACCAAAAGTGAGAGTCAAGGAAGTCCATCCTATGTTGATCAAAGCAGCCCTGATAATTGGAATTTCTCACCTATAAATAAAAATGAGGAACAGGCAACCAGATTAAGCGAGGAGACAAAATGTTCTCCAAAGACATTGAAGGCTGCAAATGCAACTGAAGAAGGATCATTGCAAATATCTCCTAAAAATGAGTCAGAAGTAAAGCATAAGTTCAAAGTAGAACCTCTTGGATTTTCAACAGAAAAGGAAGAGTGGTGGAATACTTTGCCCCAGAAAAAGAGTCTTGAGGAGATGAAACCTTCCAATTCTGGGAGTGTTTTAGAAGAGACTTCTTCAGTATGTCAAAAGGTGGATCCATGGGGAGTACCTATTCAGGGTGATCTTGAACCCAAAGAAGCACTTCACGTTGATCCTTTCACAGATGAAAACCAGTCACCCTTTCAAAGTGACAATGAGGAAAACCATGAATCACTTTGGACTCGACAACCACCTCAAATGGTCTCAGATTCTTTACAGATGGAACAATTTAATGAATTTGATACAAGTCAAGAAGAAAGGGATTTTAAAGAGCAACTATTCACATCAGCTGCTGCAACTGAGCTTGTCCCTGAAAGCCATACCCAAGAACAAAGTAATAACAGAGTTCTATCTACTCTGGATCAGCCGGACCCAGAATTTACTCTTGCAAATGATTCCATTGCTATCAGCCCTTCCTCTCAAATGACAATGGAGTCTAGCCTTAAATGGAAAGGTTCTCCACCTGGTGGAATCCCTCAAGGTACATTTGTCCCAGATATTTTGCATGACAATTTCCAAGAAGGTAGGCAAATTATCTCAGCCATACCTGATCTGTGGACTGATACCAAACAGCCCCTCAACCTGAAAGCAGATGATGAGAGTCCAGATATATTGTATCACTGTGAGCATGACCGCAACTCTCAGTCTTCCACCAGTCCTGATGTGTGTCATGAATATGAAATGAAGGAAGAGGCTGGGCAGAATCTTGTCCAAGCTTCAGTCAGCCCTAGAAGGGAAGCTAGTGAGTTTTATTTCACTGAATCAGAGAGCAATGAAGTAACTACTCTTGTTCCCAGAAAGGATTTTGTCATTCACAATGTGGGAATACATCCTGAAAAACAATTTTCCTTGCAACCAAAAGATGAACAAGTAAATGTTGACAAGTTAGATCTTTCCATCTCCTCCAGAACTTCCTCTGAATCTTCTGAACTGGCTGGTGGTAATCGTGAAGACTTGGGAGAATTCAAAAGTGAAACCACCCTAGAAACAGCATCTGTTTTGGAACCAGTAGAAATGGAAAATTTGCCTGTTGAAAACATGGGGGCCTATGCCATTATGACTCCCCAGACACCAACTACTATTGAGGAGAACAGCTCTTGTATAATGGGCAATATCTTTCCTGAAAGTCAAAAAAATACAATTGCTGTGACTAATACTGAACATTCTTTAAATTGTGAGGAGCCAGAAGTCAACACTGGGACCCTAACGTCTACAAATCCTTTTTATGACAGAAATGAAGAAATTATAGGACTTAGTTTCAATGATGCAACGAACACTTCAGACAAAACAGTGAAAAACATGGAAAAATCACCATTAGATGAACACAACCCTGAAAATTCTACAGGGGAACAAACTATTTGTCTGTCAACAGCCTCTTGGGGTGATTTTGAAAATAGCTCAAATTTTGATGAAGAAGCACTAAAAGAGCCTGAACACTTCCATTATGGTAGTGAGGTTCTCCTGGAGGAGACTTCCCACAAACATTCACTTATGCCATATACACCTCCCTTTGACTTGTCCTTTCTCACCGAGGTGCCCCAAAGCTCCATCCAAGAGAAGGAAGCACTCTCAGCCGAGGAACAGTCTTCTGACAGTGAAATGGAAGAATTACTATTCCCTGCACCACTTTCCAGAAAAAATGCCACAAGTCTTTCAGAGGAAAGAGACGGTAAGGCCAGGCACCAGGTGCTTGAATTATATATACAGGAAGATCCTGAGTCGACATCCCTGCTATTAGAATCTGGTTCCAATCTTGGGTCAGCTCTTTCTTCTAATGAAGTAGAATCATATAATTCTGATTCACCAGCAGGTGGAGACATGAGACCACCTAATGGTAAGACATGTTGCTTTAACTAACAAAACATGACTTTCCTGGAATGATTTAAGAGACAGCATGTGTGGGATTCAATCCTCCCCTCCCCCCATAAATTTGCAAAGGATTATGTGTGGGAAACAGGGTCAGTTTAACAGGATCAGAGTGACATGAGGAATAAGTTTAAAATGCATGTCAAAGTTCTAAAAGTCTAAACTATATTGTCTTGTCAATTAAGCAATCTCTGTAGTCCAAATAGTGTGTAATGATTGTCCTAATAACACATATTGAAATAGAAAGTAACAAAATCATCCAGGTAGTATGAAATTTTAAAAATTATTTTTAGAAAATATTTTTCTTTTTTTTGGAAAATATTTTTCATTTTAAAGGGATCTTTTGAAATAGGAAAGTTATATAATGCATCTAACCAAAATATCTTTGCCCCTTTCCTCTACCTTCCTGTTTCTTATTTATATTTAGGTGCTATCCAAAACCAATTAGACTTTGAAGTAGAATTTGTTTCTAGCAAGGATTCTGTACTAAGAACAGGAAATAAGGAAGATGAAAGTATGGAGATGAATGAGGACCCAAGTGCACTACAAATGGATTATATTCTTGTTGACCACGAAGAAAACTTCTCTGAGAGGAAAGTTACCCTTGAACCAAAAGAAAGTAAATCTGAATTACAAGAAGTCAATCTTAGGTCAGAACCAATGAAGCTTCCCAAAGAGTTTTCAACTTCCTCTCAGGATATATTTCAGTCAATTGCAATAAATGAAAGGAAAGACCAGTCTGCAGTGGGATCTTTAATAGAGAATAATTCTTACATTGTGCCTCCCAAACTGGAAGATGAAAGGAGACCTCTAGAAAGCCCTGGGCAAGACCCAAGTTGGATGGTCTTAGGCCGAAATGAGGTTTGCAATGCATCACCTGAAGAGAGTTCCAGGCAGACAGAAACAGTGGCCTTGGGGTCTGAACTTGCCATGACGGCTATGGATCAGGGATTGAGAGAAGCCGAACAGACTCAGGTCTGTGCAGAGACAAGAAAAAATCATCCTCATGAATCTTTGAGAATGGAGAAATCTTGCGGGGGCAGCCTGACAAGGAAGAATAAGAATAAGAGTACAAGTGAGGCGGATGGAGATGCTCTTTTGCTAAAGGTGGTTGCCCATGACAGTGAATGGGAAATGGTTTCACCACAGCTTTCTGAAAGTAGCATGGTTCCAGAAAAGGAAATAGAGGAAGAGACTGAATTTCTTGATTCTGAACCAAGAAAACTGAACCTAAGAGGGTAAGAGAAAATATATATATTACACCCTACCCATTCTACTTCTCCCAACCCTGGGAATTTATCTATTAACATTTTAACTACCAGGGATTTCCAAAAGTAGAAGTAGAGACTTCAAACTGTAGGCCAATAAAATTGATGATCGGTTGTCAAAATTTTGAAATGTTTAATTAATGAGTTTATGGTCACTTGAAAAAAGAAACAACAATAGCTATCATATTTCTTTATTATTATCATTATTGTTTGGTAAATAATAGTTATTTATTAATAACACTTGTTTAATTAATAATAATAGTACTTTACATTTATATCTAATGTTATCTCATTTAATCATCACAGCAACACTAGCAGATAGATGACATTATTATTCCCATTTTACAATTAAAGTAACTGAGGCAAATGGATATTAAATGACTTACTGAAGGCATACAACTAGTAAGTGTCTGAGTCAGATTTAAGCTCAGGACTTTTCCTAACACTAGGTCCAGTGCTTTATCCACTGCACCACCAACTTACAATACCAGACTTACCTAATTCCCATTTCTATGGTTATTAGAATGATAGTGAGAGGATGCTATAGAAATAATATTTCTAGATTTCAACAAGGCCTCTGACACCATATTTCTTGATCTAGACAAGATGGAGAGATGTGGGATTAGGGAAGTTTGGTAGATTGGAAATATTAGAATGGTGCAATTCAAAGAGATGATTCTTGGATGAGAGTCATATTGGAGAGAGATCTCCATCCTTGGTTTTGTTCTAGTTGAAATTTCCATTGGTGAAACCTATAGAGGTAGCTAAGTGGCTCTAGTGGATAAAACACTGATCTTATAGTCAAAGACCTTAATTTAGATCCTGCCTCAGACACTTGCTAGAGGCATTTACCTTCTCCCAAGCTCAACTTCTTCCACTAGAAAATGGAGATAATAATCACACCTCCTTCACAGAGATATTATGAGGAACAAATATAAGGTGTTTTGTGAAAATTTTGCAAAATTTAAAGCACAGTATACATTAGGTATTACTATTGTTAAATCTATCAATGGCAAGAATTTGAAAGGAGTATGTTAGATAACAGTCAGAATCTAAATTCATTTCAATAGGCTAGAAAAATTGGTTGAATCTCTTAAGATTTAATAATTCTATACTAAAGTTCTATACTGAAGCATGTTAACTTAAGACATGCATGTTGTCTCCACTCAATTTATATTCTCAGATATGTACTGATTTATAACTTAAATAGATAAACCAATTCCCTTTGCATTCTCATAATATCTAAATGTTCATTATTCTCAAATCTGCTGTTCTATTACCTAAGGCCATTTAGCCCATGAATAATCCCTAAGGGAAAGATCCTGATACTTCTCCTCTAGTCCTGGGAGAGAAGGGAGCCAATCCCCTAAACTGTGTGACGTTATGAGGCAACTTCTACTGGGTCCCCAAGATGGCAAATCCTCCCAAAATGGCTGGACCAAAGTAGTCTAGATAGCTACTCATTCCTCTTACATTAAAATTCTGTGAGATGCATGTCAATGAAGACTATTAACTCCCTTTATTTTTTATCTAGAAGTAGACATTATCATATCTATTTCAGAACTGTGTTGATGAATTTAAATTATGATATTTAAAAAGCAAGTATTCTTCATTTCCAGCCAAATTCTCTCCTAGGGCTTAAATCATTCATTGATAGTAATGCACCACCCTAAATGCCTAACTGGGGATTGTGGAGAATCATCTGAGTAAATTTAAAATATGGAATGAACAAATTCCTCTCCTGGGAGGGAAAGCGTCCTTCCTCATTTGGGAGGGAACTGGCTGAACAACTGAGGTGGAAAAAAGTAAAAAGTTTCCTCTACTGAAGCTCAGGAATCTGCCTTAATGAGTTAAGGGTATAGCCCTTACATGTTCACCAGCATCAGAATCTTCTCTGTTTCAGGAATTTTCTGTTTTCCTGAACTTTCTTGCCTCCTGTCCAACCATTCTGTTCCTTAGAGATTCTTAATCTCTCCCTTACTATAAAGGTAGCAGCAGATGGAGCCCAGCAGCCTCCTTGGCAGGGTTACACCCTCTTTCTTGGACTCAAGGCACTTTTTAGTTGAATGAGCAAATGTTTGGCTTGTGTTCACATGAGCACCTGCCCCTGAAATCCAACAGATGACACCATTAAAAATGGCACTGTCACTTTAATTGTTAATTTATTTTTTTCTTAAATTATAAGTGCCCATACCAATATATTGCTATTAGGAAACTGCAACCAGAGTGGAGAGGAATAAAACAGACAAAAAGTAATGAAGTGCATGATTAATCAATTCAACACAAATTTACCTACTTAGCATGAAGAACTATACTCAATGGTGGATGAAATTAAAATTTATAAAATAGGTTCCCTGCCCCTCAAAGAACTTTGTATCTAATTTAAGAAAAAGAGAAGAGATATCAGAAGGTGAGTCCTTGATTGAGTGTCAAATAAATTGTACAGATTTGGATTCTGGAAGACTTCAGTTCAAATCTTTCCTCAGATATCAGTAGTATGAACTGCAGTCAAGTTGAACACTCCTTATCTATAAAATCAAGATAATAATAGTACCTACTTCACAGCTACTGGGGGGGGGAGGGTAAATGAGAGAATATGCATAAAGCACTTTGAATACTTTTAGTACATATAAATTGTATTATTATCACTACAACTGCTACTCTTTTAGCTGTAGAAGCAATATGGAATAATGAATAGAGAACCAGTCTTTTTTCCCCTAATTATATGCAAAGATAGTGTTCTACATTCATCTTTTTGCAAGTTTTTGACTTTCACAATTTTCTACCACCCTCCCCTCCTCCCTCCTCATGGCAATAAACAATCTGATACAGGTTGTAAATGTACAAATATGTTTTAACAGAGTTCCATATTAGTCACATTGTCCAAAGAATTGATTCTGAAACCAGGAAAGTTAAGTTAAAGCCTCCTCTGACACATACTAGATATGTGTGGAAACCTTGAAAGATATTTTGAGTTTAATTAGTAAATTTCTTTCTTTTCTTTTCTTCCTTTTTTTTTTTTTGCAAGGCAATGGGATTGAGTGATTTGCCCATGGTCACACAGCTAGGTTATTATTAAGTGTGTGAGATGAGATTTGAATTCAGATCCTCTTGATTCCAGGGCCAGTGCGCTACCTAGCTGCCTTTAGATTTCTTTCTTAAGGACCAAGCCTTAAACCCAAATTACTCTGGCTCTCATTTATTGGCCAACTATAGACCTTGGGCCAAATCACACTTGATCATTGTTTGGACCCAGATTGGCTTAGAATGAATGAACTAGTAATTGTTTTTGTTTTGGCTGAAAACTCTGAGGTTCTTCACCTCCCAGTTTGATATATTTTTGTTTGTTTTTAACTAGATAAAAAGTGGTCATTCTTTGGCTCATCTCTTTCTTACCTACCCTTAATCAATGAATAGGTGTTGCCTCAGTTGCACTGAGACCAGTTAAAGACCTTAGCTCAAAAAGACAGAGATCTCCCATTGCATCCAAGCCCATCTCCAGTTGACCTGATCATATTGGGCCACTGGACTCAGATGACTTCAGAGGAGAAAGTCAAACTGATGACATTGCTCCATCCCTTATATACAATTCTCTTGCTTGCTATGGCATCACTTCCCTGATGTCATGGTCTTCTTTGAGAATGAAGGACAGACACTACCACCAAATAAATTACTTATAGTAACACTAGAGATTAAAGAGAGAGAGAGAGAGAGAGAGAGAGATTACAATAGGTGAAAGTAGTTCAGAAAGATGCAGGATTTGAATGGGATATGGAAAGATGGGAAGAATTTGGAATGACAGAAAGGAGCCACTTCTGAGCAAGGATACAATATGAACAAGAGCATGTGGAGAGACTGGGACTTTATATAATATATATATATATATATATAAATATATGTAATAAAATTCAAAATCAGATTTCCCCCCAAAATTTTGGTAAACAACAATCTAGATTTTCAAATTTTTATCCTAGAAAATAACACATCCCCTCCTCTCTTATATCTTTTCTCAGTTACTGTCACAATGGAACATGCTATTGCTATGAAAATCAGAAAATTTCTTCCCTCATCCCCATATTTATGGCAGACCCCAACACATGCAAATATAAAAAGAGAGAGTGACAGAGATAGTGAGAGGTACTTTTACATCAAAAGTGAAAGTATTTTGTCATTATCATTTCATAAAATGAAATAGATTTTTATTTTTAAAGCAGAAAGGATAATTGGGTAAGGAGTATGCTAGGTATTGTGTTGCATAGAATTTTTAAAAATACTATTTGAATGATTTAAAAGTATTTGTGAAAACATACATAAATATATATTGGAGTTTGTAACCTTGGGTGGGGGGGTGGCAAGGAAGTGGAGGAAGGACAGACAAAGAATGAACCACTCTACTGAAAGGACATATAGTCAGAAAGTTTTTTATTTTTATTTTTTGTCTTGCTAAGTTGTGGTAGAAGGAAAAGAGTTATTACCCTGTGATTTCACAGAGTTCCCATTCTGTGATGTTTTGGGGAAATGCTCATTGTGATAAGAAACTGTGTTGGGGAAAGCTTTTTAATAAAGTATTTAGAATTGTCAACCCCTAAATTTGCTATCCCCTTCTATATTCTGCTTCATAACTAAGTAAAGTGAGTGATTCTATATTTTAAAAAAAAAAAGATCTTAAGACTCAGTGAATTTTACTCCCAGAATATTTCCAACGTCCAACTAGAGAAAGATATTATTCTAGACCTTCCTGTCCTACCCAGATCTTTCTGCATTCTTTCTTTTTACATTAACCATTCTTGGCTTATTTTCACATATGACAAACCCTACAAAAGGCCCTTTTATTTTCTGTGAGTGACTCACATAATATGTCATTAGCTCTTCCTGCATTTTTCATGAGGCCCTCTAAGTTTCAAGCTTATCATTTCTTGTAACTCGTGGAGACTGTCATTTATGGTCAGGTTTCAAGAGTCACTATGTGAGAATCTCTGCACTGTGGATTCCATAATTCATATATAGAATTCTTTTTTAATTTCTTCTGTACTTAAAAGATGGGGAACTGTGGGGGGAAATCCTTCCATCCATTCAAGCTAATTGTTAGTATTAATTTTCCATTCAATTCAATATATAAATAAATATACACATACATATGCTTACATGAATGTATGTGTACATGTGTTTTGAAAACAGTTGGGCCTGGAGTAAGAAAGACCAGAATTCAAATCCAATCTCAGACATTTACTAATTATGTGACCCTGGGCGAGTCACTTATTTTCTATTTGTTTATATTCTATCTAAAGATCACTGGAGAAGGAAATAGCAAGCCAGTCTTGTATCTGACAAAAAAAAAAAAGAAACCTCATAATGAAGTCATGAACAATAAGATACATTTGAACAACAAATTTATATTTTTGTGTATGAACATGTATAGATCCCAAGTGGGCACTGTAGGCGTGTATCCCAAGGTCAAGCATCTGTGGCAAAAATTCTCCCTCCCTAAACTATCATTCTTAACTGTTTTGACCTTCAGGCTCTTGATTTTACACTGAACTGTCTGGAAGTCTGGGTTTTGACACTAGCTTTTACTTTGTTAACTGTCAAAGTTTAATTTTATCAAATAATATATTTTTTGAATCAATAATTCTCAGGACAGCTAGGAGGTGCAGTGGATAGAGCACCAGCCCTGGAGTCAGGAGAACCTGAGTTCAAATCCAGCCTCAGATACTTAATAATTACCTAGCTGTGTGGCCTTGGGCAAGCCACTTAACCCCACTGCCTTGCAAAAACTATAAAAAAAAAAATCCTGAATCAATAATTCTCAAATTTTCTTTGCTCATGTAACAATTTTATTTTTTATTATGAGGAATTGTGGCACACTCTGAGAAGCTAAGGAAATTCACTCATATGCATATAATGATAAGTGTTAATTCTATGCAATCTGAGATACTCAAAGCATTTGAAAACACTTACCCAGGGAGATGATATATTGATCATTAAGCATGCAAAGGAGTTATTTGTAATTATAATTATATAGCACAGGGATTAACAGGCACTTAATAAGAATTTATTTGAATGACATCAATTAAGATTAACTCTTCATAACTGACCTATACATTAGCAAGTTCTACTATTTCCATTTTAGCAAGAAAAAAACCAATGTACAAAAAGATTAAAATTCTATAGTGATATAATAAAATGTAACAATCTTAGATTTTTCCAACTTTTGAACTTGAAGACAATTAAAGGACCTATAGTGTTGTACTGATGCCTTAAGCATGGCAACAATGATACCTGGATAGGCAAATTAGTGAGATCCAATACTATTACAGTATCAAACTCTGTAGCATGAGATATGTCAACAAGTACTTATAACATCAGTACAAATTTATTAAATTTTTACTATGTGCCAGATACTATCCTAAGCACTGGTAATACAAATGCAAGCAAAAATAAAAACAGTTTTTACCTTTAAGGAGTTTACATTCTAATAGGGGAATATGACCCACAAAAGCAAACCAAAAAGGTATGGGACGGGGGAAAAAGTTCTCAAGGACTGAAGGCAGAGAAAGTGCAGATACTCAAAAGCAGAATCTGGAGAAGAATGTAATGAATATGGCTGGTCTGGACTCTTTCCCTAAAATGGAGATAGCAGGAGGAACTAACCAATTAAAAAAAGGAACCATTAGGGTAGAATGATTTTCCAGGGTGAGAAGCCCACATGGAACAGCTATACATGGGCAGACAGACACCTCTATTAAAACAGATAGAAAAAAGACAACATCCTACTTTGGATTTTTCTGAGTGTTTAGGAATGTGATAGGAGCACATCCTTGGTGAAAGCATGACATTCTGGGACATATTCTGGGAACTTTACAATCAAACCATTGACTGTAAGATGGAGAGAATAAATGATCAGAAAATCATAGAGCTAGAGATCAGAAAATCATAGAGCTAGAGTTAGAAGAGATCTAGATGAAAAGATATATGTGGCTGGTAATCTGCACATTAGAAGGTGTGTATACCCACAAGAGATCACTAATCTCTAGAAATGAAGCAGCTTGGCAAAACTGCATACAAAAGGTGATGCAATTCAGTCACTACATACAAGGAATCTGTTTCCATTATGTTTGTTTATGTTTATGAGAGCCATTTTGTATCTCTTATGTTTATAAGAGACATTTTATGCTAGAAAATGTAACTGGAAAAATAAATTTCACTGATTCACATAGTGTCATTTGTAGAAGAGGGGGTGGGGAAATTAATCTATCACTTAATCAGATTTCCATTGGATAGATCAATTTGAAGATTGTTCTGCCTATGGAGAAAATTAATTTAACAAGTGAACTTTTTGGAATATTCTGTGATATATAACATATACCATTAGTTAGTTATAGTATATTGGTGTGCCCACTTTGGAGTTTCACATGGCTGCCACTTCAAGTTATCCCCAAGCCAACTCCAAAGTCTGCTTCACCTGTTCCCTGCAGAAGTATACAAGTGTACCCCTATAGTCAATTCTATGGTTAAAAATGATTTTTTTCCTGACGTTCTTATTTTTGTACAAGATGATAAGAAAACAAGATTATTACATAGAAAGGAATCATGGTATAATGAATAGAGAGCCAGTCTTGGACCCAAGAAGAACAGACATCTTGGAAGTATGACCCAAGTTATTTGTTCTCTCGGTGTCCAGCCTACTCTAAGATGTCAACCTGTAGAAAATTTTTCTTTGCCTTGACTGAAATTTGATCAGGAATTCCACAAATTTTCCAAGTCTTCTTTACCTTTTAGAAGAGTATAAAAGAGGTGATGGGTTATAGTTTATGTTTTAAATATTTATTAAAATATGCTTATTGGTCTTTTCTATTTATAGCTTTTTTCTAGACGGCAAAGAAAGATGTGACTGTTCTATTCCTTATGGAAATTTTCCAAAAGGAATCTTGTTAATCTTTTTTTGGAAAGAGCCTTGAAATGAGCCATACCTACACTTTGTTATGGAAGTTCCACAGGATTCTGGGGTAGAAGCATAAGAAGATTAAAACAGAGAGGGAGAGAGCGATTGATTTCAGGCTCTCCTTAGCACTAAATTGAATCTAGATCTTCCTACTTTTCCTTGATGGGAAGTCATCTCTCTCCAACCCCCAAGCCACATGTGATTCTAAGAACCCATGATTCCAACATTGCATATCCCACTGATCTTTTTATCAGTATCAAGTACTTTCGATCTCATTAGCCACTGCTTTTACAAATAATAAATTAATTCTGGTTGCTTCTCTTAACATTTTTTTAATACTTAATGAATCTGTGATTTCAGCATGTTTTCCAATGATAAAGAACAAACCATACATGCTTTTTCATCATGTGCAATCTTTTTTCTATATTCTCCCATTTAAACAACATGGAGGTGAACAAAAACTAAAAGAGGCCTTCCATATCATCTTTTCACATTTCATGGATATCAGTTGAAAAAACAACTCATTTATTTCCTTTTATGTTACTATATCTCCTGAATAATATAATATATGTAAGTACTTTCAGCCAATTCCTGACATGGGAATTGAAGATCTAAATATTTCATCCATCATGGATAATCATTTCTAATATGGTAGTCTCAGGAAAAACAAACAATGCGTTTGAAGTTAGAAAAACAGAATTTCTTTGGGTATAAATTTTTGAGTTTTAAATCTCTTATCAATTTTAGTTTTAAAAACTTATTCTAGTGTTAAATATAAAATGCTGCAATTTCAGGTATTATACTTTCAGTGAAAATCTATCTTGGGAGAATTATAAAATTTCATTAAAATGAAAGAATTCTCCTAATTACTAATAACAAGAAAATTAAAACAAATCTGAGGTTTTCTTTCACATTGAGTAAACTGGTAAACATGACAAAAGATGGAGAAGTCAGTGTTGGAGAGACTAAAGAAAGAAAGACACATTAATGCTTTGTTGGCGGACTGTGAATTGATACAAATATTCTTCAAAACAATTTGGAGCTATTAAAATGATGAAAATATTCATAATCTTTTACCTAGAATTACATTTATTGGTATAAAAATCTAAGATCAATAAAAAAAATAAAATTTCTAAGTATGCCAAAATATTTTTAATATTATTTTTTTGTAATAGAAAAGAACTAGAAGTACAGTAGATGCCTATTGATTGGGGAATGATTAAGTGAATCATTGTACTTTAAAGTAATAAAATATTCCTGTGCTATAATAAATAATGAACATAATGAATATAGGCAATTTTTAGCAAAACTACTAAATATACCTGGGTCCAAAAGTATATTTAATGCTTCAAAACAATAATTATTTATCCCTTCAAAGAAGGTTCTTCAGGATTGTTTATTCATTATAATTACACACAAAACCTCGGTACTGAGGGTTATTTTGTTCTTTCCATTTAACTGGTTATAAACATGTATATTGTTTGGTTCTACTTATGTCATTTCTCATCAGTCTTCCCATGTCTTCCCATAATTCTCTATATTTTATATTCATTGTTTCATATAGCACAATATCATTCTATCATATTCATGTATGATAATTTGTCTATCAATTTTTAACCAAAAGGCATCTACTTTGTTCCAATTTTCTTTTGTTACTGTAAAATATTGCTGCTACAGATATTTTGGTATATGTAGGAGTTCCTCTTCCCATAATTGATGGTCCTGCATGTGGTGAGATCTCTGGATCAAAATGTATGGCAACTTTGTTAGCATAATTTTAAATTACTTTCCAGAATGGATAGACCAATTTATAGCTCCACCAACACTAAATATAACTGTTTTTGTCTTTCCAAAGCATTATTCCCATGTTTTGTCATCTTTGCTAATTTTCTGAGTATAAGATGAAATGTGAGTTATTTTGATTTGCACAGATTATTGTTATTAATTTGTAATTTCTTCTTTGAAACTTGTTCCTATCTTTTGATCATTTATCCACTAGTGATTTTGCAATTAATCTTACATATTTATCTTAGCATGCTAGATGTCTTGGATATCAGATCTTTATGAGAGATTCAATACAAATATTTCCTCCCTCCCCCCAATCTCCTACTTTTCTTCATATTCTAATTACATTGATTTTGCTAGAGCAAAAGCTCTTCAGTTTCATGCTATCAGAATTATCTATTTTATTTTTTTGATCCCCTCTATTCCTTATTGGTTAAGAATTCTTCCCTTCATCAAAGTTGTAAAAAGTATCTGATTTGGTTCTATTAAAATTTTTTGTATTATCATTAATATTCTTTTCACATATCTATTTTGATCTTATTGTATTAAGTGATGTAATATATTCATCTAACATTAATTTCTAACAAACTATTTTCTAATTCTCCCATCAGTTAATTGTCTAAAAGTGAATTTCCTAAATAATTTATATTTTGTGATTTATTAGAAACACTATACTATTGGTTTAAATGCTTTCTGATTCTTCCTTAATAGTTCCAGTGATCCAATTTTCTATTTTTTTAATCAGAATCAGATAGTTTTTATGATAGTTTTACAATACAATTTGAAATCTAGAAGTACTATTCTCCCTTCACTTCTATTTTTTCATTGTTTCCTTATATTCTATAATTTATTCCTTGAAAAAGAATTTTTTTATTATTTTGTTGAGCACTAAAAATATTACTTTGACAATTTGAACAATATAGTGCTCAATCTGTAGATTATTTTAGGTTTTATCATTTTTTAATTATTTTGATATTTATAACTCAGTCATAATCACTGAATGTCCCTCTGGTTAGTAATTTTTAATTTATTTAAATCATATAATTGTATCTTCTATCCTCTTCTCTCCTTTCCTCCTCCCCTCTTCTCTTCATCTCATATCACCCATATCTTATTTTACTACTTATGACTTTGACCTGTCTCAAATGAAGATGTGGCCTACTTCTTTGTCAAAGCAAGTTCCTTTCCTTGTACAAGTGATCCTATTCCATATTTTTTTTTAGGTTATTACAAGGCAAATGGGGTTAAGTGGCTTGCCCAAGGCCACACAGCTAGATAATTATTAAGTGTCTGAGGCCAGATTTGAACTCAGGTACTCCTGACTCCAGGACCGGTGCTCTATCCACTGCACCACCTAGCCACCCAATATTCCATATTTTCTTCATCAGATTGTCACCTCAGTATCCCTACTCTTTCAATTATCTTCAGTCTCTCACTGTCACCTGGCTGTTTCCCTACTATCTACAAATATGTCTTTTCTATCCTTAGGAAAATTCTCACTTGAGTCATTCATATCTGCTAGCAGTTGTCTCACATCACTTTTATGGCTAATCTCCTTTGAAAGTCTATTTATAATCATTTCTTCCACTTCCTTTTATTTCACCTTTTCTCAACTCTCTATATCCTCATCATTCAACCAAAAATGCTTTCTCAGCTTTTAACTGCAAAATCTAATGAACCTTTTTTCAGTTCTCATCCTTCTTGGACTCCATAGTTACTGACAATGTTGATCACCTTCTCCTTTATATGTTTTCTCTCTAATTCTCTATTATCTCACCATTTCTTCTTAGTACCCTTAGTACCCTTTGCTCCATTTTTGTCCAGGTCATGCCTACTTAGCAGGGGGTCCCCTGGCTCTTTCCTGGATTCTCTTCTCTTCTTTCTTTATACTATTTCACTTGGGGAATCTCATCAGCTCCCATGGTCTCAATTATCATCTCTATTATAATGCTTCTCAATTCTATTTCTCTAACTCTAACCTCTTCCATAACCTCCTAACTTAAATCTCCAATTCCCCATCAGATATCTAGAACTGGCCATAGTCATTTTAATCTCAATATATCTAAAACCTTTCCCCCTAAAACTTTACCCTTTTGCAAAGTTTCCTCAATGGTACTTCTGCATAGCAATAAAAAAAGAAGAAATATTAGAAAGGAAAGTTCCATTCAAAATAATCACAAAATTTAGTTATTATATAGAAATGCCCTCTGTGCAGAAATGCTGTGTTGTTTTGTCATGTGTACATTTAATTTATTCTTAGCATTGGAACTGTATGACACTGATGATAGTAAAATAAAATCTAATGATTAATAATGGTTAGTTGACTTCTAGATATGGTATGTGCTGTAGACATAGTATATCTGGTTTTGGCAAAGTATTTATCAAAATCTCTCATGACACTTTGTGGAGAAGTCTGTTTACTTCCAGCTTCTATAAGAAAAGAAATTAAGGGGATAGTTAGGTGGTGCAGTAGATAGAGCACTGGCCCTGGAGTCAGGAGGCCCTGAGTTCTAATCTAACCTTAGACACTTAATATTTACTTAGCTTGTGATCATGGGCAAGTTACTTAAGTCCATTACTTTGTAGAAGCCCCCCACCCAAAAAAAAAAAGAAAGAAAGAAGGAGGAATAAAGAACCAATTAAGAAAACAAGATAATTGCATACTTGATTTGGAGGACTTCAGAGAGTAAAGTGAGCCATGGGTTGAAATCGGGGAGGAGAAATTTGTAAAAAAATGAAGAAAAATTGGAAGGAGAACAGTCTCCAGGTCCAGATACTGGCACAAATTCTACTTCTGCTTGAAAGAGGAGTAGGATCTGGTAGAACTCTTAAGTAAGATCTAAAAATGATTAAAGATGATCAAGAATAATTAGGGATTAAAATCTAAAGAAGTAGATTCAAGAAGGAAAAAATGAGTAGATAATAAGCATGATGAGGCAAGTTGCAAAAGAAAAAATAAGTGGAACAATCAGAAGATAAAGCAAATTGATATTATAGATATGTGAAAAGAAAATTGGCAAGTCAAACAGGAGAATGGAGCAAGATGAAAAAGTCACAGATATGGTTGTGGTGTTGATACTAAGAAAAATAGAGGGGCGTAGTGGATAAAGTACCAGCCTTGGAGTCAGGAGTACCTGGATTCAAATCCAGTCTCAGACACTTAATAATTACCTAGCTGTGTGGCCTTGGGCAAGCCACTTAACCCCATTTGCCTTGCAGAAAAAACTTAAAAAAAAATAGAGTGTCTGGTTACTAAAAAATGATAATCAACTAAAAGAGTTTTAAGTAAATATTTATGGTAAATACTCATAAGAATGTTTTCTTAAATGACTGAAAAGTATCAATCTATATGGAGAATAGGGAAAATTGTATAGGGACTTAGGTCAAGTATGGCTTCTTTATATTTCTGATATATTTGGGTGAATGCTATTTGTATGCTAGGTGTAGACTGATCATCTTCCTCCTAGAAGAGAAAGTGAAGAAACTCTAAAGATACTTCTCCATACTTCCAGCTATTAGTGACAATAAATTATAATGAAAGAAAACAGAAGCATCAGTGGGAACAGTGGAAGAAATTTCAAGTGGATAAAGAGAGACTTGCAGAGTAGAAGTATATCCCATAGAGATGAAAGGAAAGAAAGACTATCATATAGAGGTGAAAGAAAAGGAAAGGCTTAAAACAGATTTGAGATTTTTTCTTCAGAAGATGAAGTTGGATATTCTAAGGGGGAAGCTGCTGCTTGTCATCCAAAGAATGATCTTGTGATCCATCAGTGCTTTCAGGTGAAAAGTCATCCAGTAATAGTGGTTGATGATTCCTTGCTCAGGGGTTTTGAAGTAGTTATTTGCCAATCTGAAAACAAGGAGAAATAAGGGACATGTGTCTTAGGACAGAACAGAAAACCTACCAAGATGAGTGAAACAGATGACTAGACCCCACTTGTGGTGATTCATCTGAGCACAACTGATGTTGCCAAAAGGAGCTTAAAAAGTATTACTAACAATTATCAAATCTTTGGGAAGAAAATTAAAGTCATATGTGCATGCACAGGTTTGGTTTTCTCCACTGTTGTTCATTGAAGTGAAAGACAAAGAAGAGAATAAATGGTTTAGAAAGTTAACAATTGGTTTAGAAGATATGTTTAGAAAGGGGTTTGGATTTCTGAACCAAGGCTTAAAACATTGCCCAGGAACATCACCCAAATCAGATACCATAGAAAGTATATACAATGAAAGAAGGAAAGGAAATCAGGGTGTGTGTGTGTGTGTGTGTGTGTGTGTATACATATACACATATATGTATATAATATTTTTAATATGACTTAAATATAAGACATATTCAGAAGTAACAGTATAGCAAGAGGTGGAGGGTAGCATTGTGCATTAAAAAGACTTATTATAAGAAATTCAAGGAACCAGAAACTGGAAGCATCATAAGGAGAACATTTGAGTAAAAGTCAATGAAGCTAGAAACAGAAATTACTATTTTCATTAAAATATACTGCAGATCACATAGAGAAAAGAAATAGATGAAAACTTTGGCACAGATGAATGTCATAATTAATGATGAGGCCTTCAGTAATCCAGTCATCTGCCTGTGCTCTGCCAAAATTAGAGGTAATAACTTTTTTTAAATTGAAATTTTATTTCATTTTTCCGACTACATACTAAAGTAGTTTTTCAACATTCATCTATTTGCAAATTTATGTTACAAATTTTTCTACCACCCTCTCTTCCCTCCCCCATATCCTTGGCAGCTAACAGGTAAAATTTATAAATGGCATTTATGTTCAGCATATTTACTTATTAGGCATTTTATGAAAGAGAAATTAGAACTAAGAAGAAAAAAAAGTCATGAATTAGGAAGGAAGAACTAAGAGTTTTTAAAAAGTGAACATAGTACACATTCAGATTCCATAATTTTTTTTTTTGCCCTGAATGTGGATTGCATTGTCCATAGCAGGTCTCTCAGGGTTGTGCTTGATCTCTGAACTGCTGAGAGGAGCTGCATGCAACATAGATGATTTCACAATGTTATTGTTAATGTGTACATTGTTTTCTTGGTTCAGCTCCCTTCATTCAGCATCAGTTCATGTAATTCTTTCCATGCTTCTCTAAAGTCCGACCACTCATGATTTCTTTTACAACAATAGTACTCCATAACATTCATATACCATAACTTTTTCTTTTTTTTCCCAAAGCAATGGGGTTAAGTGATTTGCCCAATATCACACAGCTAGGTAATTATTAAGTGTCTGAGGTTTTTATTTGAACTCAGGTCCTTCTGACTCCAGGGCTGGTGCTCTATCTATTGTATCTCTTAGCTATCCCTACCATAACTTTTTCAGCTATTCCCCAACTGAAAGGCATCCCTTCAATTTCCAATTCTTTGCCACTATAAAAAGGGCTGCTATAAATATTTTTGAACATGTGGGACTTTTCCCATTTTTTATGATTTCTTTTAGATATAGACCTAGTATTGGTATTCCTGGGTCAAAGGGTATGATCAGTTTTATTGCTCTTTGGGCATAGTTTCAGAGCTAAAAACTTTTAGACTTGTCTTAGCATTCCATACTTCAAAAGGTATAACAAACAAACAAATGAGCAAATAAACAAAAAAAAAGTCTATAAGGGAAAAGTTTGTTGTGGATTGGATTTTATTAATAGGAAAGAACTAATTGCTATAGTACAATGATGAGAATCTTGGGGGGTAAGAGAAGGAGAAATGAACACTACCTCCCAAAAAGAAATATGGGTATAATCTGATAGGCACACTAGATTTTGGGAACTTAGATTTTTGAATGATACAGAGGAAGGATAGTTAAAATCCCGAGAACTAAAATTCTAGAAGGAAGGCGAACCCAGGAAGGATGGTAAATATTTAATAATGAAATTAGTAAGATAAGAAAACAAATCTGATGAGGATAGAAAATATGAGATTTGACTGAAGAGACTGTTGTGTATGAATAGGGAATTCACCCAACAACTTAGACATAAAAAAGAATATACAAAAGACGAAAGTAAGTTCAGATAACAGAGGATGAAAAGAGGAGTGTTTTATTACAATTTTAAACTTTAATACCTTAAAACTACATTAAGGTGTTAGGACCCTGTCTCCTACCCTATAAGAATATGTTTCAAGTTGATCAAAATGTTAGATTTCTAATGCTCAGAATGAGCTTGCTCAAGATGCCAAGAGAATGGAGGTGGGCAAAGAAAGGTAGCTCCTTTGCTTGGGATGGGTGGAATGATAATAATTAACAACCAAGAGAAGGCAGAGAGGTTCGCTTTTTATTTTACTTTTGTTTCTCTGCCAGAGAGAGATTGACCTTTTCAGTGGAAAAGAGAGAATAAAAATGACTAACAGGATTGATACCTAAGACAAAATAGGAGATAGGCAGAAAGTACCTAGTTGCCTTTGATGAAATTGAATCATCTACATACCTGAGATGTGAAAGAATTGACAAGCATAATTACTGAGCCTCTGTTAGTAATACTTTAAAGACTGTAGAAAATGAGAGAAGTATTCTAATATTGGAGGCCAGCAAATGTCATCACAATTTTCATAATAGGGAATAAAACAGGTTTTAAAATCAGTGAACTTGACTTTGGTTCTTGGAAATATTTTAGAATGGATAATTAAAAGGATGATTCATGAATATCTAGAAAGAGTAGAAAAGAGGCAAACAAGCATAATTGTCAATTCTATGTCAAGCACTTTGCCACATGCTTTACAAATAGTATCTCATTTCTCTCAACAAAGAGGATAATTAGGTGCTATTATTATGACCATTTTACATTTGAGGAAACTGAAGCAAGCTGAGATTAAAAGACCCACCCAGAGTCATACAACTAATAAATTCTGTGGCTGGATTTGAACTGGTGTTTTTTGTCACTCTAGGCTTAATGCTGTGTTATCTGTACTACCTAGCTGCCATTTAGGTTAGAGTGATCACAAAGAACCAGGATGGTTTCAAAAATAAGCCATGACTTATCTCATTTCCAAAAGTTGGTAGATGAGGGGAAGGTTACAGATAGAAATTACCTAGATTTTATTCAGGTCTATGACAAGGTATCTTATGCTGTCCTATGAAGAAGATGAGGAGACACAAACTATAAAACAATGCAATTATTTGGAGTTAGAGTTGGATCAGTATCAGGGGCAGCTAGGTGGCGAAGTAGATAGTTCAAATCTGGCCTCAGACACTTAATAATTACCTGTGTGGCCTTGGGCAAGCCACTTAACCCCATTTGCCTTGCAAAAAAAATCATTATCTAAGAGTAGTTGTTGATGGTTCAATGTTAACTTGGCAGAAGGTTTCCTGTAGGAGTACAGGAGGGATCTGTGCTTATTCCTGTGTTGTTTAACATTTTTATCAGTAACTTGGATGAAGATATAAATCAACTTTGCAGATACCATGAAATTAGAGGAATATCTAAGAATCAGATTTCAAAAAAGATCTTTACAGATCTTTTGGACTTAATCTAATAATATGCAAATTCATTCAGGATAAATGTTTTGTTTTGTTTTTGTTTTTGTTTTTTTAGGTTTTTTTGCAAGGCAAATGGGGTTAAGTGGCTTGTCCAAGGCCACACAGCTAGGTAATTATTAAGTGTCTGAGACCAAGGTACTCCTGACTCCAGGGCTGGTGCTTTATCCATTGCGCCACCTAGCTACCCCCAAAGAAACTCCTTATTCAGGATAAATGGAAAGTTTTATGCTTGGATGCAAAAAATCAACTTCATAAGAACAAGTTGGAGGAGGCACAACTAGGTAGCAGTATGTCAGAAAAGAATTTGAGAGTTCAGTGACAATATAAGTCAGCTGATTGATATTGGAGCCAAATCAAGGTAATGCAAAATTGTGTTACATTAAGAGAGGTATAATTTCTAAAAATAAGGAGGTGATAGTCTCTCTGAATTCTACCCACATTCTCTCTACATTCTACCTAATCTGTGATAAAATTTGCTCAGTTGTGGGCATCACAGTTTGAGAAAAACTCTGACAAACTGGTGAATATCCAGAGGACTATATCATGTATTACAAAAGACCCTCAGTCCATGTCAGATAAAGATGTAACTAGAGGATATTTAATTTGGAAAAGAGGGCAGAGAGGAAAGGGGAAAGACCTAATTGCTGTCTTTGAGTATTTGAGGGACTATCTTGTGAAGGAGAGATTAGACTTGTTCACATTGGACCCCAGAAGCAGAACTGAGAGTAATGGGTTGAAGTCTTAAAGAGGTAAGAATGAATGAGTGAATGAAAAAGCATTTATTAAGTGCTTACTATTTATCAAGTATGCTAAACCCTGGGGTTACAAATATAAAAGCAATCCCTGCTCTCCAGGAGCTCACATTCCAATGGATGAGATAATGCGCATAGGAGTTTTCAACTGCAAATCAAATAGAAAGGTGCCAAGGTCTTTAGCAGCAAAGCTAATGCTAATGTATCTTCCTTAAAGTTGTTTTCATGGAGGAAATGTTATCCATTTCTTATGCTAAACCATCTGACTGTGCTGGAAACTTCAATGGCAAGAACTTTCTAGTTCTTCAGCATGCAACACCCACAGAAGCAGTTTTCAGGTTGCTTCTCCTAGGATGGTGGCTTTGGGGAATGGCATGGAGAGTAGGACCAGGCACTGATTTGGTAGGTGGTGCCATTCATTGGGCTTTGGGGCTTCAATCACATAGTTGGGTAGTTGGTAGTGGGTCTGAAGTTGGTGTTAGTGGTATCTCCAAAGGTAGGTCTCTCTTCTTCACATGGATTTTCTTCTCAATAACAGCTGGAGGGGACATAAATTATAACAATAGTTAGTTTTTATGTGCCTGGAACTTTATAAGGACTCCAGGAAATACTTGTTGAATGACAGACCAATAAACACAACTGTGCCTGATGAGTGTATGTGGCATTCTGTACCTGTAGTCCCTCCCTTCTAGTGAGAGGAAGCAAACATGTCTCATAATCTGGTCTAAGAAGTAGTAACAACAATAATAGCTAGCATTTATATAATGTTTTAGGGTCTGCAAAGTGTTTTTAAAAACACCTCATTTTATGGAAGGTAGGAGTTATTATCATTCCCATTTTACAGATGAAGAAACTTAGAAAGGGGTAATTTGACTTACCTAGGGAACATACTAATGTGTCTGAGGCAAGATTCAAACCCAAGTCTTTCTGACTCTTGATCCTGCTTTGTATCCATTGAACTATCTAGCTGTTTTAACTTATTGACTTCTACCTGAATTGGTGGAAAGTAGAGGGGTGTGTGTGTGTGTGTGTGTGTGTGTGTGTGTGTGTGTGTGTGTGTGTGTGTATACACATATATACATATATGTTTGACATTTTCTAGGCAACTAGGGAGTTTCCATATGAAGATATAGATACAGATACAGACATAGATATAGATATAGATAATTTACATTTTCTGGGAAACTACAGAATTTCTGTGTATGTAGATGTAAGATATAGATAATTGACATTTTCCTTGCAGCTTAGTAGCACTGTGAATAGAGTGCTAGCCCTGGAGTCAAGAAGCCTCAATCACATCCAACTCTTTATGACCTCATTTTGAGGTTTTCTTGGCAAGATCCTGGAGTGGTTTGCCATTTCCTTCACCAGTTCATTTTACAGATGAGGAAACTGAGGCAATCAGGGTTAAAAGACATGCCCAGAGTCACACAGTTGGTAGGTGCCTGAGGCTGAATTTGAACTGAAAAAGATGACCCTTCCTAATGCCAAGTCCATGTCTATCCACACCTTTCTGTCCCTAGGGTCAAAGAATCAAGTTCAAATCTTGACTTCCCCAAGTCACTCAGTCTTCTTGAACCTCAGGTTAATTATTTATAAAATGAAGAGACTGCGTTCAATGATTTCTGAAGTCCCTTCCAAATTTAAATCTATCTTCTTTCTTCATCTTGTATATTGTAAAAACTCCAGGACTGGTTATAAAGAAGGGCAAAAAGATGGGAGTCACCCTCAGCTCTACTCTACTCCCATCACCTTCCAACCTTATCCAGACTTAGGAATAGATGGGTTGGCAGTTGTTGTGAGCAGTCCCCTGACTGCCCACTGGCAAGCGGAGGGGGCATCCTCTGAGCCCAGAGAATTGCTACTCCCCGGTGGCACCGGCCATCCTCGTGTCATTTGTTTTCCTTGCTGGGGCTGCCGTGGTGGCTTGGTACATGCGGGAGGTTTCTCTGGAGGCAGGTGATCATCCTTATTTAGCTGTACCACTGATCATGTGATCAGAAAATGGTGGAGGAGGATGTGTCTATATTCCTAGTTAACTATTCCAGAAGAAGGATGCTAAAATGCCCTCATAGGACATCATCTTCATTCTATTGAAAAGCCTCCGCTCATCCCTTAGGAGGTAAGTGATCTGGTTGGGGTGGGGGGAGGGGGAGCAGTTGAATGTGAAAGGGGATCGGAGAATAGAGGAAAGGCAGAAACAGTTTGAAATGAAAAGTATTCTTTTAGACCAATCTATCACTGTTGTTACTTGGAAGGGGGGGAGGGGGCAACAGAATAGGCTGAGGTCCAACCTGGTGTAAAGCATCCTGTCCTTATCTCTGACAATGGGGCAGCTGCTGTTGTGAATTCTGGGGCCGTCTTTATCCAGGATTCTTTACTCAGGGAGTAGACCCACTCTGGGTAATTAGAAACAAGCCCTTACTGTCCAGCTGGGCTTATCAGACCCTCAGTTCATTTTTTTTTAAATACTATTTGCATGGCTAAAGTGGAGATGGAGAGAACAGATGTAGAGTCAGTTCTGTAATTGTTTTAAAAACATTGCTGAACCTGGAGCCCAGCAGCGAATTGACATAGACAGAACAAGAAAACCCTGGGGAGGGTTTTTATTTTTCCTCTCGATTGTTGTTTTGTTCCTGATAGCAATCCGGGCACATGACTTCCCTCCTCCTTGGTAACACACTCTTTATTTTGTTTTATTCTAATGAGACTTGTAAGAATCACCTAGAGATTCTAATCTGAAGAGATTGTCGGTGTAGGTAGAGGTGTCTGCATATTAACATCATTTCCCTCAGGTTTCAGGAACTTATTATTAGTCTTGTTCACCCATCCCACCATGATTTCATTAACTAAAGGAAGGAGTGAGGGAGCTTATCACCTGGATTGACATTTCAGTAGAAGAGAAATGTGTAGATTATGAAATATTCTCCTTAGATGAGTAATATTGGAAAGAAGATGCATTCCTATCTCTCTGAAATGATTTAACTGTGATGTCACCTGAAGTCAGAAATTTGGACTTAAATGGTGCTTAAAGCACTGATTTTAACTCCTTGATCTTGATAAGAATCTTTTCAAATGCATCTTTTCAAATGCAAAAATGAATTTCAGAATGCATACAGCTGGCTCCTAAGAATAAATATTGGGTGAACAAAAGATCTTTGTGAAATAATGTTTTGAATCAGAAATATTTTCATTTTAATACATACTATATGTCTGTGGGGGAAAAGATTATCTCTGTGACATGCCTTCATTATCAAGTTAAGTGTTTTAAGAAATACAGTGAATGATTACTCTTACCCCCAAAAAAGAATACAGTGAAAACATCAGATTTTTAAACTACTTATTTAACAAAATAGGGTTAATATTGGAAACGTGTTACAAATTATAACACATTTAAAACATTTGACATGCTCAAACCATAAAAATATCTGCTGTGTTCTATAATATGATACCTAATACCTCCTGGGTGCTAATCTCTTTTTAAAGTATAAATCAAAGTCTCCTGAGAATCATAGTTTTAGAGCTAGAAAGAACCTTAGGGAACATCTGATCCAGATTCCTCATTTTAATAGATGGAAAGGTGAAGGCCCTTAAAAGTGAAAGCATCTGTCCAAGGTCACATAAGTAAGAAGTAGTAGAAAACTCAAAATCTGAACCAAAATCCTGTGAATCGGATTCCACTACTCTGGCCCCTATACGAGATCAAAATCATATTAGACTTTTTTCAGAGGACCAGGGAATCCTATAGGATATCACTATGAATTTCCTTTTAACATTTCCATCAACTTTATCATTAGTGTGCTTCATTTTGTATTAGGCAGTCATTAGTGTGCTTCATTTTGTATTAGGCAGTGACTCTTTTCTGCATTACTAAATCATTACATCAGCTCCTGAGATGAATTTCCAGTGGCCCAAATACTTTCATAAAGTCTTGTTGGGTAGATGGATGACAAAATTTGAAGTCTCAGCATATAGGATTAGTTCTTGTTATAAGTGGAAATGAAAGGACAGGAAATAATATAGGAAGAAACTCATTCTCTCTCTCTCTTGCTTTTAAAAAGGACTTTTCGTCGACAAGGATTTTCATTCAAAGCTGGGACTCTGGGTCCACTTGATTGGCTCCCTTTTTTAAAAATGGTTTCTCCCTCTAGGATTTTGTCATTAAATGGAAGAGAGTTGGAGAGAATGAATGAGACATGATTAGTGCATGATTCTTCTCCCCATCCCATTTGATAAAGGGGTGTTTTCCTGTGTCCATAATTGGAGTAGTGATGATAATAAAAGGGGACATTAGAAGATAGTCATTTGGCAGGAGGAGGGGCATAGGACCGTGGCATCTTGTCTCAGAACTACTTCTCATTTCTGAGCTTGAGATAACTATCAGATTGTCATAAGATGCTTTGTTTTCTGTTTTCCAAATGCATTTTCCAGGGGACCAACTTCTGGTTAGAATCATAGCATCTGAGAGCTGAGAAAGTCCTTAGACCTCATTTAGTCCAATCTTCTTGATTCAGAGATGATGGAAATTAATAAATATCATTTGACTTGCCAGTTATGACAGTTCTGGAACCAGAACCTGGTTTGCTTATGTTTCTCTTACTCCTAGTTTTATCAAAAATCTAGTCAACAAATTTTATTACCACTTGTTTATTCATCTGTCATAGTTTCATTCTGAGTCTTTCTTTAAATGGAAACTTGGAAATATAAATATGTTGAAAATATGGAATGTCATGTACATTTTAGGAAGTGTAAGGATCACCTACCAAAAAAAAATCAAAAATCAGTACCTTCACTATAGTACCCATGCTGTCATTACATACATGCTCACTACACACAAATACATATGAGTATATATGAAAATATATGTGTGTACACATATGTCTTAGGACAGTACACACTTTTGTAGTAAAATGTCCCTATTTCTGTTAATGGCACTCAGTGTTTGACATAGAGTAGATATTTAACATATTCTTGTTTAATTTAATGCAATGAATCTTTAGACTTTGGTTCTCTATCTTCTGTGACTCTCAACATTTTCTAGCATGTATATTTGTATCATGATACTAACTTGATTCAGTTTGGACATATTGGAATTTTTGGAACACGATGTGACAGTGAGAAATTATATTTGAAATCATTCATTTATTCAATAGCCAAAACATGTGCTCTGTGAAGCAATATGCTAGGGACTGGGGGAAATACAAAGATCCAGATAAGACATAGTTCCTCTTTTGAAGAACTTATAGTTGGGTGGAAAGATAAGATAGAAAAGAATTGAACAATTCTACTCACAGATGAGAAAATATGACTGTTAGGGGTGGCTAGGTGGTGCAGTGGATAAAGCGCCGGCCCTGGAGTCAGGAGGACCTAGGTTCAAATCCGGTCTCAGACACTTAATAATTACCTAGCTGTGTGGCCTTGGGCAAGCCACTTGACCCCATTTGCCTTGCAAAAACCTAAAAAAAAACCCCAACATGACTGTTTTGGTGAAGTGACTGTCCCAAGACCACACAGAGACTTAGTAGCTGGGCTAGGATTTCAACTTAGTTTATCTGACTTACCAAAATCTGAGTCTATGACCAAAGTGCTTAGTAATTTGCATGTTGTGTATATATATATATATATATGTTCTATGTGATAAGTATATATCTACATAGGTTATAGAATTGACCAGTATGGGAGATAAATAATAGAGCTAGGATTGAAACTCAGGCCCTTTTTAGTCTTTCTTCCTTCCTTCCTTCCTTCCTTCCTTCCTTCCTTCCTTCCTCCCTCTCTTCCATTCACCTTCCTTTTTTCTTCTTTCTCCCTCCTTGCCTCCCTGCCTCCCTCCCTCTTTTCCTTCTTTCTTTCCTCCATCTAAACTATACTCAACTACACCATGCTACCTTCCTCATCTATAAAATTGGTAGGTTGTGCTAGATATTATCTTAGTCCCTTTCACTCTTTCAGTGTCTATAAGAGAAAGGAAGATAAAGGGAGATATGACCTCTCAGGGTCCTTTCTTCCCTTAACTGAGTTTTTCTCCATTGACTGGAAGAGTAGTTTTCTATGTGTTAAAAAGGAAACCACACATACAAATCAGCCAATGCCCCAGGAACGAGGTAACCACTGGAACAAAAATATGACACAGCATCTATTTTTTTTAATCTCCTCCAGTTCTCAGAATTATTCAGAAGCTGATGATGACAAAATACAAAATCTAAAAATGTCCTATTCCAAAAGAAAATAGAAGTGAAGCAATTGTTATTTAGTGGAAAAGTTTCTCCAGAGAAATCATGAAGTAACACCCAAGCATGCATAATAGGAGGGAGACAGGCAAAATAGGAAGAGATAGAAGTGACACTTACTACGTGACCATGGGCAAGTTATTTATTTAGTTTGCCTCAGTTTCCTTATTCCTGTAAAATGAGATAGAGAAGGAAATGGTAAACTGCTCCAGTGTCTTTGCCAAGAAAATCCTATAATGGGGTCATGAAGAGTCAGACACTATTGACTTGACAGAAGGGAATTGGATTTTGACCATCAGAGGGATTCCTTTAGTATGCTGTTTCTCAACTAATCACCTGAAGTAGGGGTAGGGAAATTCATTTTAAAGTTCATGGAATAGTCTTAGCTCAGCAGTTAAGCAAAGTTTCCTTGAGAACTAACATTGGACCTAATGAATCTATATAGAATGTGTCTAGTCTTCACTTGTTAGGTGACTCACTGGATGGACATGAGTAGAGCAGAGCTTTCTATCTTTTTCTTTGCAGAATTGGACTCCGGAGTGGGGGGGGGCAGTTAGTAGTGCAGTGGTTAGAGGCACCGGTTATATAATTAGGAGGACCTGAGTTCAAATCCAACCTCAGACATTTAATACTTACTTAGCAGTGTGATCTTGGGCAAGTCACTTAACCCCATTGCCTTACTGTGCCCCCCCACCAAAAAAATAACAGAATTTGACTCTAGCCTCCACTTCTTATATTCTGTCAAATTGATCTGGGTTCCATGGCATTACTACATCCCTAACTTGTATACCTTTGCATGGACTCTCTTACCATGACTAGAATGTTCTTTCTCCTTAGAATCCACCTCTTAAACCCCCTGGATTCCCTCAAGACCCAGTTCAAGTGCCTTTTCCACATAAGGACTAATCTCATCCTGTTGGTCACTAATATCTTTCCTCTTTAAAATAACTTTGCATATATTTTTATTTCCTTGTCTGTTTGGTATGTTGTTTTCCTGCAGTATATGTTACTTGAAGGAAAGAACAGTATCATTTTTGTCTTGGATTTTAGCTCCTAGCACAGGGACATGTATACAGGAGTGATAAATAGTTGCTGAGTAATGATTTACCCCAATACAAAACTGGGCTGAGGCACTTGGCCAAGCTGACATCCCAAATGTCATCAGTAACAGAAATCTGATTACAGAACATTTTGAGTCCTAAATCAGCTAATCCTTTGAGCTTCCTCAGAGCACTGTTAATCCATGAAATATAGATGATTTGGGCACAGATTAATCTTCTGGAATCACCAGCTAATTCTACAAAATTAGTAGCACATGCCAATTAAGGAACTATGGTGAAATGAGTCAGATATATTCCTAAGGTTAGCATATCCTTGTGGTTATTGAGAGTCTCCCTTAGGAGATTGTAAAATTAATCAAGTCTTATAAATTAACTTCATAAAATGTGATTATGCTACTTAGTGAGGAAGATGTAAATATGAGTGATAACCTTCTCTCTCTCTCTCTCTCTCTCTCTCTCTCTCTCTCTCTCTCTCTCTCTCTCTCCCTCTCTCCCTCTCCTCTCTCTCTCTCTCCCTTTCTCAAGCCCTGACCCATACTCTCTACCTAGATCAATGAAAGAAAGATTAGAAAATGAAAGAAATGGGAAGATTATTGCAGAGAAGTGTTGAATTATGGGAGTTTAAAAGCAGACTTAGATTTAGAACTGGGAGGGAACTTAGAGCCTCTAATTGCACATGAGGCTGCCTCAGAGAAGTTAAGGGATTTGCCCAAGGATGTATAAAAAATAACAAAGCTAGGCTTCAAACCCTGGTTTCCAAGCATCAGTTTTACTACAGTCTCCACTACAATATATGACTATATGCCATGGCAAATAAAGCTAGTTTTCTAATTATCTGCACATCATGTTCCCTAAAATCTTGCAATTTTAGTTTACCGGAGATTTTTTGAATGTGGAAAGCCTGACCTGGCATGCAGTCAACTTGTTAGGGACATAATCTTTTCCCAAGTTTCAATTGGCCCCAAAGATTTATAAAAGATTATGACAGGAATGAATTTGGGAAAGATAAGAGAAAGGGAATTTGCTTATTCAAGACTCCTTAGGTTGTTTTGGGTGGAATTTCTAGTCTGGAGGATATAAAAACTCTAAGACAGCATTTCTATAAACTTAATAAACATTATTAAGCATCCATTGTCAATGAAAGCAGATAAATGGCATAGAAAATAGATTGCTAGGCTTGAAGTCAGAATAGTTTTTGTTGTTGTTCAATCATTTTTCAATCATATTTGACTCTTCATGACCTTTTTGGGGGGTTGTTTTGGCAAAGATACCAGAATGATTTGCCATTTCCTTCTCCAGCTCAGGTTATATAGATGAGGAAAATGAGGTAAACAAGATTAAGTGACTTGCCCAGGGTCACACAAATATTTATAACACATCTGGAATGCTGAGGGAGTGAGCTACTGATACTTGTAACTCCCTCAAGTGCCCTGCATTATCGTCTGCATTATTATTTAAGGATCTGTGACTGGATCTGAATTCAACTTTTCCTGACTCCAGGTCTGGCATTCTAACCACTGTGCTACTTAGCTGCTCTGAAATCACAATAGACCTGAGTTCAAATCCATCTTCAAGACCCTTACTAATTCTGTAAATATTAACCCTTTCCTGCTTCAGTTTCCTCAACTGTAAAATGAGTACCTAACTCCCAGGGTTGCAGGGAGGCTCAAATTAAATTTGAGTTATAGATGAGATACACCTTGTGTGCATTTTTATAATATATTTATGTAAGTCCATGTTGTCTTGCTCAATTTAGATTAAGTTTCTTGAGATCAGCTTCATTTTGAACTTTGCATTCCCATTGCCTGGTGGTGCCTGGCACACCAAAAAATTTTTGTTGATGATTTGAAAGGAATGTCCACACTGATGTGGTCACAGATCCTTAAGTAATAATGCAGAAGATAGTGCGGGGCACTTGAGGGAGTTACAAGCATCGGTATCTCACTCCCTCTGCAACCCCAGATATTTTGTAAATATCTGGGTTTTAATTCAAGTTATCCAGGAGTTGATGGAATGAATGGGGAGAAGGAAGCAAGTAAGAAATGTAGAGCTTTTAAAACTGCCCCAGAATTTCAGGTGTTGCTTACCTGACATAACAGTATTGGGTAGGCAGGTAGGAGGGGTTTAGTGGACTGGACTTGGAAAACCAGAGTTTGGATGCTGTTTTAGATGCTTATTAGCTATGTGACCCTGTGCAAGTCATTTCTGTCTGCCTCAGGCAAAAGGAGAAAATGAGGATAATTTCAGTGCCTACCTCCTGGGATTGTTGTGAGGATCAAATGAGATAACATGTGTTAAGAGCTTTTCAAACCTTAAAGTATTGCTGTATAAATGTTAACTAATATTGCAGAGAGATGAGCAATCTGGGTACCTTCTCCACTCTACCTGTCCTCTCAACATAGACTGGTCAACTAAGCTGCTATAAGAGTTTAGTAGTTGTGTGAAGTAGCCCTCAAGGCTATTAGAAGCAGATCAGTCTGGATGGTAGAACCTGGCAATATAAAATGCTAGGGCAACTAGGTAGTGTAATGGTTAGAGGCAGGAGGACTTGACTTCAAATACAACCTCAGACACTTACTGTGTGACCCTGGGCAAGTCACTTAACCCTGTTTGCCTCAGTTTACTCATTAATATATTGAGCTGGAGAAGAAAATGGCACACTACCTTGGTATCTTTGCCAAGAAAACCCCACAAAAAAAGAGAGTTGAACATAACAGAAATGACTCAGACACATGTACATTCTCCTCTTCTTCTTCCTCCTCCTCCTCCTCCTTCTTCCTTCTTCTTCCCCTCAGAGATCAGGTCTACCAATGTAGCATAGCGGAAATAGCACAAAGTTTAGAGTTAAAAGAACTGGATTCAGGTTTCTGATACTACCAGTATGATCTTAGACAAGTCATTTAAGCCACAGCTTTCATCAACTATAAAATGAAGGGGTTATGCTCTGACCTCAGAGGTTCCTTCCAATTCTAAATCTATGATTTTATAAAACAAGACATACATAAAGTCATCAACACATGTATAACACGCACACTCACACACATACACGCACAAGATCTTTCTGATCTTCTTAGTTGAAAAAAACCCCACTTATCCCAACACTTACCATAGTATCTCGGTAGATACATACTTAGTTAATATTGTGGACTTGACTCTTTGATCTCACAAATTACTTTGTATTTATTCTATGGACATCTTGAATTTCCAGCTCCTTGGGCACAGGGATAATTTCATGTTTGTCTTTCTCTCCCCAAGCTAGCACAGTCTTTGAAACTCAAAAATAAATAAATAAATAACAAATGCTTGTTGGATTGAATTGAATCTAAGTCCAATAAAATCATCCGGATGTATTTAAATTGCTTTGGTCCTTCCCATCTCTTGGGTTTGATATCTATTTATTCTTCTACCTCTCCTCCCCACTCAAGATTCCCTCTTTCCCCATATTTTGTTTTATGCCTGTTTTCTATCAAATGCTTCAAAGCATCTTTTTGACCTCCCTTTATAAATATGTTATTTTTTCCTGTAATTATGATTTTATCTTCCTGACTTTTTCATATATTAATAGCAATATGACGTAGCATTGGACTTACCTATAGGCAGGTATGTGCTGAAGCCACTCCAACAAGCTTCAAGAATTAATTGTTAATTTTCAGTGTATTTGCAACTTGGAAATCACCAGATTCCACAAGTCAGGGCTTGATTTATTGTTTTGTGGATTGCTAGGTTTTTCAAAGTGAGGAAAGAAATGTTTATAATGAAGCTAAAACAAAAATGTGTCAAGGATACATTTTTTTCTTTCCTGGAGAGTAACTTGTTAAATATTTATTTACCAGCATACCCCTGCCTACTGGATCTCAACTTAAAACAGTCAGAACTGTCTAATTCTTAATACATAACTAAATAATTTAGCTTATTGATTCTATATTTTGTTAGGTTTTATAATTTGGAAAGTTGCATCTGAGCTTCTGCTTTTATCTATATAGAGTACTTAGGATTCAGACTTGTCCCTCCTCTTCCCTATCAGTGCAGCCTCTTATTATGATGTATATTCAAATATCAAGGTTGCCCCTAAAGGTAAGCTAGTAGTCCCTATTAAGACTGTGCTTCCTAATTTTCCATGATCCTGTGCATCCTTGGACTAACATCTAACATTGATCTCTCTCCAGTACACACACACACACACACACACACACACACACACATAGACAGACAAAATTCACTTTAATCAAAACATGTACCTCCTCACCTTCACCTCTTCCAAATTATAGCAGCTCAGGAATGTTGTCACCTCCCACAGGAGAATTTGATGCAGTCCACAAATCTCATGGTACACATGATTGCCTGTGCCACTTAAAACATAAAACTGACACTGACAGATCTATAGATTAGAATAATCCATTTTCCCATTTATTCCTCCTACTATATTGCCTTACTTGGAGAATAGTGACCAAGTTCTTGTGGAACAGCACAAGATAATGCATAGATGGTCTCAGTGTAGTCAGAAAGATCTGGGTTCAGGTCTAACTTCTGACACATAATTGCTGTGTGACTGTGACTATCACTTCATTCATTCCTTTATTCAACAAATATTTACACACTTAACTATGTGACAGGCACTGAGTTAGACTTTGGAAAAACAGAGACAAAAAAAAGATAAGAAATATTCCTAGCCCTCAAGGAACTTAATTCAATTGAGAGGAAGCAATGCCAAACAGAGCAATAAATGCAAAATATATACAAATAATTTGGGATGTGAGGCATTAAGCAATGCAACATCTAAATTCATCAGTCAAACACTCTTAGATGAATGGTGTGACTGATTGAACTGATGGAAAGACAGGGAGAAGGAAGAAGTTACATACTATGGTAAAAAGAAGTGAAAGCAGAGGTCCAGACTTCTTCCCTACCCCCCAAAACCACAAACCCCACATAAGTTCTAGAACCAATAAACTATTTTTATAGAGTTATATATAGAAGAAGAAGGTGTCTTATTTTTTAAAAAAATAAAAATACAGAGAACAATTTGTTTATTTTAATTTCTTGGACTGCTTCAGCCCAGGGGGAAAAAATCAAGAAAGAATGTAGGCCTAGAAAGTTTTCCTGTTAGTGGGACTGTTTTTCTTGAGAAACACTAGGAGCTTTTCATCACAGCAAAATTCCCCTGAGATACTGTTAATGTTTTAAGTTCAATTTTGCCAACTTTCAGGGATCTAAGACCAAAATGGCAAAAAAAATATACATTTGCAATTTTAAAAACTCTAAAATATTTCTAAATTTAAAAATGATGCAACACAAATATATTAGAACTTTTTTTAACTGTAAAATAGAACTCTGTGCATCTGTGGCTTTGTGGCCTATAAGCTTCAAACAGTAATACTTCCTTGGGCATATGAGCTAACCCTAAGTTTCTGAGACATCCTTTTCACTTTCTAGCTGAAACATAAAGATCTTTTGAATTATAGTTCCTCCACCTATTGGGATATTTCATGCATAAATCAACAGAAAGCTCTAAAAGCCCCTGAATCTTTTTTTCTCTCTTGACATATTTCCTTTTACTCACTGTGTCTCCAGCTATTTCTGTCTCTGGTTCCTTCTATGTCTCTCACAGTCACTTTCTCTACCTTTTCCCAATCTCCACTGTTCAACAGGTCCCAAAAGGCCAGCTGGGTGAATTTTTTTGAAATGTGATGGGACTGACTAAATTTTAGAAAGCAAATATTTTTACTTTTAACTTTATTTCCAGTTTGAACCTAGCAACAGTCTCTCTTAAAATATGGACCTATTTTGAATAATGCATGGATTTTTTCACACTTTTCTTCTAAACACATCTGGCTTAAGTACTATCATCAGAGAGAATGTTGTGCTTGATGAAATAATTTTAATGGTTGCATTTTACTTAATAGTCTGGTGTCATTTATATTTATATATTTGTGTGTATATGTAAACATGGATATATGTATATAAGAAACTCAAATTCTATTGGGAGAAAGCTATGAATATATATACAAGTATATACATACACACACAAAACACACATGCATACATGTATATGAATATGAAGGTGTATGTTTTAAATAAATACAAAAATATGCAGCTATAAATTATATGTGTGTATATATATGCATATATATATGCATATACACACACACACACACACACATACACACCTATTTAAGTTTGTATCTAGGTCAGCTAGGTGGCAAAGTGGATAGAGCACAGGCCTGGGATTCAATAAGACTCATTTTTATAAGTTCAAATCTGACCTCAGACACTAACAATGTGACCCTGGGCAAGTCACTTTACCCTGTTTGCCTCAGTTTCCTAATCTGTAAAATGAGATGGAGAAGGTAATGGCAAACTATTTCAATATCTTTGGCAAGAAAACACTAAATGGGGTCACAAAAAGCTGGGCACAACTGAAATTACTGAACAACAAATACATCTGTGTATATGGGTAATGTGTGACACACCTATATGTATACACACACAAATGTTTATATAGAAAAGACAAATATTGTATGCATAAGCATAAGTGCATATAGACAAGATATTTGAATATATAAACAGATATATGTGTAGATAAGATACATGTGCATGTATAGCTTTGCATACATATGTCTGTTCATATGTATAGGCAAATTAAATGATGTATATATGCACTTCTGTGTGTATAGTTAAATTATGTGTATATGTATACATGGATGTGTATTATACATATATAAATGTGCATGTATATGTGTATGTTCAGAAACACATTCACACATCTTGCCTAAAAAGACAAGAAGAGTGATGGGTCTAACTGTGACTACAACTGAAAACCTCTTTCTTTCTATAGACTCCTGGGTACAATAATAACAACTAGATAAAGAACAGCAGCCTTAATTGTCATTAAGAATTACAGCCCATTCTGAGAAATCTTATAATTAGTTATGAGAAGGACTTTGGATCATCTAGCCAAAACCTCCTATTTTACAGAGGTAAAAATCATACCCTAAGTAATTAAACTGAGATTCAAACTCAGGTTCAGTGATTCCAAGTTTATCATTCTTCTCCTTCCCCTCCCTCACTATACAGTGGCATTTCCACAGTATTGTATTGGAACTTAAACCAGATGTGTATTTATACAATTAAGACTCTATATTGGCTAATTATACTTTGAATATTGGCAAAAAATACTGGAACAATGGAGTTTAAAAAATTTCAAAATAATTTTTCTTTGTTTTGAAAAATGTTTCCTTGATCATCACTAACTCATTGAGTGAACTTGAGAAGTCACTTGTCTTTCTTGGGTTTCAGTTTCCCTTACTCATTCCCATTTCTGACATTCTAGGAGCCTGTGATACTATATTGGGTTACAGATGCTAAATCATAAATCATAGAGGGTTCCTGTTTTAAATATTTAAATATTTTCACTGTAGAACTGAATTTAAAGGAAGGAAATATATACCACATCTGACTCAAAGGTAGCTGTGATGCAGCAGATGGGCCTGTAGTCAGGAAGATCTGAGTTCAAATGTGACTTCAGACACTTGCTAGCTATGTAACCCTGGGTAGATCACTTTACTTGTTTTTTTGTGACATAGTAAAAAAAATAGCACCTACCTCACATGGTTATTGAGAGGGTCAAAGGAGATAAATATTTGTAAAAGTTCCCATCTGTTCTCCCACTTACATTCTATTTTAGGTTGAATTTCCCAGGTCTTTCAGAAATTATTTATGATAAAGTATTTCAGGAGGTCAGATTACTAGAAACTGAGGAAGAAATGTGAAAGGCTTTCTCTAGCCTGAAAGTTCTTAAAATTATCTATTTAATTTTCGGTTGTATCTTGAACTTAAATCTAGTTCAACACCCTCATTTTATAGATGGGGGAAACCA
Organism: Macrotis lagotis; assembly: GCF_037893015.1. Classification (NCBI taxonomy): domain Eukaryota; kingdom Metazoa; phylum Chordata; class Mammalia; order Peramelemorphia; family Peramelidae; genus Macrotis; species Macrotis lagotis. The sequence continues at coordinate 40,007,802 of NC_133665.1, forward strand.
AAATCCAGAGAGAAAGGAAATATGGATGGCGCAATTGAGATGAGAGAGAATATTATGACTAAGCATAGCCTAAGAATCTAGTTCTGGACTTCTGGGCACAGTTCACTTCATTTTTGTACTTTGTTTTCTCATCTTTGAGGCAGAGGCAGGAGCTGTAATACCTGTGTTACAAGAATGTTGTGAAATTTGATTAGACTAATAGAAAATGTGTCAAGTCCCTTGGAAATAAGTACTATATAAAACACAGTGGTGTCATTGAAAAGAGGGGGGAAAACCCTCAAAAACACCACTCCCAACCCCCCCCACCAATTTGAAAAATTAAGAGCTTTAGTTTCTAGAGTAAAGGATTTTTTAAACTATAGAACAAATAATGAAAAGGAAAGCAAGAAAAGAAGAAGAAAAGTTGTAAAAAGGCAAAGAGAAAGGGGGGGAACAATGTTGAAAAGAAATGTAGCTCACTTAGGCCTAGGGTTATATTGTTTAAAGGCTGAATGGGTCATCAAATTTTGAGCTGAAAGGGATTTGAAAGATCATCTCATTCAATCATTCTATTGGACTTGAGAGATCATCTCATTTAATATTTTCATTTTATGGAGGAGGATTGGACCCATTGAGGTTAAATGATAAAGGTAGTTCAATATACTCCAATCTCTCTGATTCTAAATCTGCTTTTGTGTCTTGCTGCTTCTTCCTCTGCAAGGAGAATCAGGAAACTTAAAAATAGCCTCCAGACACACCAAAAGACAGACTTCCCCTGCAACTAAGGCAATTGCTATAGGAAAGAGAAAAGGTGCTATGATAGAAATAGCCCCTAAGACAGCTCACTGGATGTATCCTCCATGGAGTGGCCTTATAAAAATGGTACCACCTCCTCCATCCTGAGAAACTTGAGCATTGAGGGTAGAGTATTCTGTTATTCATTCTTCTTCCCACGCTTTATTGTGTTTATATGGAATAACAACAGTCAAGACTCTGGTGATCTGGGAGTGGGAAGTGATGGTATGGTGTTTCCACTAATAAACAACTCAGATGATGGTTTGTTAAATGTTTAGCTTTTTCTATAGACGTCTTAGCACCAAAGTTCTCTAAATATTTGTACAGAATTTAAGAGACTGAGAATTTAAGGAGTTCTAAGGAAATTGTATCCAATTCAGTCTCTTCTCTGGAACAGCCAAGGCTAAGTTTTGTGCTAACCAGCACAGGCAGATTGAATGAACTTAATTAGAATTAAGAAAAGAATGATCTTTCTGGACTCCTTCGATCTTCCTCTCAAGTCTTATTTTTTGTAAGAGACTTTTCCTCTCTCCTCACCCCTTCCTGCCCCACTCCCCCAAGTATCTTCCCTCTGAGGTTACCTTCCCATTATAATATATATATCTTGCATGTAAATAATTGCTTAGCATATTGTCTCCCTCTTTAGAATGTAAACTTTTTAAGGGCAATGGATCATGTTTTTATCTTACCTTGCAAGTGATTACTTAGAAGAGTTACTGGCACCTAGTAAGCATTGGGTAAATATTTGTTGATTTAACTGATTTAAAAACAGATTATTCTTTATTTGGTGAGAGGATTTAACTGTTTTCTCTGCAGTCAGTATTTCTGGGCACAAATCCTTTGAATCCATATAGCAGGTATATTTGTAAGCTATGAGAATAATTTACCACACAATAAAAATTATTGATTAATGGTGGCCTAGTAGTCTGAAAGGATGAATGAATTCTCAGAAATGCCTGACTTTTCTTGAGAGAATAAGTCATAGACAGTGGGAGGTATTAGAATTTGGGTAAACACAACTCAGCGAATCCATATACCAATTCCAAGCTTCCTTTCCTTATTTTATTTCTGAATGATGGAAGATAGAAAATATATGATGTTTCTAAGTTTCAGAGGGAGAAAAACTATCAGATCAAGAACCTAGATGTTCTATAATTCACTTTCATTTGCTTTTTTCAATTCCCCTTTATTTTTTCCCATTGCATCTCCTCTCCTATTTTATTCTTTCTCCTCTTCTTTCTTCTTACTATACTACCTTTACCTGAGTGAGATAAGGAGGCAGTGCTGAGTAGTGGTGAACATTTAATCACTGGAATGAAAGACCTAAAATCACAGACATAGCTTTATTGTTCAAGAAGCAAATTTCTCCTCCTAGATGCTGCTATTTAAACTGAAGGTTGTAGTTCTGTTGCTGGGACTTAAAGGCCTTCTTCGAAGAGACAGGGGTGCAATGTGAAGGGTCCTTTGTTTATATATTTAACTCATAGGCTAAGTCTATATGATATTACCAATGATATTGAACAACATAAGAGGATAAATGGATGGAGGGATACTACCAGAATCTCCTCCAGATAGTTAGGAACACACAGTCCAGTTATAGGCAGCAGAGGACAAAGTTAGAATCAGAATCCTGAGGGAATCTTGTGTTCCAGGATAGGAAGAGGAAGTGCATAATGCTCCTGTGAGAGGCAACTAGCAGAACTCAGTGCATCATTAAAACATACTCTTTCTATTCCTCCTATAGTCATTTCATGTGTTGAGGCAGCTCAGAGATGCTGAGAAAGACCAGGTATTTTATAGGGGGGGCAGGGCCTGAATCAGAAATATTTTTAGTTTCCTCTCTTCTAATAGTCTAGGCAGGGAGGCACCAATCAAAGTGCTTTGAGAAGATGGATGTTTCAGGCATGGAAGGGCTTCTATTTCAGAAAAGAGAGGAGGGACTGCAACTAGGACATGAGGAAACTATCCCATACAGAGGCAGCCTTCCCAAGAAATACTAGTTCTGAAAAATCTATTTTAGGTCAATTCTTGCCTCCTGTGCTAACAATTTGAATTTTTAGAGATAGTATGCTTTCTTTTCTCTGCATTCACTTATCAGATACTATAAGACACTAAAGCACCAGATCCTATCACAGTGAAAGACACACAACTGATGTCTAAAATCATTATTGATTAGTCAAGAATTCTTAATTCCAAACTGAGCTTTGAAAAATGTACTTTGCATCATTCTAAGGAAGTCATTTCACATGTTATTTTTACTTTCACTTAGTCTCCAGAGAAAATATTTTTTATCAGTCCAGGAAACATAGACCAGAAGAGCCCCCAGAGAAAACAGTGGTAATTCCCTCACTCCACAAAGGAACATTAAATTTTACAAAAACACATTGTCCTGAATATATCCTCAAGCCCATTATCATTCATCTTGGCCTTGACCATTATATGCTGCTGCCTGTTTGGCTGAGTGGTCTATAGGATGCTTTTCTTCCAAGCAGGCTCTGTTATCTGCTGCTCATTGTACCTGCCTGTCAGGAAACATTATCATCTAGAGGCAAAGGCTGGGGTGGGGGGTGGGGGGGCAGTCTGAGTTTAATTGACTGCTCTTTTCATATTAAAGGAAACTCAATCTCAAACAAATAAACCCAGTCCCACAAAAAAAATGCTGATTCCTTTAAATTCAGAAATGCCGAACAGACATAAAATGTGCCTTGCTTTGGTTTTTCTACTTGACCCAATGTCAAGGGGTGGGGGTGGAGGGAATTAACAGTGATTGAAAAGATTTCCCAAGGTTTAGCTGTTTGCTCATGGTATTCACTTGTCCTCTATTACGTGTATATTTGTGTATATATTAAGTGTGTATTATGCTTTATATATGTGTATATATTAAGTGTATATTATATATATTATATATTATATATTATATACATAATATATATATGCTTTATATATGTGTATATATTAAGTGTATATTATGCTTTATAATGAGCATGTGAGCCAGAGATGCTAAATTTTCACTTCATACAATATGTTTGTCTATATTTCTGATCCCTGTCCTGGTGACTTTTTGTCCTTTATGCTAAGCTTATCAGACTAGACACACACACACACACACACACACACACACACACACACACAAACCCAAGAAGAAATAGCCACCAGCATGATCCTGAATGTAGACTGAACTTATGGGAAATAAACAGGTCAGCCCAGGTAGAAAAGCAAAACCCAAAGCATCTTCCTGAGTATTTCAGGTATCTCCTTTAAACATCACAGAGTTAGACACCACCTCTAGGTGGAAGCAAAGTAGTTGAGCAGAGATGGACAGTAATCAAATAACCAAGTAACCAAGACAGTGTCATTTCATGTTTACAGACTCAGCTCTTGTTGCCATGTTTTTGTTTGTCACCTTTAACTCTGGTCTATATTGACACTTTTAACCCCAGGAAAGCTTAAACTTTAATCATTTGTTCCGTGTGAAGGAGTAACTAGCCCGAGTGGTTTTGTTGGTGAGACTGTGGCAGGATTACTCACCTGGGTCTAAGAAACTGCTCTCATACCATTCGATATACCCTGTGTTTTGCTGCTCAGGGGACATGGTAAAATTACTGAATTAATATAATCATGTTAGAGGGATTAGAGTAAGTACAATTCAGATCTCTTTCTGATTATGCTTTAGCCTCAAGTCATCCCCTCTTCTAGCCCTGGTCCTAATTTCTCCCCAGACCCTAGAATGGTCTTAAGTCTTTCCCTTCTTTCCTACTTCAATTAAATATTTATCACTTTACTTCTTTTACCCTTCTTCTTTCCCTTCTCTCCCTTATCTCATGTATCCTCCCTTTTTCATATCAGAAAGTGATTTTCCTGCATCCTCTTGATAGGATATGTTTCATTTTTACTTTTTTCCTTAGAACTTGAAAAACAAAGACTTTTTCCTTATCAACTCCCCTTCAACTCACAAGTTTGTTTGCCCCTTACAGATTGTGTTCAGCATTGAATTTCTCATGTATGTGGTCCAATATTCAAATGATGGTCATCTTATCTACTGTAAACTTTTTGTCAGGCTATAATAGCTTTCGCAACTGTAATTAAGGAAGCATAATGATGAAAGATACAGAAGATGCTAAGTTTAATCTTACATATATATTAGACTTTTGGGGAGTTATTAATCTGGAGTCCATGAATATATTTAATATTTTGATAACTATATTTCAGTTTAATCTGTTTCATTTGCAATTCTATTCTTATTTAATATATTTAAAAACATTATTCTGAGAAGGGCTCCATAAGCCCAATAGAATGCCAAAGGGGTCCATGACATGAAAATGGTTAGGAATTCCTGCTTTAGACCATTTTTTTCCTTTACACTAGAATTATGACAAGTATTCTTTTTTTAGCTTGCTTGCTTGCTTTTTGGTATTTGCATTTAATTTTTATTTTATTTGTACAAGTATCCTTATAATACCTTCTATAGTTGATACTATTTTTAATTAGAGAAATTAAGTATTATGCAAAAGAAAAGGGGGAAGACACTTAAAATAAATTATTTCTGATTATTTGTTTTTGCCATTCTTTGCATCCCCGGTGCTTGGCATGATATTTGTACACAGCAAACAATTAATAAATTATTTTTCATTTATTCATTGATGGTCAAATTGTTAGTATTTTCTGTCTCCTCAAATTATCATATATATGTATATTTACTTACTTACATATTGTATTAGCCAATAAAAAGTTAGCTTCTTGAGAGGCAAGGACTGTTTTGTTCTTTTTTGTTTTCTTTTCTCTCTCTGGGACCCCTAGAACTCTGTCTTGTATAAACCAAGACTTGTATTGGATGGCTTTAGAGTAAGGTGTGAGTGTTTGTGTGTCTGTATGTGTGTGTGTCCCGATCAACAAAGTACAATTTTCATGGGCTACTACTTAGGGTTTTCTTTATATTGACAATATTCAGCTAATAGGTCTTGAATTGAATCCTGAAAAACTAGTTACTTATTATAAGCTACTTCTAGATGGTTAGTAGACATAGACAAAGGGAATCTTTATATTCTGATCCTTAGGTGCTTGGGCCCTAAAATGGTCCCTGTTTCCTGAAATGAAGGCATTATAATTCAAAAGAATGCAAGATCCTTGGGGGTAGGATACATGTGAGTTTTGATATTTGTTGATTGATATTTTAAAGAATCATTCTAAATATAATTCAGGTTGGCATGTGTGTGGTTTGGTTAATGGTTTATCATGTCGACTGAGATTCTGCATTATTTTATTAACTAGACATCTGTTGAACTGTATGTATGTAGAATGCTAGTATAAGTGTTGGAAGAGGTTAAAAATTCAATTAAAAAAGTCTCTCCAGGAATGAAATTTACATACTAAATGCTTTATCATTTATTGTTCATAATCCAAGAGCCTCTCAAATTCTCAGGTTCTCCAGGCTCCAGAGAGACAAACAGGTGGCACAGTAGATAGAATGCTGTTTCTTCAACAATAAAAAGGGGATTATAATCCTTATATTTCTTATTTTCTGGAGTCATTGAAAAGGAAAGTACTTTGTAAACCCTAAAGTGCTATATAAACATGAGCTGTTGGTGTTACAGACAGTCATATATGAATCCCAAGCCCCCAAAAGAGGTTTTATTTTCTTTTTAAAATAAAAAAATTATACTTTTGATAGCTTTTTCTTTGCATCATTACTATTTCTTACCTATTGCCTCCAGATTGAATTTTTCCTTGTGAAAAAAAATGTACAAAAGTATCTGATACGGGAGTCTTATCTGATATAATATAAAATACTTTGTTCTAGTAGTCCCACCCCCCCCATGAATCCTCCTCTCTTCTCCATGGGGGGGAGGGGGGAAGAAGATGGCACAGTGAATAGAGTGCTGGGATTGGAATCAGGAAGACCTGAGTTCACATCTAGTGTAAGACCCTTAAAGTCACTTAACCTCTTTCTATCTTAGCTTCCTCAAATGTAAAATGGTGGTTATAATAGCACCTATTTCCCAGGAAGACTGTGAAAATCAAATGATATAAAGCACAGTGGCTGATATATATAGTAAGTACTTAATAAATTCTTGGAAGGAATCATTATATGCTCAGAATTCAACTCCCTTTTATCATTGTAGTTGTATATATTGTTGTTTTGGTTCTATATATATATTTCACTCTGCATCCATTCATGCACATCTTCCCCTGTTTTTCTAAATTCTTTACATTCATAATTTCTTATTGAAAAATAATATTACATTTTACTATACTATAATTCATATACTATAATTTTTTCAACCATTCTTCAGTTAATAGATACCTACTTTATTTTCAATTCTTTGCTGACATAATGAATATTTTGGTATAGATAAGATCTTTGTTTCTGTCTTTGCCTCCTTTGGGCCATATGCCCAGTAGTTGAATTGTGGAATTAAAAAACAGAGAGAGTTTATTGACTTTTTTGCATAATTCAAATTGAACCACATCTTTACAGTTCCATTATTATTTCTTCAATGTGTCTGTCTTCCTATAACCCCTCTAAAATTGACTATTCTCATTTTTGTGTCTTTCTCAATTAGCAAGCAATAAGTTGTCTTTAAAAAAAATTCCTTAAAAATTTGTATTTCTCTTACTGTAATTGATTTGGAGCATGTTTTTGTGTCATTTGTTATTGACAAAACTTTTGAAAATTGTTTATAAATGTGTATAAACATAAATAAATTATATATATGTATTTAACACTAAGTATTGTATACATGTATAATGCACATAATATATACACAGAATTATGCATATATTTTCCAAGGGTTCTTATATAAATAGTATTATGCTAGATGCTGAAAGGAAAGTCCAAAGATCTCATGAGATGATGAGTCTATATAGTATCCTAAATATGCTTAGATAAGATAAAAAATAGAAAGGAAATCTCTCCTACTTTTCTGTGATAAATGTTTATTATTTTACCCAATTTATATGAAAAGGGGATGACTGACTGTTTGCATAGAGTACAGTAAATAGCCATAGATCATATCTCTTACAAGTAGGAAAACATCTTCCTTGAATTTGAAAACTTAAATAATTTCAGGTTGGTTTAGACTGGGTAAAAATGACCAGAGCTGTACCATGGGTGCGGCAACTGGGTTAAAAGGCAATGAAATGTAGATAGACTTTTAAAAGTGGTATGACTAATTTTTTTTTTTACAGTTACATTTTGATGGCACTTTTACTCCTTTGGCAGCTTAGAAAATAATTACTAAGAAAATTAATTAAATTTGGTAGCTTCTAAATAGAACCCTTCCATTCCCTAACAAGGGATAAATCACTGTCTGATTATTTTTCTTTGTCACAAAGAAGAGTTTGATTTGAAGGGAATGGGTAAGAAATGAACCAGCTAAATCTCTCTTTGAACTGACCCAGCTCTTCTTGGACTGATTCTACTCCTGCCCTCAGTGACATTTTCTCTAGCCACAAAGTATTGCAAATTTGTCATCACCTACCTCTTCCATAAAGAGAGAAAGAAACATTTTTAAAATCTCTGGGTACCTTTTTAAAAGAAAATTATAACCAAAATAGCCTTTCTTTTTTAACTCTTTGTTTTGCTTTTTCCAGACCACTAGCAGATGATGTAGGAATGGACATCCCCTTTGAAGAGGGAGAGCTAAGTCCCAATTCTGCAGACATGAGACCTGGTGAGAAAAACATTATTAGTTCATTCTCCTAGCAACATTCCACACCCAGGATATTTAACTATTCAGTGAGAAGAATGTGCTTCTAACAAACACTTTTTTTTGCTAGAGAAAAAAAAAGAGGGAAGAAGGGTGAGATTTGTTGGGAGCTTAGGCTTATTTTATTATGTTGATTTCATAATTATTTAACCAATGATAATTTGCATTTGGAGCCATATCATCTCTTATATCTCAGCTTCATCTATTAGGGCATTTAGTTGGTATTCTATTCTGTTGTAGTTTGTTGTTTAGGTGTGTCCTATTCTCCATGGGCCATTCATAGCATGCCAGGCCCTTCTGTCTTTCAATATCTCCTGAAGTTTGTCCAATTTCATGTTTGTTGCTTCCAGGACATCTCATTCTCTACCATTCCTTTCTCCTTTTGCCTTCAGTTTTTCCCCAAATCAATGCCTGTTTTTCAATGAGTCTTATTTTCTTATTCTTTGGTCAAGATGTGTAAGTTTCAGCTTCAATATCTGACCTTCAGGAAATAGCCAGAAGTAATTTCTCTAAGTATTGATTAATTTGAACTTCTTGCTGTCCAAGGATTTTCAAAAGTCTTCTCTAGAATCACAATTTGAAACTTGATTCTGCAGTATTCAGTTTTCCTTATAGTCCAACTCTCACAGCCATGATGATGATGATGATGATATTTGATGATGTTTACATTCATACTCAAAGGAGACCATGATGTCAGGGAGGTGATGCTATGACAAGCCCATGAATTGAATTTGAGTGAGGGGGCTGTGCTAAGGAAAGTCACCACGCTCACTTTCTCTTACAGAGCTGTCTGGGTCTAGTGGCCAGATATGAATCTGGACCACTGGAGAAAGCCCTGGACATGAGTCAGTCAGGGTTAAGTGACTTGCCTAAAGTCACACAGCTAGTAAGCATCAAGTGTCTGGGGCTAGATTTGAACTCAGGTCCTCCTGACTTGGGGGTCAGTGCTCTATCTACTACATGGCTATTGGAAAGACCCTTGCTTTGACTATACAGAATTCTGAAGCTGATGTCTGCTTTTTTTGCAGGCTGTCCAGATTTGCCAATAAAGCCCTAATTCACTTAATAAATGTGGTATAATGGAAAAAACAGCTAGGTGGTACAGTCAGGAGAACTTGTCTTCCTGAGCTTAAATCTAGTTTGACACTTGCTAGAGTGTGATCCTAGTCCTTAACCCTTTGTCTCAGTTTCCTTATTTATAAAATGAACTGGAAAAAGAAGGAAACAACAAATCATTCTAGTATCTTTGCCAATGATCAGAGAGGTTTGGACACAATTTAAAAATGACTGAACATCAACATAATGGAGAAAGTCAAAAGATTTGACTTCAGGTTCATCTCTGCCACTCATTAAATTTGAACAAGTCACTTAAGCCCTCTGGACCTCCATAGTTTTATTTTCTCTAAAATTAATTATGTGTGTGTGTGTGGGGGGGGGATTATGATTTCTTATGTCCCCTGCAGTTCTGATCTTTTTGAGTTCACTTTTTTTTTTTAGTTTTTGCAAGGCAATGGGGTTAAGTGGCTTGCCCAAGGCCACACAGCTAGGCAATTATTAAGTGTCTGAGACCAGGTACTCCTGACTCCAGGGCCAGTGCTCTATCCACTGCACCACCTAGCTGCCCCCACTTTTCTTATTTCTAATATAAAGGTATTAAATAAGTTGATCTCCACCATCCTTTCCATCTCTTATCATGCTGTGATTCTAGGGTTCTTCATGGAAGTCTATGCTAAAAAAAGATGTAAAATATTACAGGAAATGTGGTAGCAAGAAAGCAGTCATTCAGTTCAATACCCTTATTCTGTAAAACCACCCTGGGGCCCACCCTTAAGGGTTTGTGGGTAAGTTGCTGAAAATAAAATGTGGCTCCTGAGCTTGCATAATTAAAAGACCCGTTTCACGGGTAAGCTAATCTGAGTTACTTTCAGGCTATTCATTTATGGGTACTATCCAAGGTTTGAGTGAGAATGAATAGGAAGTTGAAGTTATTGGGGTTTATTAGTTACCCTGTATATATGAAGATCTCATGTTGTTCCTGTTAGCCTGTGTCTGAGGGGCCGGGGCCCAGACCCAAACAGGAAAGAATCTGGTTCTAGTATTTAAGAATAGCCATAAAAATTTGTATGGTTCCCACTCATACTCATCTACCTCTGCTTCTGGACATATATCTAGTTACTTGACATGGATGTAAAAAGGCAATTATATCTATAGATATTAGCAATGTAACTGGCTGGTACATCGACTCCCTTGTAGGATCATGTATTTAGAACCAAAAAAGGAATTTAGAGACCATCAAGCCTATTCCTCTATTTTTACACAGGAGGAACTTGGAGATGAGAGAGATTTGCCCAAGGACCCATAGGTTTTAAGTGGAGGAGTATTGCTTTTACTAGCAATGCCAACTAGGTTTGATGGGACATTAATTTTCTTTGCAGTATCTCTGACTATGACCAAGATGGGGTTAAGTAAAGAACAACCATTTTAACTTCTCCATAGTGCACAAAATGCTGAACTGTCAAGGTGATTAAAAAAAATGACCTATGTTAATATTTCTGTACCTACTGTCTTTGTAGAACCACCCAATTCTCTGGATCTTGATGGTCCTCATCCTCGGAGGATAAAACTCACAGCCCCAAATATCAACCTTTCTCTGGACCGGAGTGAAGGATCTATTCTCTCTGATGATAACCTAGATAGCCCAGATGAAATTGATATCAACGTGGATGATCTGGACACCCCGGATGAAGCTGATTCTTTTGAATACACTGTCCATGGTAATGTACTAAACTGCTGAGATTAGAGGTAAAAGGAGATTGAAAGGAAAGGAAGTGAAGTTAGAACTTTCCTCAATATGTACCTTTTACCTTTGGCTGCTTTCCATAATCCTTTAATCTACCTTTCATGTCTAAAAATCACAGAAGATGATATGAGATTGAGAAGAAATAGTACAGAGGTCAAAATAATCCTCTCTGGTCCAATTCCCTTCAGGAAATCTACCCTTGAACTTTGAATAGCCCCTATGACCTGGGGAAGTCCATACTTACAGTCAAAGAAAGGGAAATAGCCTCTGATATGATTAGAACAATGTTCGAAACATAATAAACACTAATATATTTTGATTGATTGTTATTAAAACTTTGAATATAATGTTTTTCCATTTACATTACATTCTTTCTGGATTGTTTAACTTTGGGTCAAGCTCTAAACATATCACTAGCAATATAGTATTATGTGAATGTAATTTAAGAATCACATCATGAAAATTCTTAATAACAGTGAAGTTTATTTAAAATGTATGGGCTTTTCAAAAGTCATGTTATTTTCTGAAAAAAAAGTATGTGAATTTCTGTCCTTTTTAAGAGAAGAGAGAAGAAAAATATTATAGTACACACTAAAGTTTTTTGACCTATATTAATGCTAGTATTTTAATTGTTGTAAGAATATATATATGTGTATATATATATATATATATATACATATATATATATATGTTTTTTCAAGACAGTGGAGTTAAGTGGCTTGCCCAAGGCCACACAGCTAGGTAATTATTAAGTGTCTGAGGCTGGATTTGAATTCAGGTACTCCTGACTCCAGGGCTGGTGTTCTATCCACTGCACCACCTAGCTGCCCCATATAAGAATATATTTGAAAAGCAGTGTGGCTTAGTGAATCAAAAGCTGGCCTCAGAATCAAAAAGACCTAGGTTCAATTTCTGCCCTGTACTATATTGACCTTGTGACCCTAGGATAAATCAGTCAACCTCTCAATTATAGAATAGATGCCCTTCATTGAGAAAGGGATTTTCTTAAACCACTGCATATAGTCCATAATTTCATGGTCTATAATATATAATGGTCCCTACCTATATATAATTCAAGAGTGTAGTTAGCAAGGGTTATAGAGGGGGGTTGGGAAGGGACTTTCCAAGTCTTGTAAGGGTCTGCTCCACTTTATTAGTGTTTACACAAAGAATCAGTAAAAACTGATCATATTCATGAATGCATATGGCTAGAAAAGTAATCAATTCTTTGGGTCAAAATTTAGATATCTAGGAAAAGAAAGTCTCCCATTCTTTGGGGCATTCTCCAACCTCCTGGATTTCCTGCCCATCTTCCACCTCTCTCCTCTTTCCTACTTCTTCAAATCTCATTTAGTACAGCTGCAGTGTGTACACTTCAGTTTCCTCCTCCCACTCCTCCCTTCCTCTCATTGCTGGGCACCCTTCAGGGCTGTGCCTTGCTATATGAACTTGTCTTTTTTTATAAATAGTAAAAGTGCTAGGCAAAGGGGTAATGTTTGAGAAAACTGGTAATTAAAACCATCACTTGCTGACATGCCCTTCCTTGCATTTCCTTTGACACAGTTCTGTAGAAAGAACTAACTCAACTCTCAGGACATTGTTTTTTTTATAACCCTGAAAAATCAATTGACACATTTTTTTACTAGAAGGTGATTTTTCAAATCTATATGTTTCTTAAAATTGAATTAGTTGGTTCAAACATTATTTTAAGCAATAAACCTACAAAGTGCTGATAATGCTAGATGGATCAGAGCATATTCATGCGAGGCAATAATGTGGAAACTAATTTCAGTCAACAGGCTAGAAATAGAAGTTGGTGATGTTTTGAGGAAAGGCATTGAAGTTGCATGTTTATCAACTAATAGCATCAACTCAAAAAGCACCTCCAGAATGTGCCTTTTGAAGTGGCCATCTATAATATAAACAGACCCTGAGTTTTGCTCTGTTATAGCTTATACAAGTGATGTTTTCTGAATAATGAAGAGGCTTACACATTATGTATCACATAACAGATAACCCTGAGCACCATGCTCACCTTTCAAGACACCCCTCCTATTTTTATTCTAATTTGAGGGATCAATTAAATTTAACAGTTAATTGAATTTCCAAATAACATTAGAGGGTACATTTCTTGAGGATTAAGACTGTTGTCATTTTTATCACGCTGCCCCAATAACTAGCATAGTGTCTGTTATGGTTATATACACTATAACCATAGTTAACCTTTCTGGTTATAGGTGGAATAGGTAGTTAACAAAAGTTTGTTGAGGTACAGTGAATTAAACTAATAATAAGTTAGTTTTACACTTAAATACCTAATTTGAGTTTTTCTAACAAGCATATAATTTTTAAAAAATCATCCAAATCTTTATCCACTAGTTTGCTCAGTCAGAGAAGACCTAGGAAAAAAACAGCTAAGCAGAATATAACACGTTGTTGATGATGGGTATATAATTAGATCCAAAGACAAAGAGCCCATAAGGGATTGATCACCAAAACAGACTAGACAATAAAGTGATTCTGTGGCATTGATTTTTTTCTTCTAATTTTAATTTCCATTGTTGAGAAGTGTAAGAAGTAGAATGTAGTTTTAAGTGAAGGAGCATCTGCAGGAAGACAGAGGAATTCAAGAATAGGACAAGAAACCTAAAAGGGAATTGAGAACTATTAAGAGAGGGACAGAGATGGCATAAAGATTAAAAATAAAAACAAAAAATGGATGAAAATCTATATTTCCTTGGATCTCAGTTTCTCATTTTGGTCTAACCACTGCCTTCTCAGAAAATCCAGATTTCCAGTCTTGGGGGATGAAGAAGGTAGAAATTAATAGAGTCTCTCTATAGTGGGGAAGTATTCATGGACTCAGCTGCCTGGAATGCCTTCCAAAGACTTAACTTTCTGGCTTTTCCCCAAGTCTAAAACTTGTCTGCTTGCCAGATCAGCTCCAGCTTGCCTAGGGCATCATATGACTTTGTACTGTCCCTTTGACCTAAATGAGGGGGGATCCCTCCTAGGCTTTTCCAATAGGGATCTCTTAGAGAAGTGTAGGTTTCAGTTGGGGAGGGAGCTTACATAAGATTTTACGATCCTGACTTTAGAGCCAGAAGGGACCTTTGAGATCATTCAACCTTTTCATTTTTAAGTTGTTGAAAATTAAACCTTCAGTGGTCAAGTGACTTGCCCAGGGTCATATAAGCATGAAATAACAGAGAGTCTCTAGTTCCAAATCTGGTACTTTTTCTACTATGTCATGTTTCCCTAGGTAAAGTACACATTATCCAAACATTAACTAGGTGTCTATTAAATAGCTAACAGTTTATAGCAAGAATTTTTAATCCTGAATCTGTAGACTTTTTTTTAAACATTTTTTTTAAATTTTGAGATCCAAATTCTCTCCCCTATTGAGAAGGCAAACAATTTGATATAGAATATAGATTTCTAAAAAAATAATATTTTGATAACTGTTCTTCTATACAATTTGTTTTCTTTATAATCTATGTACTTTATTTTATGCCTTTAAAAAATTATTCTGAGGTGTGGTGTCCATTCCCTTCACCAGGCTATCAAAGGAGTCCATGATCATTGGTTTATAGAAGGTTAAAGCAAAAAGCTTATACCAGGATTGTGCTGGTAGATGTTTAAAAAACAACTTCCAAAAAACAAGTATGCATGATACACTTTAAAGTTACAGTATTAACATTTTCTCCCTCATTTTCTTCAGTGTAGATTATCTTTTTTTTATTTTAGGTTTTTGCAAGGCAAATGGGTTTAAGTGGCTTGCCCAAGGCCACACAGCTAGGTAATTATTAAGTGTCCGAGACCAGATTTGAACCCCGGTACTCCTGACTCCAGGGCCGGTGCTTTATCCACTATGCCACCTAGCTGCCCCTAGTCTAGATTATTTTAACAAAACAATGAATCCAGGCCTCTATTTATAATTTTTCATTTCCAAGGCATAACTGTTCACACTGAAAAGCTAACAGTCTAGTTCTTCAGAGTTGATTATTAACTGGTTTCACCACAACCCTGCCTATAATCTTCTTCTTGCCCTTCAAGTTATTCACATGACTTTTATATCTAGAATTTCACACATAACCTCAGATTAAAAAGGGTCCTTAGAGATTGTACAGCCCAACTACTATTGACAATGATCCTGAAACTTAGAGATGTAGAAGGCTAAGTACTGCATAGTCAAAAAAGACAACTGACTGTCCAGAGTCCTGCTTCTAATGCATACTGCCTATGTGATTATCTAAAATACAGAGGTTGAATAAGATGGCCTCTGTGGTCTCATTGATCCCTAAATTCTATAGAGCAATGTTATATAGATAGATTGTGGCATGCTTTCCCAGTTCTCAGTGTAACATTTTTAGTTTTTTTTTTTTTTTTTGCAAGGCAAATGGGGTTAAGTGGCTTGCCCAAGGCCACACAGCTAGGTAATTATTAAGTGTCTGAGACCAGATTTGAACCCAGGTACTCTTGAAGCCAAGGCTGGTGCTTTATCCACTACACCACCTAACCACCCCTCAGCGTAACATTTTCCACTACATTTCTTAGGGTATTTTATAGATAAGGTAAATAAAACCTGTTTTTTAATCTTATTTTTATTGATGCATTTGAATCACTTTAATTTATAAATATGTCCTTCTCTTCCACCTACCCAGTGAGTCATCTCTTATTAAAAAAAAAGAAAGTAAAAGGTAAAGATAAAAGATAAGAGTGTGGACAATAGTCTACCACTTCTTCAAAGAAGGAAGGAAGGAAAAGTGCTTTCTTAGCTCTTCTCTAGCCCAAGACTAACTGTACTGTAATCAATTTGGGGTTTACATTATTGTAGTAAAATAATTTGTTTTCCTAGTTCTGCTTTTTTCATGCTGTATAAATTCATAGGTTTTCCTCTGCTTCATATAGTTGTCATCTATTATGGCACAATAATATCCCAATTCATTCTTATGACTACAATTTGTTTTGTTGTTGTTGCTGCTCAGTCATTTCAGTTATATTCAACTCTTGGTGATTCTATATTGGGTTTTCTTGCCAAAGATATTAGAGTAGTTTTGTCATTTCCATCTCCAGCTTACTTTACAGATCAGGAAATTGAGGCAAACAGAGTTAAGTGACTTGCCCAGAATCACATAGCTAATAAGTATCTGGGGCTAGATTTGAATTCAGAAAGAAGTCTTCCTGACTCCAGGCCCTAACTCTATCTACTATGACATTTGAATTAGGAATAGTATCAGGAATATTCAGTCCATCCTAACACAAAACTATCTCTATGGCAAGAATAAAATAGACATTTGTTAGCTCCAGGGGGCCAGCTGGCGCAGCTCTAACCATCTTGGCCCATTGTAAAATTTTTAAGACGTGTACTTATACCTCAGAGAAGTATAATTGCTACATATAAGGACAGCTTGATTTATTGTTTTGATTGTCTAGACTTGAGAAAGTGTTCATGATACTGATTAATTTTAAAAGTGTATGTACATATGTTTAATTTTTTTCCCCTGGAGCCCAGTTGTTAAATATATACAAACATACTCCCTTATTTTATAAATGCTATTTGAGGTCATATGATGGCAATAGAAGACTCAGTTGTTACTAGTCCAGAAGCAGAAATAACAATAATAACTAGCATTTATGTAAGTCGCTGAAGATTTTCAGAGAATTGTACATCTGTTATCCTATTTGAGTCTTATAATTCCCCAGAGTCTAAACCTGGGAAAGTCATTCTTTGGTTTCAGTTTTCTAATTTATAAAATGAAGGGGTTGGACTGCATTGTCTTTGAGATCCTCTTCAGTTTTAATCCTATAGTCCTCCTATCCTAAGCATTTATTAAGTGCCTACTGCATCTAAGACATTGCTAAACATTGCAGGCAATGCTAAATTCTAGACTAGTTTTTCTCTCCAAAGAATTCATTTATCCAGTGTTTATAGAATATTTAATAATAATGTATCACACAAAAAGGAGATACAAAATATCTTCTCTGAGAGTTCCCAACCCAATCTGGAGGTCAAGATGTAAATGGAAAATAGTTAAATTATAATTCAGGACCATTATTGAATCTGCTTTAATTTAAGTCCTATTGAAAATAAGTTCAGGAGGGGCAGCTAGGTGGTGTAGTGGATAAAGCACCGGCCCTGGAGTCAGGAGTACCTGGGTTCAAATCTGGTCTCGGACACTTAATAATTACCTAGCTGTGTGGCCTTGGGCAAGCCACTTGACCCCAATTGCCTTGCAAAAATCTAAAAAAAAAATAAGTTCAGGAGAGGAAGGGCTCCCCAGGGAATTTTACATGATGTAAAAATGTTACATAAAATCTAATTTTTTTTTTTTGCAAGGCAATGGGGTTAAGTGGCTTGCTCAAGGCCACACAGCTAGGTAATTATTGTCTGAGGTCAGATTTGAACTCGGGTACTCCTGACTCCAGGGCCGGTGCTCTATCCACTGCGCCACCTAGCTGCCCCTAGAATCTAATTTTTAAAAGGAAAATACAGTAAGTACTATTTCATTTGATAAGTTTTCCTGTTTTTTGGAGACAGAAGACCTGGGTTTGAATTACACCTCTGTTTTGTCTTTGAATGAAACTGAACCTCAGTTTCTTCCCTCACATGAGGTTAAATGAGGTGATTTCAAATAAAAAAAACTTCTAATCTTATGATTACTTGCTCTTCATTCCACAAAATGAAAAATATTATATAATATTCCACCTGTCACCATTAAGAAAAATGTATAATCAGTGAAGAAGAAATGGTGGTCACCACCATTTTTACATAAAAGAAAAAAAGGAAAACTCCTCCTTGGAGCCTTAGAAGAGAGAAACACTAGCAGATGGGTTGGTAGGGAGCCCATGGCAAAGTTGAGAAAACAGAACGGTTGAAGGCACAGAAATGAAAGATGGTAGGACAAAAACAGGAGCACAGGGAGAAGGCCAATTTTGTAGGAATGGAGTGGTATGAAATAGGTTGGTCTGGATTATGGAGGACTTTAAATACTGAGATTAAACATTTTTACTTTATTTAGTTGTCAGTGGGATGCCTATTCTGCACCTCCTCCAAACACCATCCTGTCCTCCCATAGAACAGGATAACGTTGAGTAATGTTTATGCAGAGTATCAAGTAACATGTTTTGGTTTTGATTTGTTTATTGTTTTTTCTTAGCTCCAATATATGTTTCAAAGTTTTCTCCTTTTCCCTGGAACTTCTTATCTCATCCAAATTGACAGATCTGGCATGACCCTCCTTAAGATTAAATAGAAAATATCTTAGATCTCTGTTTATTCTGTAGTTTTCACTGAATGTCTACTATTTAAAGTATCTTCTTCATTTTATAGCTAATGAATATAAGAATATAAAAAATGTCTAAATTATTCAGTCAAATGAACTTCTCTATCTGTAATTTTGCTTTGGGTTTTAAAAACTTCCAAACTTAACTATGTCCAGAGGGCTATAGAACTGCATATCTTTTGATCCAGGAATCTCACTGCTAGTTCTATATCCCAAAGATATTCCCAAAAAGGGGGAAAGGACAAAAACATCTATAGCAACTCTTTCAATGGTGGCTAAGAATTGGAAATCAAGACGGTGCCCATCATTTGGGAGGATGACTAAACAAGCTATGGTATATGATTATAATATTATTGTGCTATAAGAAGTGACAAGCAGGACAATTTCAGAAAACCTGAAAAGACCTCTGAAACATAGTGAAGTGAACAGAACCAGGAGAACATGGTACACAGTAACAGACATTGTTCAATGAAGAAACTGTGAATGACTTAGCTATTCTCAGCAATACAATGATACAAGACAATACCAAAAGACTAACAATGAAGTTCATGATCTGCCTTCAAAGAAAGCTAATAATGATTGCATTTGAATAGAAACATACTATTTTTCACTTTCATTTTTCTTCATTTGTGTCTTCTTGTACAAAATACTAATAAGGAACTGTTTTATATAACTGCACATATTTAACCTATATCTGATTGCTTACTATCTCAGGGAGGGAGGGAAACATAGACTTTGGAATTCAAAACTTTAAATAAAAATATTTTTAGGGCAGCTAGGTGGCACAGTGGATAGAGCACTGGCCTTGGAGTCAGGAGTACTTGAGTTCAAATCCGGCCTCAGACACTTAATTATCACCTAGCTCTGTGGCCTTGGGCAAGTCACTTAACCCCATTGCCTTGAAAAATCTAAAAAACAAAAAAAAATTTTTAAAATTAGGGGGGGGAAACTCAGAAACTTGAAAGAATTCTAAGGCAATCCATTTTTGCCAGAAAACTTTTAGTCACTTCCATGCTATTTGCAATTAGGCAATTGGAAACATTTTAGTGTAAAAATTTAAAGGTAATTTTAGAAAATTCTTTGGGGTGGTTAGAGAGGCATTGTGACATGAGAATGGGAACCTAACAATCTGGACCCAGATACATATGAATTCAGATCCTTCCGACAATTACTAGGCTGACTGATCATGGAAAAGTCACTTAACTCCCAGGGACATGTTATCTTAAAATTATAAAGTATAGATGCTGCACATTTACAGAATAAGGAAGTTTCCATGGTGGGAGTTCTTTGCAGAGCTGTAATCAGAGGTCCAAAACAATAACAACAAAAAAGTTTATTGACATACCAAGAATATCAAAAAAACATACAGAAGAAGGAGCAACTATTTTAGAAGAATCATTCTTTACAATAAAGGAAATTTGCATTTTTGTTATAATACTCCATTTTATTGAGCTTAGAAATTTGAAGATCTCCACTGGAAGAAATTCCCATGACCCATTTCCATTGTTATTTTCTATTGTTTTTGTTTTTTTTCAAGGCAAATGGGGTTAAGTGGCTTGCCCAAGGCCACACAGCTAAGTGATTATTAAGTGTCTGAGTCCAGATTTGAACTCAGATATTCCTGACTGCAGAGCCGGTAGTCTATCCACTGAGCCACACAGCCACCCTATTGTTGTTTTCTAAACAAAGTTATTCTGTTCATGATGTTTTCCATAATTCAAATTTTGGCAATATAATGATATTAGAATGTATTTGCATTTGAATTTGGTGGGAAATAGAGAAAGATTTTTTAAGATCAAATATTTCTGATAAGCATATTATGAAAATTGTAGACATTATCCATTTGCTGTCATTCCTCTTTGTTCTCCAAACTGAAGTTTTTGCTTAAACTACCACTTTTCTGAAATGAATTTTGGGCCATTTTCTGTGTGAGGAGGTATCCCAGTTTTTTCTCCCATTATTAGAGTAAGCTCCTACTTTCAACTATCAGTTGATAAAAATCAATTCAATCCAAATCAACTAGCATTTATGAAATATCTACTATGTGCTAGCTATTATGTATTGTGTAGGGGGAGAATCACTGGCCCTGGGTTCAAATTCTATCTCAGTTACTACCTGTGAAGCGTTTGGAATAATGCATGAAACATGGTAGTCAAGTACTGAATGTTAATTGATTGACTGAATAAAATATGTTACTGTGGGCAAATCACTTAAACTCTTCAGGTCTCCATTTCCTCATCTATGAAATGAAGGACCTGGATCCAATTACCTTTAAGGTCCCTTTCATCTTTAAATCTATGATCTTATGATTCAAATCAAATATATACATACATACAAACACACACACCACAGTTCCTATGCTCATAGAGTTTATGATATCTTAGAGGGAACCACACATTGACAAATGACCATGGTATGAGAATGGATGAGATAGAGTCAACAAATAAACAAACAAACAAAGTCCAAACAAAGTTCTACAAAAAATTTGAAGAAGGAACCTAAATACCTGGGCAGGGTTGGGGAAGACTTCTTAGAGGAAATGGCATCTAAGTAGGGCCTTGAAAGAGAGAATCATTAGCAGATGGATTTGTAGGAAACCCATTACAGGTATGGGACAAGAACATGGATGAAGGCATGGAAATGAAAGATGGGGGGGGCGACTAAGTGACACAGCAGATAGAGTCCCAGATTTGGAGTCAGGAAGAGCCTTCCTCAGTTCATATCTGACCTCAGATACTTGTTAATTGTGTGACTGGGCAAGTCACTTAACTCAGTTTGCCTCAGTTTCCTCATAAGTAAAATAAGCTGGAGAAAGAAATAACAAATCACTCCAATGTCTTTGCTAAGTAAACCCCAAATGGGATCAGAAAGAGTCAGACAATGAAAAATGTCTAACAAAAACAGAAGCACATGAAGAACTCCAATTTTGTAGGACTAACAGTTGAAAGGAAGAAAGGGGATCTGGAAAGAACAGATGAATAGGTACTGGATACCAGAAAGGTATGAAAATAGATTTAGGAAATAGAACATCAAGTTTAGGAAAATCTAGTGGTTGAGTTTGTCTAGACCATAAGAGTTCATGAAAGGCAACAGGATGTCATGAGACTGGAAAGCTAAATTGGAAACAAGTTGTATAGGGCCTTAAGTGTTTGACTAAGGAGATTGGTTTATTCTAAAAACAATAGTGACCTCCAGTTATGTGGTGGTGATGGACTGAAGTTTATGTTTTTGGTTTTGGTTTAGTTTGTTTTTTTTTTCCCGGGGGGGGGGGGGGGGGGGGGGGGGATATGACCAATGTGAGAATTTGTTTTTGTTTTTCTTTTTTTTTCTTTAAAGTTTTTGCAAGGCAATGAGGTTGAGTAGCTTGCCCAAGGCTACACAGCTAAGTAATTATTATGTGTCTGAGGTCAGATTTGAACTCAGGTACTCCTTACTCCAGGGTCAGTGCTCTATCCACTGCACCACCTAGCCACCTCAAGAATTTGTTTTTCTTACAAGTTTTCATTACAAATTTGTAATGGGCTTTGTTTTTCTGGTTTTCTCAAAAGGGTGTGTTTGGGGATGGAAAATGAGAGGGAAGGTACTTGGACCTGAAAATAAAATAAAATTTAACTTAAAAATAAAAATAATAATTTATATAAGCAAGATTGAGTCAATGAAGATTTTTGATAACAGGGTGATATAGCAGATAGATCTTTGCATTAAGATAACTTTTTTGGCAGTTGTGTGGATGATGAACTAGGAAGGGAAGAAAATGGAAAAATGCAAGCCTAATTCATAGGCAATTAAATTAATTAAAGTGTGAAGGGATAGAGACCTGAACCAGAAGCCATATAAGTGAAAAGAAAGGTCAATATTTCCCATCTCCCTGTGTCTTTGCAGAAGATTTGTATAAATAGAAACAGTATTACTTAGTACATGATTGGATATGGAACTTGAGAGAGGGAAGAACCATGATTGACCAAAAGACTATTGGAGATGGGACATGGAGAATAAATTAGAGGAAGGATTATCTAAAAGCAGAGAAAATGCTGATAGAAAAGAATTGTGACATAAAAATTTGAGAGACATGCTTTCTGGGTAATTAATCATTGTATTAGTTATATTAGCAAGGACTTAATAAAAGAAATGCAACAGACTCAATACTTATATGCCCTTGGAAGAGTAGGTATTTGTAAGGTATAACCCAACTCTGTTGGGTTAACAAATAATGACAGAATGAATATTATTGTGATAATATAGAATATTATTCTAATAAGAGTCTGGAGGAATGTCACTCAGTCTTGGACAAAGAGACTTGACTACATACTATCCCCATCTAGGATAATTTAGGCAAAAGAGAATCCATCTCTACCCAAATTTGTATGATTAAAACATAGGGGAGAATTGACCAATTCAACTTAACTAAAATTTCAGATCTAAACTTTCCCAGTTGGGTGTATCTTGCCCAATATTTCATTTCATTTCATCTTATTATCAACCCTTAACTTCAAAACCTGTCTGAGTACCCTACAGAGGTTGATTTCTATGTGAGGAAAAGGAAGCAAAAAAATCTTAGTCCTAATTCAATAACTGGCTATTAATATAGAAAAGAAATAATCATTTCTTTCTATAAGAAATCCAGAAAGTGTGATTTATATATCTGAAGCTAATCTGAAATATGAAATGAGCTAGGTTTGCATGAGGGAGAAATCAAAAAGAATATTCCAGGAAAAGCAGTGCTTGTTCAAAAGCTCAGAGGAGGGAAATGGAATGTAAACCAAGTATAGCAAACCAGGCTAGTTTGGTTTTTTGTTTTTTTATGTTTTTGCCAGGCAATGGGGTTAAGTGGCTTGCCCAAGGCCACACAGCTAGGTAATTATTAAGTGTCTGAGGCTGGATTTGAACTCAGGTACTCCTGACTCCAGGGCCAGTGCTCTATCCACTGCACCACCTAACCACCCCCCCTAGTTTGACTGGAATTTAAAGGAACTAAAGATAGATTATATGAAACTAGCCTGGAAAGATAAGCTAGAACCAGAGTATCCCATAGGAGGAGTGAGTGGTCAATAGTTGATGAGACTATAAAACAGTCAAAAGGGGAGAAAACTGGAAAACTGCTTTTGGGTTTAGTCCCAGGTAAACTTTTCAGTAGAGTGGCTCAAATGGGTCTGGGAATAGAGTGGGTGGTGAGAAAAATTTAAGTTCATATATATAGATAGCTTGTAAAAGTTTAGTGAGGAAGAGAGAGATGAGGTAGTAGCTAGTTGGGAGAAAAGAATTAGAGGAAGAATTTTCTTTTAAAAAGATTAGATAGTACTGAGAGAACTTGTAGGAAAATGAGAAAGAGGCAGTGAAGAAGAGATTGAAGATTCATTCATGAGAGAGAAAAAATAACTGAGGGGAAAAAGTCATAGAATAAAAAGTGAAAAGGCCTAGCATAGTTTTAAAAGTCATTTAGCTAATCTCTTCATTTTCCTGTGAGGAAACTGAGGGATTGAGAGGGAGATGATGTCTCCTAGGTCACACAAATGGAAAGCAAGAGAGCTGAGTTTTGAGTCCAGATAGGTAAGATTGACTTGGAATCAGGAAGACAAATACTGTATGACCCTAAGCAAGTCACTTAACTATGTTTGTCTCAATTTTCTCATCTGTAAAATGAGCTGAAAAAGGAAATATCAAATCACTCCAGGATCTTTGTCCAGATAGGCACAATGGAGTCACAAAGAGTCAGACATACCTGAAATGACTAAATAACAACAACAAAAACTAAATCCAGGGCTCTTTCCATTGGATTATACCGGTAAGAAAGAATAAGAACAAAGGCAGGGCAACTAGGTGGCACAGTGGATAGAGCATAGACCCTGGGGTCAGGAGGACCTGGGTTCAAATGTGACCTCAGACAATAATTACCTAGCTGTGTGATTTTGTGTCACTTAACCCAACTACCTTGCCAAAAAAAAAAAGATCAAAGGCACAGGCTGGGGTGTTAACTTTAATGACTCATAGAAGCATTGCCTATGCTATGATCAGAGGGAAGGAGTGAGTGGGTCTTCATGATGAAGAATTTTGAAGAATAAAAGGACAGAGTTCAAGAAATGCAATCCTCTTAGCAAATAAGAGGTTAAATCATGTGCAATGAGGGTAGGGGAAAGTAGTTGAGACTAATAATGACAATAATAATAACGAGCCCTTATGTATCACTTTAAACGTTGCAAAGGGCTTTCCAAATATTATTTCATTTTATCTTTACAACAATGAGAAGAAGAAAAAATTATGGGTTTGATATAGGGGTAATGGGAAGGCAAAAAGGGAACTGATGTAGGTCAAATAGAAGGTTTGTCAAGGAATAATGGAGGCCCAATTGGAAATATGTAACAAAAATTTATCCTAGGTAAAATCAGTTCAGTTTCAAGACTTCCATCTCTGGGCTCACACACTAAGAGTAGGAGTAGAGAAAATGGGTGATGAAGTTTTCTCAGAGATGAAGATTTAGAGATTGTAAACAGTGAAAGGTAAAAGAGGAGACTAGACCTTCCCTGCCTCTTGGTTCTGTGAGCTGGAAAGGGCAAGAAGGATAAGCTCCACATGTGGTGAGAGAAGGAGGGATGGTAGAGAGGAAGGATTCCAAAGAAAATGGTTTTCTCAGAGGAAAGTAAGGGTTTGATTAGATTGAGAAGGTGGAATTAAATCTTTGGTTGGAAAGTTTTAGAATAATTGAGGAGTGAGCTGAGAATAGTTTGGAGTAGAACATGTAAACTTATGCTAATAAAATATGTTAGGATTTGATGAATTGAGTTGAGGGAGGTGATGAAAGAGCGAGACTGATGAGAAGAGCACTGATAAAAATTTGGGAAGCAGAAGAATGGGCATGGGGCTTGAACTTAATGTGGAGAAATTGTAGATCCTCTGATGAAAACCCCAGAGGTTGGGGAATGGAGTGGTTAGCATGCCAAACTTGAACCCAAGTAGACGTGCTCAAATCCTCAGATTCTCTGACTCCTTAGGCAAATTAATTGATTCTCCCTGGGTCTCCATATCCTCCTTTGTAAAAATGGAGAAAATAATGGAGCCTACTCACAAGATTGTTGAATTAAATAAAAAAGAATTGTGCAAATTGCTTTGCAAATCTTAAAACTTTAAATGAATTTAAATACTACTATTACAATTGGGGATAGATTGTTGTGACATTCTCTGTAGGTAGAATTTAACGGATTCAGCACTTGCAAGTTAATAACATTTATATGCCTTTGAAGTTTTTTAAAATGCTATTCAATTATTAATGTACTGATTCTCAAAACAACCAAAGCAGGTTGTTGTTGTTGTTGTTGTTATTATTATTAGTAGTAGTAGTAGTACATTTTACAGATGAAGAAACTTGGGCAGACAGAGGTTAAAAGACTTCTTGAGTCACATAGCAAGCAAATGTCTGAGATTGGCTTTGAATATAGATCTTCTTTATTCAAGTCCAGAATTCTGTCTACTCTTCAACTGCCTTTAGAACTCAAAACAGAATTTTGAATATTGATGCTTGGGAATCTGCTTCTGCAAACCTTCCTCCTTAAGGGTATTGTTGATTCTCTTTCACATCAAGATCATTAAGGTTGTCAATTCTGGCATGCAATTGGATATACAGTACTAGAGTCCTTGGGAAAGAATGGAGTTGGGGATGTTATGTACATGTACAGATTTGTGATTTTATGTGGTAATTCCATCCACCCATGCAGATTAGCAATCCAATTGTCTTTTATAATTCATAATGTTAGAGTGTTTGCCTGGGGTACTAAGCATTGAAGTGACTCAGTCATGGTCATAGTTATAGACCTACTTTGTGCAAGTAACAGAACTTGAACTGAGATTTTCAGATTCCAAAGCCAGTCCTGTATCCACCATTTGATATCCCATCAGTGGGGTCATAAATTTGGGAATCATTTACAAAAGTGATAATTAAATCCAGGAAGTAGGATGACTAAGGAAGAAAGTATTAGGAGAGATAAGAGGACAAAGGACAATAATTTGAGCACAACCATAGTTAAGAATAAGAGGAGAAAAATCCAGAAAAGAGACAAAATAAGGAGAACCCAGAATAGTTTCTAAAATGCCAAAACAAATAGTGTCGAGAAAGAGGTGTTCCAAAACATCACATGCAGCAGAGGTAAAAAAGGATGCCACTAAAATGATTTTCCTTAAGCATAGGTCCAATCATGTCACCCTAATCCTCACCCCCATTTATTAACTCTAGTGGCTCCCTATTGCAAATACAAATAAATAAATACAAAATTCTCTGTTTGGGTTTTCCAAGTCCCTCATAATCTGTCTCCCTCTTACCTTTTCAGTTTTGTTACACCCTACACCACAGCATGGAGCTAATATTGTCTCCGTCCCTTGTGACTATTATTGATTTGGTATGGTCCTGGATCTTGGTGGGTCACTACTAAGATAAGGCTCCTCTACTAGATAATTTTGGGTTGTGGGTAATGATTTTGATTTTTCAGTAACTCAGTCAAATATTATGAAACACCTGCTATTTTATTAAACATGGTGGTAGGGGTGGTGGTTCAGTTCATAGGATCATTGAGATCAGATTGAAAGAGAACACAGAGGTTAACTTGTTCCACACCTATTTTTATAGATGGAGAACCTGAGTCCCATTCAATGTGGGACTTGCTCAAGGTCACACTGGTTAACACCAGAGGCAAGATTTGAACTAACTCTTTTGACTGCAGGTTCAAGATTCTTTCTATTATATCATACTGTCTATGCACAAAAATATAGAAGAAATATAAAATTTAGGCCATCGATGAGCTTAAAATCTGCCTTTCAGCTGTCTCATAAAATTTTACTATCAATCCCTAACCTCTGTTCTGAAGGTTTGTCTGCTTGTGCTTTTTTTTTTTTCTCCCAGAGGACCCAGCAACCCTCCAAGATTCTGGACAGGAGGCAGAGTCCATCCCAGAATACACTGCTGAAGAGGAGCGGGAGGATAATCGATTGTGGAGGACAGTCGTGATTGGGGAGCAGGAGCAAAGGATTGACATGAAAGTTATAGAGCCTTACAAAAGAGTCATTTCTCATGGAGGTATGGAAGGGACATTTGGAAATGGAAAAATGTCAGTCATATTTCCATGAAAAAAAGATAATTTTCTCTTTCTGTTTGGTGACATCTCAAAACTCCTAGTTTATGACATATTAATATAAAACTAAATGAAATTTGCCCCTAAGGCAAGGGAAGTTTCTCAAGTGAAAATGTTGTTTTCACACTAAATATACCATGACTGTATCCTTTAACCCAGAATTTTTACAGAAAAGGTAATTTTCCTGTGCCATCACTATTCAACAGAATTCATATGATTTGGGTGGGAGCAGGGTCTTGAATATTTAAGAGCATATAAGGACACTTTTTGAGCTTTTATGAATGTACTACTATTGAGAATACTTTTCTAGTATCTATTCACCAAATTCTCTTCCATTAAAAAAAAAAAGAGCCTTCTGGATCCCCTTCACATGCTTCAGAAAGCTGTTTATAGGCTTAACCCTGATGGTTATTTTCCATGCAAAGTGTGCTTTTCTCCATAAGCTACCTTATTATCCATGCATGGCAGCAACAGCTCTCTAGCCAAACAATGCACATTTTTGAAAGGAACTCCAAATAGAAGATGAGCCCTGTGTTGCCGTGCTAGTGCTTCTCTGGGGTTGCCATTGCTTGTATACCTTTGGTTAATTTGGAATGCAGATGAAGCTAATTGAGCACAAGTGTCTGCATTTAACTCTGAAACTTTTGCAGCCTTGGTTTTTCTACTGCACGCCTTCCTCCAGTAATAGGCTTTAGGTGGTTTTCCAGCTGGCCCAGCTGTTCATGAAAAAATGACCTCATTGTGTGAGCTAGCCATGTAATCATTATTCCCTAAATTCTCTCATCCTTCACCATCACAGAGTACTAAGTCTCTTGGCACAGCATCAGAATCTCCTGCAGCCTTTTGTCTGCCCATGGTTAGCAACATAAAAGGAAGATGAATTTTAAATGTAAAATTCCATTCTACTGATAGACCTTTGGTGTCCTATTCCTAGCTTTTACTACTTTTAAAGGTACATTGAAAGACAGTTGGTGGGGGTGGCTAGGTGGCGTAGTGGATAGAGCACTGGCCTTGGAGTCAGGAGTCCCTGAGTTCAAATCCGACCTCAGACACTTAATAATTACCTAGCTGTGTGGCCTTGGGCAAGCCACTTAACCCCATTGCCTTGCAAAAACTAAAAAAAAACTAAAATAAAAAGAAAGACAGTTGGTATAGTGGATAGAAGACTAGCCTTGGAACCAAGAAGACTTGAATTCAATCCTGTTTCTGAAACTTACAGACTTTGTGAACCCTGAGAAAATCACTTATTGTCTCAGGTGCTTCATGAGACCAGAAGACTGTAGTCACAGATAAATTTCTGATGTGCCTTAATGGAGAAGTCAATCATAGGTAAAGTTGCCCAATTTGCATTGGTTAGGGGACTAATCACAGATTCAAACTCCAAAAAAAAAATACTCAAAAAGGTATTTTATCTCAGGACTACAAATTACACAAATGCCAAAAGGGTCAGTTTTGCCAACTGAGCACAGATGTCTGGGAATTCTGTTATCCTTGTCAATGACTCATGACTGGCATAGTACTGCATTGCCATAAGGAAGACAGAGAATACATAGTCCCCTTCTTTATAAAGTTTATGTTTTCTGATACATCTTCCAGATTTCTCTGGATTAGACAGTGGTTTCAACTTTTGGAAATGTACACCAAATTAAATTCACAGACAGGGGACCACTGCTACAACAAAGCTTTGGATACTTCTGACAGAAGGCCCAATTTGATTATTTCCTTCAAGGATGATAACCTGTGCTTAAATTATCCTATCCCCCCTTAGTTCTTCAGGTGATAGCTTCATTTCTCTAAGGCAAGGGTTCTTTATGTGTCTATCACACCCTTTTTGGTAGACTGGTAAAACCTATAAACTGCTTCTCAAAATACTGAGTTTTTTTTAAAAAATTCATAATGGAAAGAAATGCTCAGTTTTAGTTAGAGTTTAATGAAAATAAAGATATAATTTTTTTTTCACAAGTTCCCAAACTTATTGAAATCTATCCATGGACTTCAGATTAAAAAAAAAACAAGCTCTAAAGAAAGCAGTTTTTATCAGTAACCAAGATCACAAGTCAAAATATTGACATACAATGCTTACTAAGTTTCACCACTAAAAATCAGGTGACATTAACCTAAGTCTAAGAAGGTACCAGAACTAGTGAGGATTGTTTTGCCTTGTCATGGATTTCTGCTTGTCACTCCACAAGAGTCAGAAAAGGTCATTGCTTCTGGCTGACATTTTCTTAAAATCTCAGAATAACCTGGTTTGCTGAGCCCTATCACTTTCTTTTGCATTTATTCTTTTTTCTTCCAATGTTGTTGACTTTCTTTGTCTCTTTTTGTATGTTTCTATCCACTTCTTGGCTCCTCACCTTCCTCCAGACCACCTGCATGTACTCTTTTGGTCCCACTCATCCTTGAACTGGGCATCTGCATTATCATGCCTTTTGCCCTTTTCTAATAAGGGGAATATCCTTACTGCTCTGTGAGTAAAACAACTTCATTAGTTACTTTCAACTAATCAAATTGAAACAATCTTGCTAAAAGCTATTGGATGCTACTATAAAATCTTAAAGATGAAATCGTCCATATTACAATGGGTGGCAGGATTATCTGTTTTCACTTCTTGACTTCTGGTGAAAGTTTGAAAAGCAGTGCGTCATTGTGGACAATTTTCTTTTGGATGGTTTTTTGTTTTGTGAACAATTTAGTAGAGTTGAATCAAGGATGTCAAAGTCAAAACATGATGGTTGTGTGACTATGGACAAGTCATTTAATCTCTCATCAGTAAAAGTAAGGATAAGGCTACTGACTGATATGGAAACAAATGAGATTGTAAACCTTAACATATTATATAAATAAACCTTATGTAAAACTTAAAAAGTAAACCATTATGTAAATAAATCTTCCAATACTACTTCATATAAGTAGAAGTAGTAGTAGCAATAGTAGTAGTAGTAGTAGTAGTAGTAGTAGTAGTAGTAGAAGTAGTAGAAGTAGTAGAAATATGAAGTCACCTATGTCAAATTACAAAATGGGATACAGTATTATATGATTTGTCATCGGAGTTGTCTGAAACTTCTGGCCCATACCAAGTGCTAGACCTGTGGAAAGACTGGTGAATGACATTATAAGAATATCCTCCACCACTGATAAATTTTGCCATCCTTTTAAAGCAGCAGAATAAGAACAATGCATTATATGTAATTTATTCAGCCAGTCCTGTTTGCTACATGATGGGGCAGGTTGAGAATTACATTTGGAATGGGAAGTGCATTTAAGAATAAAGGGGGAAAGTATCCCAAGATTTATAACAAGGGGTTTCCTTTTTTTTTACCTCTCATTTTATTTTAGGAGATTCAGGTAATCTGTGCAGTGGTCCTGGAAAATGATCCCCAAGATCTGAGGAGAAAACTTACCTGCTGGTGTGTGTGTGCGTGTGTATGTTTTGGTGTGAGACTGTGACATCCTTTCTTCTCTCTCCATTTCCATTGCTGGCCAGCAAACTTGTGTTCCATTCCTTTCATGCTTCTCTTTGCTGCTGCAGGTAAGGTTTGTAGTACTGTTGTAGAGGCTAAAAAAGAGCCTCAGAAGAGGCTTGCTCCTGGACCTCAGCAAACACATTTATCCGTTCCTCTTGCCAATGGTACAGAGATGACTCCTGCTAAAATAAATAAGCAAACAAATTAATTAATTGCTTGAGAAATATAAAAATAATTTTTAAAAACCACCATCAACATTAGCTGAACTGCAATACAAGCTGCCAGGATCATTTAAGTAAAACTGTGTCCTTTACGATATGAGTTAAAGGTTTAATTCTAATTTTGAAACTAGCTATTCCATCATTCCATGAATTGTATCTTGAAAGATTGCTAAATGATTCAAGACAATGTTAGTATCACTTAATATAAGAGAAAACTCTTTCCTCTCTTCTCCTTTCCCTCTCTTGTTTCTCTCAGTTGTCTCCTTTCTCTCTCTCTCTTCTTTCTCTCCTCTCTCCCTCATCATCCTATCTCTCTCCCTCTCCCCTCTCTTCCCCTATATTCTTATCTCTCTCATTTTCTTATCTTTTCATTT
Organism: Macrotis lagotis; assembly: GCF_037893015.1. Taxonomy (NCBI): domain Eukaryota; kingdom Metazoa; phylum Chordata; class Mammalia; order Peramelemorphia; family Peramelidae; genus Macrotis; species Macrotis lagotis. The sequence continues at coordinate 40,039,543 of NC_133665.1, forward strand.
TTTCTCATTATTCTTATCTTTCTCATTTTATTACCTTATTTCAAGCACCTTCATTTATAAATATATAAATTATATATCATATATGACACATATATATTATAAATGATAAATATAAAATAAGTATACATTATATAAATATATAAATTTATAAAAATGAATTCAACCTCATTTATAAATTTCAATAACTTTTTTAGAAAACATATTGGGGGGGCAGCTAGGCAGTGAGGTGGATAGTGCACCAACCCTGAAGTCAGAAGGACCTGTGTTCAAATTTGGCCTCAGTATTATTACTTAGCTGCGTGAACTTGGGCAAGTCACTTAACCCTATTGCCTTGGAAAGGAAGGAAGAAAGAAAGAAAGAAAGAAAGAAAGAAAGAAAGAAAGAAAGAAAGAAAGAAAGAAAGAAAGAAAGAAAGAAAGAAAGAAGGAATGAAGGAAGGAAGGAAGGAAGGAAGGAAGGAAGGAAGGAAAGAAAGAAAGAAAGAAAGAAAGAAAGAAAGAAAGAAAGAAAGAAAGAAAGAAAGAAAGAAAGAAAGAAAGAAAGAAAGAAAGAAAGAAAAGAAAAGAAAACATATTGGGTCGTCAAAAAGATTCGTCTTCCTGAGTTCAAATGTGACCTCAGCTGTGTGACGACCCTGGGTAAATTACTTACCCATGTTTGCCTCAATTCTTCATCTATAAAAGGAGTTTGAGAAGGAATGGCAAACTACTCCAGAATATTTACCAAGAAACACCCAAATGGGATCACAAAGAATCAGACATGACTGAAATGACTGAACTACAAACAGAGCATATATACATAACACAAGAATGGACAGTGGAGTAATTTAGGAGGACTGTAAATATTTTGTCAGCCAGGTAATTTGAGGTAAATCACATGTAGTTTTATTACAAAGAGAACATTGAAATATATTATGAAGTTAAATTTTAATAACCCTTATGAGGCAAAGTATATAATCCCCATACTTAGCTTTTATTAATGCCCCAGAAGTTGTCCAAAAATAGAAAAGAGTGGGCAAAAATGACTGATCAATTTCCTGAATTTGTAAATATGCCAAGATACCCAAATGAAGTAATCTACTTTTAAAACTATGTTTTTTTTGAAATTAGAAATATTACTGCCCAGAATATGATCTACATTAATGTAACTCAATATTTCAGAGGGCTTTTTTTCTTCTTTATTTCTCTATTGAACCTTTCTCTATTATAACCTTTGTGTTTTTAAGCTTAGAGTTAGGGTATTTGGCAAAATTTTCCTCAGAAAAGAATCTTACCAAAAGGAAATTTTAAAAATGAGTATAACATGTAGGACACATATATTTAAAATATTTCTTTTACAAGTCTCTTCATTTTATTTTTGCTACAAATATTATAAAGGTTTTTTCCCTTGGTTAGGAAAGTCTGTAACTATGGTAAAATCAATTAACAATTAAACATCTATTATTTGCCAGGCATTGTGCTTGCTACAAAGCATATGATACAACGTATGAAACAATCCCTGTTCTCAAGCTGCTTGTATTCTAAGAGCAGAAACAACAAGTATATACTTCAGGAGTATAAAGTGAACAAATACATCAGCAAGAGAAAGCTATGACAATATTCTGTCACAGAGACCAGTTTTGGTAATTGTGACCCCTACCCGCCTAGATGGTGGGCAGCATCAAAATCTTACAAAGAACTTATGCTCATTATTGAATATATTTTCAACCCAATTCAAGAAACATCTTGAAGCTATTACTAAAAAATGGACAAGGAACATTCAAAGCCAAAAGAAAAAGTCCTTGCTGTCAAGAAACTTTCATTTTGCTTTGGGGAAACAACAGGGGCACAGTTAAATATTGACCTTGGATTGTATTAGTATGTCATTCATCTTTTTTGTAATCTAGTTTTCTTTTGAGATCAACCTTAGAATCTACTTTTTTGAATCAAAAGTATCCAAAACTCCTTCAAGCAAGAACTTTCCTCATCCCTGTTCTCCCAATTCCTTACCTACTTTCATGTACACAGATTCTCCTCATAGACATTTGTGGGCTTTGAAGAAATGAAGCAGGGTGATTTGTTAGGGAGCAGTAAGATCAGACTTAAAGTGTGCTCTCTAAGCCTACTTAAAGGACTATGATAATAGCTTTTTTCAATGATTGAATTATCATTTATCTACCAGTGAGCTTTAATTCAGAGCTAAACCAATAACAAAGCCCATTTAAAAATAAGCACAGTTTGAATCACCTTCATAAATATGACCTACATAAGAAACTCCCAATTTCCTCCCTTCCAGAACTGAAAGATATTGGTCAAGACAGCACCAAATTCCGAGAAAAAGTGTGAAGGAAGGGGTACAGACCTTACCTACTTTAGTGTTTCTTGTACCTAGAAGTTAGACCCTTCTCTGGAATTTGTTCTAAGTCTTACAAAAAGGCATGGTATAATGGAGTCAGGAAAACCTGCCTCAAAAAGGTACTAATTTATGTAATCATAGGCAGGTCACCCAGCCTCTTATTGCCCCTAGACAATTTTCTTGGGACCCTAAGACATGAAGAGTTGACAATTTGTATAGACAAAGAAAACTGATAGACATACCTGAGGTTCCCTACATAAATCACAAGTTCATGACAAAAACAATTCTAACAAATCAATTTCAGAGTATCTATGGGCTCAACAAAATTCAATTTTGTCTAGAAAATTTGTGTTGACCCTAATTATCAGGATTACTCTCAGCTCATCTCTACCTCTCTCACTCCTTGTCATATGCTTCCTCAGTCTTTGCCCAATCCTCATTTCCCCAGAAACATAAATGCTCATGAAACTCTAGTGTAAAAGAAAGTCAGACCATGTTCAGTTCCTCATTAAGCCCACTGTTCATTCTTTTAATGGGATAGACACTTAAAGACATGTTTATTAATGAATGGATCAGAATATCTCACATATTCTATGACCAATGAATTCATTCTGAGGATTCATTCTGGGGAACTGGGACCAAAAACAAAGGTAGTTTTTGTCCACAATTCACGAATGAACTGAAATCAAAATAGGTGGGAATGTAATTCTTTCGTATTTCACCTTCCAAGTTTTTTTCCCTCAAATTAACTCATGTACAATAGCATAAAAAAAGAAAAAGGGGAAAACAATATGCTGGAGTGGAAGGAGAGTTGGATTTGAAATTATGTAACCTGGTGTAAATCCTGATTCTAACACTAGCTTTAAGATCATGGGTAAATCACCTCTTGGAACCTCAGTGTATGTCTACACATATATTCTAAGACTTCCCAGAGCCTCCTTTCTGTTCAGCATTATCTTGTTATGGGTTTTTTTCCCCTCAGTTACAAATGTCTTTTTGTTTGTCCCCCAGGATACTATGGGGATGGGTTGAATGCCATCATTGTGTTTGCTGCCTGTTTTCTGCCAGACAGCAGTCGGGCTGATTACCACTATGTCATGGAAAATCTTTTCCTGTGAGTGATGCTTGTGAACACTGTAACAAAGTGCTTTGAATGATGTCTGTGAACACGTGATGACAGATGGGAAGCCCTGAATTTGAGGAAATGATTTGGGGATACTTAAAAGGCTTGCTAAAATATTAAGGGAATCTATCAAGGTACACCACTCATAAAGTTAGGAAAACTTTTTGTATAGAAAGAATTTAAAACCTTTGAACATTTTTCCCAGACTAAGGGAGACCTGCAACAAAATTTTTTTGAGACTTAAGTATAATTTTTCTTCCCAGGTCTCCATTGCTAAGTCATTGATAATAACTTTGGATTTCTCTTTAATTACACTAACTCTATCTTAGTTCCCCTTTATTATTTTAATTGAGCATATTTTTGAGAGTCAAGTTTATATTCAAATCTGATTAGTGTGACTACTTTTTAAAAGAATATAATCATGATTTACTATTAATGTTCATTTTCTTCAAGGTGATAGCAAAGTAACCATATTTTGGAGGTTTTTTTTCCCTTAAGTCATATGTTAGAAGGCCTTTAAATAGTATCCTCCATAATCAGGCTAATTGTAAGGCATGTCACAAATTTATGCTTAAATAAAATGGCAATTGGTATAAATAGGATGAAAGATTTTATATAGGAAATTTTAAAAATACTCTTTCTTTCAATGATTAGATATGTAATAAGTACTTTGGAGTTGATGGTAGCTGAAGATTATATGATCGTCTACTTAAATGGAGCAACCCCTAGAAGGAAGATGCCTGGACTAGGTTGGATGAAAAAATGTTATCAGATGATTGACAGAAGGTATTCAAGAATATTTGTTTCCTATCTGAATCCCTCCTTTCCCATCACCTCTATTATCTCCTTTATCAAATGTCCTCCTATTTGCACTGTAATTCCACTCCAGTTATAATTGGCTTAAAACTTTTGTAGATTACATAGTCTTTTCGATGGGATACATTGACTTTTTCCTCTGAAAAGAGAGAAGTGATATTTTTTCTTTCTTTCAAAATAGGTTAAGGAAGAATTTGAAATCGTTCATCATTGTTCATCCATCTTGGTTCATCAGAACAATTCTTGCAGTGACACGGCCTTTTATAAGGTAGAGGGTGTTTTTTGCTCCTCTTTATTCAAAGTCCTAGAATGTATAACCTTAAAACCTTAAAGAGTAGTTCTAGATAGGTACATAGAGAGATAGATGTGTGTATGCATATATAGACACATTGAAATGATGTAACCTGGTGTAAATCCTGATTCTGCATAAATATACATAGTGTTATATATGCATACACATGCACAATATGTGTATATGGGTATATATGTATGTAAATGAAATTGTGTGTGAATATTTCAATCTTTTCTGGAAGAATCCCCACAGAACTGAGAATAATTTAAGAATAATTATTTCCTCCATTTTTCTGTTCTTCATCTGATTATCTAGAAATAGATATCTAGAAATAGGCTAATAGAAATAAGAACTGAACAATAGAGGTGCTCTGGTAAATATTTTACAACCAGATCTTCGGGGGGGGGGGTGAACTAATATGAACACACAGCAAAGTTTTAAGTTTAATCTGCATTATTAATACTTTATCACTTTCTTAAGTCTTGACAATCAACAGAAAAATAAATTAAGCCCTGATATGTAGCATTTCCAACTTCTGAAGTGTAAAGCTCACATTGAAAATTTAATAATCAAAAAAAAAAGAAAATTTAATAATCTACTCTCTAGAAGCTAGAAGGAGATGACTTGAGTACTCTGCACCCCATTCACGAACCTGCTAGGACTTTCTTCACAGCATCTAAAGTTAAAAATAATCAACAAAGAAAAATTACTATAATATTTTGGAGAAAAGAGAATGATGGATGATAAATAAAAAGTAACAACTTGAAGACAAAAAAAAAATCTTGGTTTCCTGAAGTTATATGGAATTAGGGAAAAGAAACATCACAAATTTTGAAATATTTATCAGCAGAAAGCAATTTAGTACTTAATCCTAAGTACTAATAAGTGAGTATTTTATAACATACCCCACCACCACCAGGTTTAGAGGTAAACAGTCTAACTCAAAAGTGGAAACATGTATTTTTAGAAAAGTTTATTAACTAATAAAAAAAACTAGAAAAAGTTGATTAAAAGAGACCATAAAATCCCATTTTTATGTTCTTTTAAAAAACAGGCTAGACAAACTTATGCCTTGACTATAACTTTGTTTGGGATCATGACCCAAACTAGATATCCTTTTAGGTAACCTTTGAAAAGTGCTTTCCATGTTTATGATTCTGTCATGAACTGATGTCCAGGAAATATTCTGAGAAATGATTTCTGAAAGAATTTTATAGGGTTATCTCTTCTGTACCCATTTACATACTTTTGTCATGGCTTCTCTCTTCTACATATTTGTTCATTTTAAAAAAAATCCATAACTTGATGGTTAAAATGCAGCAATTAATATGTTTTAATGAGCTCATTAAAAATTTACTGGGGTGCGGCAGCTAGGTGTTGCAGTGGATAAAGCACCAGCCCCCTGGAGTCAGGAGTACCTGGGTTCAAATCCAGTCTCAGACACTTAATAATTACCTAGCTGTGTGGCCTTGGGGAAGCCACTTAACCCCATTGCCTTGCAAAAAAACCTAAAAAAAAATTTACTTGGTACAAAAACAAACAATGGTAGTGATATTTATTAACTGATGTTTATTTAATAACACCACTTATAATTACTGGAGACCAATAAATTAAATAGTAAGAAGTCATGAGTTTTTGAAAACTATTTTTACTTTTGAAGTAATAGCTCATCAGTTTGAAGAACATTTTTGGTGTTGTTCAATCATCTCATTCAGGTCCAACTCTTCATGGCCCCATTTGGGTTTTTCTTAGCAAAAATACTGGAATGGTTTGCCATTTCCTTCTCTATCTCATTTTACTGATGAGGAGCTGGGTTAAATGACTTACTCAGGGTCATACAGCTAGCAAATGTCTGAGGCCAGATTTGCAGTCAGAATGATGAGTCTTCAGGCCTAGCCCTGGATCCATTGTACTGTCCCACTTTCCCCATTGAAAGCATTAGAAACTCTCAATAAAGAAAACAATATCAGTTAGACCAGTAAAATGGCAAATGATGACAAATCATATATATTTGGAACATCCCAAAGTATTTCCTTTTGGCTCAGCTAATCCTTAAATTATTAGTGAAATATGTCAATATAACTAACTCCAAGTATACTAGGAAACACTAACTCTAAAATATATTTTGTATTCTCCCACTTTCTATGGACTACCAAAGAACATCAACCACTGTGACTCCAAATGCAAACCAGGTTCATCAGTATGATTGTCTTCACATCCCTCTTTCACCTCAAGTCTGAACACTTAGCCCCTTTCAAGTCTGGTCAGCAAGCATTGAAGCACTCTTATGTAGTGGTCATACTAAATATTGGTGATACAAAGAAAGACAAAAATAGCTCACAGCCTAGTGAGAGGGGAGTATGTAAACAATATGTTTAAACAGGACATATGCAAGATAATTTGGAAATAATCTCAAAAGAGTGGTACTGGTTCTAAGGGCAACAAGGAAAGGTTGCCTTCTGAAGGTAGAATTTTAACTGAGACATGAAGGAAGCCAAAAGGAAAGATGAGGAGGAACAGAAATTGATGCATAATGGGTCACAGTCAGTGAAAAAGGCATGGACTTGGAGTGTGGAAGGTCTTTTTTTTGAGGAGCATCAAGGAGATCAAAATTACTGGGTTGTAGAGAATGTGGAGGAAAATTAACTGTAAAATGAATAGAAAGGGATCTGATTATGAAGGATTTTAAAAGTCAAACAGAAAATTTTATATTTGATCCTAGAGACAATGTGGAACCACTAGAGTTTAGTGCAAAGGAGTGAGACATGGTCAGATCTCTACTTTTAGAAAGTCATATTGATTGCTGAATAGAGAGAGTGGATTCCAATAGGGAGAAATTTGAGTCAGGGAAGCCAAGAAAAGGTTATTGAAACAGCATTGGCATGAGGTGATAAGAGCCTACACTAGGGTGATGGCAGTATCTGAAGAGAGAAGGCGAATTGGAGTGATGTTTGAAAATAAACTGGTGGCTGAAATCTGCTTGAATTTTCTCTCTTGATTTTGCAAGTGGTGTCATGGAAACAATATTGGATTTTATGGCAAGAACATCTGGGTTAAAATGCTAGCTTCACATCTTAATAGCAATGTGACTTTGCATAACTGACTTGTCTCAGTCTAATGTTAATGTTGTTAATCTGTAAAATGAGTGGGTTATCCACTAGCTCTAAAAATATGATCCTATGAGCCCAGATTCTTTCCTATCCTTGTCCAAAGTTCAAAATCCTCAAAACTTATCAAGATTTCCCATGGGGAATTCCCTCAAAGCTTTCAATTCTTCCTATCACCTAGCTCTCTAAGGACCAAGTGTACACAACTACAAATCCTGGAAAAGCAGCAAATGTAATGATTCTTTGGAGATATAACCATAGGACCTTTTGTAAAGATTTTTTTAAAAAGTTCTACCAGATAAACTATCCCACTCCTGACCCTCCACCCTCAGGACTCTCTCTTCCTTGACAAGCCACATTTCACAGTATTGTGAGAATTAGGAGAAAGAATGAAAAAAGAGTTGTTGTTGAGTGTTGTTCTTGTTGAATTGTTTTCAGTTGTGTCTGACTTTTTGTGATGCCAAAGATAACTGGAGTAGTTTGCCATTTCCTTAAGTTCTTTTTACAGATGAGGAAACTGAGATAAGCAGAATTGAGGGTGATATCACTAGTAAGTTGAGATCAGAATCGATCTTTCTGTTTCTAGGGTCAGCATTTGAACCACTTAGCTAGTAGGAAAAAAACTAAACTTGTGAATAGTCCTAAAAATTTGTACTAGACAGAGCTACCTTGACCCACTCCAAATTAAAAACAAACAAATGAAGCCAAAAGACAGGATGGACAAACTCAACCAAAATGAGACTTCTTACCCTCAGAAAAGTGGGGGTTACTTTTTTTAATTGTAAATTTTCAAAGGCAAAGAAAACTTGATATACTAAGTAAACCCTCCATTCTTTTTCCTCAAAATAAAATTCCATCTGCGTTTAACCCTCCTATCCCTAAATATACTCCAGCAGTTGGGGGGGGGGGGTAGCAGGGAGAAGCAGTCTATACAAAACTTGCTTTTCTTTTCACTATGAGGAGAATCTATTATAGCTATCTCAGGCAAAGGAATATCCAGGAAGTCTAATAAATATTATACTAGACATGGCCCTTTTGGATTAGTTGTCGAAAGATGAGGAAGTTGAGTCTGGGTTGTCACTAAATAGTGGTGAGCCTTTGGGCAATTTCCTTGACCTCTCTGAGCCTGGTTTTTTTTAATCTACAAAATTGCAGGGCTGGAATAGATTATTTTTGAGCTCCCGTGTCAATCCTGATTCTATAATTTTATGATTCATATTCTAAACTTTATAAAAATTTGGTGTAAAACAATTTGAAGGATAGAACACAGTGATTCCATTCATCTGACATTTACTAAAGAATTGTTATGATAGAATTTATGTTTGAAGCTGGTTTTTAATGAAATCCCATTCTAGCTAAGTAACCAATGTCAAAAACCAAACAATTCCAATGTGTAATCATGAATACATTTACAGGAAAATGAAATCCAAACTTTCATGGCAGGCTATGGCCTCCAAAAAAAAATCATTTTACATGTTTTATTTGTCACTGAGATTATTACAAACCATCAAGTGTTTATGCTATAGTGTCTGGGACAGTCCTACTCAAAGGACTAGTTCCCCAAATGTATGCTAATACAGGTTCAAATTATTCTGTGGGTTTGTTCTCCTAAAATAGTAGCTAATGTGTGTTTTCTTTTAAATCTATTAGAGGATACAATTTAATATAAGTTTCTAATGAAAAGGCTCAGTGAGAAAAATCACAATAAAATGTTTCCTCCAAAAATCTTGGGCACATTTTCCCACAAAATACACAATGCATGAATGTGGATACGTGGAAGAATTACAGAACATCTGTGTCCAGACCAAAAATGCAGGAATAACACTGTCATTTTAGGGTCACTAATGTCTTCCAGTGATGATATTGTGCTATTCTCATTGCTGTGAATCTTCATAATCTTCAGGGAACACTACCGAATTCTGTTCCACTGGACCACTGATAAATACTGCTCTATGAAAGAGTAGGATCTGCATTCTCCTGACATTGCACTATGGAATGTCCACTTTCTAGTTTAGTTTAAATACTTAGGACTCTGCCACACTATATTATCTATAAAAATCTATAAAATCTTTCTTTTTAAATCATTTTGGTTCAAATGAAAAAAGAATACAAAACAGTTAAAGACAAGGAAAAAAATGTTTGCCCTTGTCCAGGGCACTACTGATAATAGTAGTTCTAGATTCCCCAGCAATCTGGGACTGCCTTTTAATTTGAAACCAAAAAACTACTTTGGATTTGTATCCAACTTGAAATGAAAATTGAACAAACATTTTTAGTTACTGAAAGATATGTGTAATTTAATTCTAATTGTTTGGTTCATCACTACAGTCATTTGAAAGCTGTGAAGGAAAAAAATAAGAAGAGAACAGTAGTGTAATTCTTTTTAAGATGAACTTTAGCAGTTTCTCAATAGAGTAGCCATAAAGTTAGATTGTATTTTCCAACTTAGAAAAATAAAATAAAATAAAATAAAAGGATGTTCTATATTACCATTGGTAAGCTAGCCTAGAAGAATGAGTTCTTAATAGTTTCTGTTTCAAGGACCCTTTCTCAGAATCATACTTTTAAATGAATAAAACAAAATACATAGCAATTAAAGATGGAGGAGTGATTTTAGCCTTTCCTGTACACCAGTTTCTAATATCTACAAAATTAATTGACCATTAGAAAGAAATGAAGAACCTCACTTTGAGGTCATATCTAATGTCATCTCTTAGCATTCAGATTCTAAAAAGTGGCCCAAGATAATAGACCCCAAAAATATAGTTTTATTACTCTGTTTTATTCATCTTCATTTGATTTTCATAGTATTCTGAATTTGTGATTAGAGAGAGAAAAAATTTTCCATATTTTTGTTTTGAAAATGTTGCTGTTCAGTTTTTTTTCAGTCATCTCGAACTCTTCATGACCCCCATTTCGGGGTCTTGGCAAAGCATTTCTTGGCAAAGATACTGGAAAGGTCTGCCATTTCCTCTTCTAGCTCATTTTACAGATGAAGAAACTGAGTAAAACACAGTTAAATGACTTGCCCAGATTTAAACACAAGGTGTCTGAGGCCATATTTTAACTCAAAAGGATGATTCTTCCCAACTCCAGACCTGATGATACTCAATTCCTATGCCACCTGTCAGAATTTGGAAAATACTTATACTTTTTTCATATTGGATGGGGTGGTTAGTATAGGAAGATGTTGGTGAGTATAGATATGCTAAATATAAATTTTGTTGCCAAGAGAAATTTAATTATCTCAAAATGAATTCAACTTAATTTTCAAGATCAAGCTTTTGAAGATTGAGTGACCCATAACTATCTCTCTCCCTCTCAATCTCTCTTTTTTTTGGCAGTTCAAAATTCAGCAGCAAAATACAGTACGTCAGCACCTTATCAGAGCTCAGTGAGCTGATCCCAATGGAATGTGTTCATATCCCAGAGAGTATCATCAAGTAAGTCCTGAATAATTAAAAAATGCGGTAAGAAATGATGGGTATTATGAAAGAGGATTAAGAAACACATTGTCTTCTGGAATAACAGAGGAAAGGATCTTTTTGACACATACATATTTATTAAAGTTGCTGCTATCACTATGCTATTCCTCATAGCCTATAGTTAGCTGTTCTTTATCTTCAAAATCCCTTTCCATATGAAATTATGTTAAGTGAGTACCCTATTGATGAAACAAATGCATTGCTAACTTAACTGTGGCTTTGGAGAAAGCATAAATTCAAATGTTTTCAATTAAGCTTTGTCGTCCTGAAGACGCAGTATGAGTGTCTTAGTAGGCCTTCATGTCTTTATTATCTAAAAAAATATATAACCAATCAGCACTACCCCCCAGTTCCTTAATAATTGTGAAGAACTATCCTCTTCTTCTTTTCTAAAGCCCCATTTCATTTTCTGGCTTCTCTTTGGATGAAAGAGTAATCATGTAATATTTGCCAAAATAGCAGGTAGGATGATTGGTGAAAACATTTCCTCATGCCTACCACAGGACAGACAATTCAGAAGATGCAACAGCAGCAGCCTTCAAAGAGTAAAGGTCAAGGATGGTCTCAGTCACAACTGCAAAAAAGAAAGTGAAAGATGCCTAAGCTTGTGGCTTTTGGGACAAGAGACTTTAAAGTGAGGTTTAAAGTCATGGACATCATGAGCTGGACTACCCATATTTGGGTTATCATTGCAAATCTACATCATTGTTTGTGTGTGTGTGTGTGTGTGTGTGTGTGTGTGTGTGTGTGTGTGTTTATGTGTTTGTATGTGTGATGTTGAGGTTTGTTTTATTTTTTAATTTCTTGTATGTTTATTTGGTTTGTGAATTGGATTGGAGTTGAAAAGAAAGTTAACAAATATGTATTATTTTCCTCTCCATGTCTAAAAGTCTAAATCAGTTGCTTGAGTCCTCTGGAGACACCTTTGAATTCCTATTCAAAAATAACATTTAAAAATTCATAAAATATATAGGATTGCAAAGAAAACCAATTATATTGAAGTATAGTTAACATCTAATTTTTTTTTTAAGTTAACGTTAAGGTTAAGAACTCCTTCCATAGATTCTAATGGAAATGTCTACCTAGAACAAGTGACAAGGTAGACACTTTTAGTCTTTCCTGTCCCAAAATTCAGCCAAGAAAGCAACATGCTATTACTTTCCTTGGACTTTTTGGTACTGATAAATTTCTCTCTGCCTAATTAGTTCAACTGATATAAGCATGGTACTAATGAAATCAAGATCATAATTTTCATCATTTTATCACATAAGCAAAGATTAAGACCCCTTGACTTGGAAATTTGTTCCATTATATATAAGGAGGAACAAAAGAAAGCATGCCTGGAGAAGGTTAAAACCCACCATTCCCCAGTATTGAAAAATGTGTAAGTGCAAAAAACAATAATTAAAAATACTAATTAAAAAATACTGGAGCCACAAAAGGTAGAAAGCATATGTTAAAATTTAATTGATTTAATGTTTATGCATTATGTATGCTTTAATATTAAAAGATTAAACAATCTAATAAAATGAGAGAGAATGCATAAAAAAACAAAACCCCCACATTCTCTTGCTTACAAGAAAAATACCTAAAAATCAAAAACAATAAAGAATTAAAAAATAATAATAAAAATGCTAGCATAAGGTGTCCTCCTACTAATGAATCAGTGAAGTCATCTTCATATTTGAGGAGTAGTCTATATTCATTTCTTTAAGTGAAATAAGCATTAGCCCTTAAAAATGCTAGTTCTACAGTTGTTACTTTTGGGAAGTCACTGTTATGTGATATTCTAAGTTCATCCATGACCATTCACCACTGAGAAGAAGCTAAGGTTTCCAAGGTAAGATGTATGATAAATATTAAAGATTCCATTGAAGAAAGTTTTCTCCAAAAGGAAAAAATGAACTTATAATGTGATAATTTTTAATAGAAATTTACATCCCTATTTACAATCCTGTTACTCAATTCATCTCTTCTTGTAATCCCTTCAAAACTTCCCTCCTCTCCTATTTTCATAGAACTTTATCTGTTGTACAGTTTTCAGATTGTTGGGGGGGGGCACAGCTCCTCCTTAGCACAGAGAATATCACAACAACTAGTTTCTTTCTTTTTTAATATTTTCTTAACTAATATTGAACTAAGGACAGCTAGGTGGCTCAGTGAATAGAGCACTGACTGAAGTCAGGAATACCTGAGTTCAAATCCAGACTCAGACACTTAATAATTACCTAGCTGTGTGGCCTTGGGCAAGCCACTTAACCCCATTTGCCTTGCAAAAACCAAAAAAATTAATATTGAACTAGAAGAGAATCTAAACTTCATGGATTCTCAGGTTAGATTTGAATGGGGGTAAAAAAGTTGCTTAATTTTAAAGAGATCTTACAATTAAATTAAGAGCATTTTAATAATTCCTAAGTTTACTAACTCTCTCCAGTTTTATGGAATACCATTAATTTAACCAAAAGTTGCATGGGATAGTAAATATAGTAAAAAATATTTTTTAAAATTAATCATGTATACAAATCTTTATACAGTGCCTATTTCATAGATTGGTAGACTTGGGTTCAAGTCTTTGACACATGCTGGCCTTTTGACCCTGAGCAAGTCTCATGATGCCCCTGTGATCTTTCTAGGATTCTAAGGTACAGAGAAGCTGATTACTTTAGTTGAGGGTTCAAAGATGATACAGCAGGTTTTCAGATGGGAACACCCCCATGTAATTATAATGTGGGAAACCCAATTCCCCAAAAGATTGCTATGCAAGCTTAGACATTTCCCACATTTTGACAAAAATAACCTACTCTTTTAAGATCTATTTGTACCTTTCATCTTTTTCATCTGTGTACTCACTGTCCTCATTGCATTCGTTTTTTATCTTGTAAGGTACGATGAAGAGAAATCTTATAAGAGAAGTGTGAGGTAAAATGTTTTCTTCTGCTGTTACTGCTGGTCCCTCTCAATGTGTATGTGTGTATGAACCAGTCTTTCACTTGTAGGTGACCTCAACAAGCTGTCCCTGAAAGGAAGCTGTCCCGTGTCTTGTTGTGTGTTATTTCCCCATCTCTCTCCCTTTCAACGCTGTTGAGGTCCACCTTCTTTGCAGCTGAAACCTGCTAAACAAGACACATCCTTGAATTGGCCCAGGCTGCCAGCTCACATTCTGAGTGCTAGACAAAGCAAGAGAATGCTATTTTTTTCAGCTTTATACAACACGCATGTCTCAAATCCCCTGCTACTTTTCTATCTGTCTTCAGATGAAGGAATTTGCAAAATAAAATTACCTAGCAATTGAGTGGGCAGGAATGACACTATAATTAATAGGAGTGTTTCTCCCAGGCTTAATCCCCCAGGCAAATGTTTGAAAAGTCTATTTATATACATGTAAACCACACTAATGTTTTGCTTTGCTTTGCTGAGTTTTTTCCTCTCATGCTCTGCTTGCTTCTTTTTTTATTTCTTTGAAACACCCATCATTTTTGCTCGTGCAGACTGGATGAAGAGCTGAGGGAAGCATCCGAGAGAGCTAAGTAAGACTCTGTTTGCTGCTTGGCGTTGCCTTTGCTCATTTTTTCAGGAATGGATTGGGAGGAAAACTGCATGTTTGATGCTTATACCTGCGTCCAGAAATGAGTGCCGTTCTTTAAAAACAAACTGCCCCTGCTTCCCAGCAAATCCAGGCTCCTTTAATCTAATTGAACTTTGCTTGCCCTTGGTCTCGACTATTTTGACGAATGTAATTATGGTTGGTTAAGATTTCTTGAGCATGCATAGTATTTAGGTACATATTAGCGCATACATTTTGGTCCCCTGCCTTCTGATCTTGCGCTCTCAGGCATCAAACTCAAATGGAAAAAAAAAAAACCGAGGACCACTAATCCCTCCCTAAGGACCCCTTGCTGGCCAAATACTGACAGTTTTAAAATGGAATGTTATTATGCTTTGTTGTATTTTTATTTATTTTGTTAAATATTTCCCAATTACATTCTAATCTGGTTTGGCTGCACTCAGGCGTGCTGGGCCACCTGCGACTACCTGTTTAACACCTCTGCTCTAAGGTACTGTAGTATCCACATGCCATACAACCATCAATAATAGCAAAACCTTACTAATGCTAAGGAACTGGAAGGTCAAAGTGAATGAATAGAAAACTTAAATTTGTTATATTTTTTACAAGAGAGGAAAAGTGGTGGTGTGGATAAAGAACTTTTCTGGGAGCCCAGAAAAATTGGGGTTCAAGTCGCCTTTGATTGTATAACCTTGGCCTCCTCAATTGTCCTCTCAGTATTCCAGGTGACTGAGATTATAAGTGGTAGAGAAGGAATCAGATTTCATTGGTAACAGGGAATTTCCTCATGTGGAAATTCGCCATTCATGTTTATAATAAACTTAGTTTGGTAGTTTTTTTTTCCTTTAAGATTAATAAGTAGATACTCTCTGAAAGCTATTAGAAGGAATAGATGAGAATTATTTTTAATTATTGTATTGAAAGACTACTGTTCTTGGGGAGCTATGTTCAGTTCAATAAATTATCACCCACCCCACCCCGAAACTTTTGCTTTGACTAGGAATTTAACTGACAAGCCCAGTCATGGTAGACATTTCTATACATTATGATTTCATTAATTGGTTCATTTGTATAAATTCTCAAGCCACCTAACACAGAGGATAATGGCTTAGGTTAAGAAGAGCTGAGTTTGGGAGGCTAGGTGGCACAGTGGATAAAGCACCGGCCCTGGAGTCAGGAGTACCTGGGTTCAAATCCGGTCTCAGACACCTAGCTATGGCCTTGGGCAAGCCACTTAACCCCATTTGCCTTGCAAAAAAAAAAAACCTTAATAAAAAAAAAGCTGAGTTCAAATCCTACCTAGAATACTTACTAACTATGTGACCCCAGGGAAGAGATTCAACCCCAGTTGACTTCAGTTTTCTCATCGGTAAAGTGGAGGTGATAATATCAATAATCTCCCAGGTTAATCTGAGGAGTGAAGGAGTTAATGTGTGTAAAGTACTCTGTCAACTTTAAAATACTATATAAATTTGTCACTTTTTAAATCTTCAGGCATCATAAGATTCTAGCTGTTAGCTATTATACATATGCTTTCACACACACATTTACTCTCCTTATGTACAACACTCAGGTACTATGTTAATTTGTGGTATTACTAGATTGTCACCTGAAACAGATGTAGTTTTCACTGTTCACTCACCTCCTAGTTTTCTGTGAGAGCTTTCCTTCCCAATGCCAATCAGCTAGGCTGATGTGACTTTGAATAATATAAATTATATTCCAAGTAGAATTGATTTTGCTTTTATTGAAGTTTTTAGTTGAAATCTACAATTTTGCACCTCTTTGGTATTAGAGTGAGGAAAAAAGCCATCAAATAACCGATAAACTTCATGTTGGCTACACTGCATGAACAATTGAAAGTATTTCCTCCTTCCTGACATTTACTTGCACCTAAATTTAGTATCAAGTATTAGAGGAAACCCATTAAAGAAATATGTCCTTATGTTTCTGATTCATATTCACAGTGACTGTGTGATAGCCTGTTTTATGGGTTAAAAGGGTTATTAAATAGTATTTATTGAGTAATGTTTAGATTATTGCATTAATCTAGTCTCTCCTAGAAGAATATCTTCCTTGATTGCTAAACATTTTGCTCCCTTTCAATACAGTGTGACAGTTTTTATTTGGGAATTTTTTTAAGCTTTTGTTTTTTCTCAAATCTCTCCCCTCCCCATTTTACCTTGCACTGGAAGGTCATATTATATATGGTCTGTCAGTTCTTTTCAAAGTAAGGTAGAGAGAGCATTGTTGTTCTAACTACAGACCTACCTTACAAGCATCATATTTTCCCTCATTTTCTGTGAAATAGCGAGTGGTTCAGGATTTCAAGCCTGAAGCATCTATCCAATTCGGTCCTTGCTTCTATTAATACTGAAGTTATGTCTCTAAAGCATTAGAAATGCATCTGCCTAATTGCAGACATGCAAAGAGGAAGCACCCAGGTTGAAGAATCATGTCCTGTGTGTTATGTAGCAATGTGCTAGGAATTCTAATTCTGATTTTGGTACTTAGTTCCACTTTGTCTTAAGATTTGTTTGCCTCATGGCAAACATATGTTTTTGTCAGAAAATTAACCCCACCATAGAGTTGTGGTGGCAATGTGAAAACTATACCACTTCTTCCTCTTTCATTCCCACGTTTGTTCCCAAAGGTTTGGAAGAGTTTTTCTATGTCAAATATCCATCCTTAACTTCCCTTGAGTTACCTTGGTTGAGTTCACAGCCATAACCACTTAAACACCATGACTAACCTCACCTTGTTTTTTAGTTACACTATTAATTTAATTGATAAGCCCAGCTGTTGTACACAATGAAATGCATTCTGAATTAATTGATTAATCTCAATAAATTCTGAAGCCAAGTCACACAGAGGATAAAGTACTGATTTCTCATTTCTAAAGTTCTGATATCTAATTTCCCTAATTCTATACAAACATGTAGGGAGGGAAAAGAAATCTTTAGAGACTAAAAAAAATATGCTTTAAGATATTAGTTTCTTGTGGAAGAAAACTTAAAAATAAAAAAAAGATTGCCTTCTCTACCGAATGTTCTGAATGCTTTGTAAAGGAACCTAATATTTAATCATATAAGTGACAGATCCATGACATATTGATATATATCAGTTGATACATAAGTAGAGCACTGAATAATTGCTGTATAAATATGGATAATACTTTCTTTGACAGGATGCACAAGTGCCAAATAGACCATAGTTTGATAGGTGAAGCTAAATTTTGTCAAAGGTTGAATTCAGTCCATCAACAAATATTTATTAAGCACATAATTATGTAGTAAGCTTTGTACTAAGTGCATGGTCTTTCTTTTTGAACTAGCATAGGAAAAAAGCTTCAGATATTAGGGGAAATCACTTTTTAAAAAATTAACTGATTTGTATTTTTCTCTCACAATGCTTTACCTCCTTCCTGAACAATATTTTGTTTATGATAATAGCAAAGAGAATAAACACATTTAGCCCAATTCAGTTAGTTCATGGGAGTATGTTAGCATAAACTATGTTTGGAATTCAGAGAGAGATGACACAGCATAATATTTTGGCTTAGAGAATCGATCATGTCAATAATTCATTTCCACATAATTGAGGGTTGACTGTAAACATTCTTGCTAAATATAAGAAAAGCCCCTTAATGAAAGGCTACATAGAAAGAAAAATGTTTCCTTGTTTGAAGCTGAAAATAAAATCTTCCAGTCATATTTATTTTCATTCAATGAGCTACAGAATTGTAATTAGAGTAAAGTAGAAGTTCTTTCTGGGTCTAGGGATTATAGAATGTTTGGAGGAAAATGACCTTAGCAGTCATCTGGTCTTTTCTCCTAATTTTATCATTACAAAAGCCTGAAGCTCAGAGAGGGCAAATAGCCCATCCAATGTCTCACATAAATGATGCCATGACTCCAAACATGTACACTGAGCCTCTTCCCACCACATTGCAGCTGCAGAGTCCTTAAAGTATTCACATTTCACTTGTCTTTTGTACTTCCCAAATCAAGGTTAATTATTGTTCAAAAACAAAGTAGATGCCCAGAGAACATTGTCTTTTTCAAGTTTCTAGACTGTTTAACAATTAGTACTGTGTAAATGATAGCTTGATATTTAAAAACTTGACAAATTTCTGAAATATGCTATGCCTGCGATATGGTCACTGTGGGGGGAAAAATGTTCACTGCTGCCTCTTTTCCCTTGTATCCAGAGCTAGCTGCCTTTCAAATGATCCAGAAATGTCTTCTATGGAGCAGGAGTAAGAAATACACTATTCATGGCAGCTCTGTTCTTGATTGTAATAAATTGTGGCTGCACAGTGACAAAGAGCTTTGAGGAATGGGTAAACTCATCTCAGTTGTCCAGCTAGCCTTGATGTTTATACTTTCATTAGTTGCTAGTAGAGAAGTCAGGTTTCCATGAAGTTGGGTTGACTCATTGATGCTTAAGAGCACCACCTCCACAGTCTGAGTTTTACTTACCTGTATCCCAAACTTACAACCTCTTGTAGTGGCCCCAAGAGCCCTGAAACTTCAAGGAAACATAATTTAACTTGTATTTGTTCCCCACCCCCACCCCATGTAGTGTTTTATTCAACTGAATTTGAGATCCTGGTTTATAATCTATTGTATAGCTGGAAGAGATCTTGAAAGCCTTGTAATCTAACCTCATATTATAGGAGATGAAATAGGTTCAGGATTTATCCAAGACCACAAAGGTATAAGTGCCTGAGGCAAGAGTGAAACCCAGGTCTTCTGACCTGTATTCCAAAGGGACCATACTACACCATCTCCTAATATGTCAATCACTTCTTGAATTAATTGATATCATCAATGACAGTTTGTGTAATGGTACATTTCAGGCTGCTTGCCCCAGGGGTCAATCTAATTGTGGTTCTGACAGAAGAGATTGTTTCTACTGACATCTCTTTTGAATTATGTACCAAAGACAGATTCAAGATCAGGTTGGAGGGGTGGCTAGGTGGCGGAGTGGATAAAGCACCAGCCTTGAAGTCAGGAGTACCTGGGTTCAAATCTGGTCTCAGACACTTAATAATTACCTAGCTGTGTGGCCTTGGGCAAGCCACTTAACCCCATTTGCCTTGCAAAAATCTAAAAAAAAAAGATCAGGTTGGGGATGGAGAATGAGTAGGTAAATCAACAGTATATTGTTGATCATACAAATTATAGTTGGAAGGAGTATTAGAAATCATTTAGTCCAAACCTTTCCTTTTAAAAGATGCAGGGACTTTGGCTCAGAGAGGTGAGGGAAAAATGATAACTTGTCTAGTGTCACAGAGATAATAAGTAGCCATGTCAAATCTAAACAACATACCATGATGCATCCTTTTAGTTTATTCTAGTAAGTTTAAAGATCTGATTTTAGATGCTTACTATCTGTGTGACCTCGTGTAAGTCACTGAACTTCATTTTCCTCATCTGTAAAACAGGGCATTCTCTTAGATGACTTCTGGTAATAAAAATTGCAACCCATCCTTTCCTGACCATCCTTTGTGGCTCTTGAGGCAACTAGCTATCCATTGGACAGAATATTGGTTTTTGAAACAGGAAGAATAACTTTAAAACTAGCTGTATGACCTTAGGCAAGTGATTTAACTACTCTCAACTTCTTTATCTCTAAAATGAAAATAATAATAGCACTTGATGAGATTATAGTAAGGGTTAAATAAGACAATATATTTTCTGTGGACATGATCAAAGTGAGAATTTGATTTGCTTGATTATGACTATTTGTTCCAAGTGATTTTTCCCCCTTCCCCCTAAAAGGAAAAGTGATGGGAAAGAGAGAAAATAGGGTTTTGCTCATTAATTTTTTAAAAAAATTAATTCTGAAAAAAGGATGCTTAATATATTTTAATATACTATGCAAATGCTAACTATTATTGGTAATGATAGTGATATTATTGTTATCATTATTATTATTATTATTATTTCCTCCTTTTATCCACCCATAGAAGTTAAGTCTAATATTTGGCATTTGAAACTGTAGTTTCCATTGACCCTGTATAAGCAAAAAGAAATTACATAAGATTGAGGGACCCTTTAGTGTTTTCCTTTGTTTCATGGGTTGCCATGGCCAAAGAATGTATTATCATATGGCTACTGGCATAAATTTCAAGAACTCAGATGACCATCATATCAAAATTAGATGCATATGAAAGGAAATTCCAGAAGAAAATACTATATTTTTGCTTGTCAAGTGCTTTTGATTTTTTTTGGGGGGGGGGGATATTGCTTTTTATATAGCTAAATAGGGCAGCCATTTTACCATAGTATCCTAACAAAGAATCATAGAATTTGAGAGTGTAAAAGAAACTTAGAGATTGGGGCGGCTAGGTTGTACAGTGGATAGAGCACTGGCCCTGGAGTCAGTAGTACCTGAGTTCAAATCTGGTCTCAGACACTTAATAATTACCTAGCTGTGTGGCCTTGGGCAAGCCACTTAACCCCATTGCCTTGCAAAAACTAAAAAAAGAACCTTAGAGATCATCTAGTCTAGTCTATTCCTCTTTGCTCAGAGAGATTATGTGACCTGTCCCAAGTCAAGCTACTGCATGGGGTGCTTCAGGAACTCTGTCGTTTTATCAACATAATCTCTTAGAACTTTTCCTTTCCATGAGTGACCTTCAGTTAAGCTGTTGTTGTAGAATTTTCTATATCATCTATTAACCCTTAAAGCCTTGGAAGGAATGGAACCATCCCAATTCTATTTACTTTGCTTCATGAAATACTGGAGAACCATTCCTATTCCTTTAACTTTCTAATGGACATCATCTGGGATAGCAGGAGTATGGTTTTGACCAAGTGCTGGCTAGACCTGGGAGTCAGGAAGACCTGAGTTTGAATTCCATTTCAGACACTAGTTGTGTGACCCCCAAGAAAGTCATTCTGGACTTCAGTTTTCTCATCAATACAATGAAGAGGTTAGAGTTGATGACTTCTAAAGTCCCTTTCAGCTCAAAATCTATGACCCTATCATTTCTGGATATAGTGAATACTGAATAAACCTGTGCCTATATGGTTAGACACATCAGAAGTATGGAATAAATCTCAAAAATACATCATGGTGGAGAGGGAAGGGGGGAAGCAAGTTTTATGACTAAAAAAGTAAAGTCTAAAATACTTTAATTGGACCCTTTGAAATTGAACAGCTATTTACTGTGGACCACATTTGTCTCAAACCTTTGATGGGAAAGGAATTTGGTGTAGAAGATTTGGGAAAAAAGATCACCCTTTCTACAACATATATAATTTCTCCCTAACCAAATTCCATGCTCCAGTTTCTTGAAATGGCATGGATACTGAATTCTAGAGTTTCAATGCACCCTTCCTGCTGCAACTGTTTTGGAGTTTACCCATCCCTCTGTTTGATCTGTTTTGTTTTATATTTTCATGTATTGGCCTTTTGATTTGGGATGAAAGCAAGAGAAACTTCATCTTAGAGTTCATTTTAGTGCTTGGGGTGGGGCATGCTTTTGGTGTCAGATTCCACTTCCCTCCTTATGAGGGATGTAAACCACTATGGAGAGCCCACTTCCCTCATTCTACTTGTCTCATCTTACCCACCCTTTCTCTTCTTTATTTCTTGAATCCTTTCCTTTTCTCTCTCCATATCTCCAGTACCAAGATCAAGAAAGTGATTAGGATTGGGGATTGGAGAGAAGCTTTTTGCTCCTACCTCTTGTCTTCCTTCTTCCTTCTTGCAAGCTCTAAGTTTTATTCTCTTGGTTTTGAATATTACTCTTCCATGCTTTGGAGAAGGAGGGAGATATGTTGAAGTAGAGAAGTTTATTTTCTTTGGAAGCAATTTATGCTTTTGTAACTGGCACAGGATTAAGATTTAAACAACTTTTGGGGGATACTGAACTAATAGGGTTCACTGCTTTCTCTTCAAAAAAACCAAAAAAATAAATAAAAGATAAGAAAAAACACATTTTAATACATTACCAAACTAGCCTATGGGACATTCTGCAACCCTCAATTTTTAAATAGCCACCAAAATCATGAAAAATAATAGAATTATCCCATGCTTCATGATAGAAAACTGTCCCCATCAATTCTGACCAAAATCTAATTTTCCATAAATTTACTGTGCCATGTTTTCAAAACTAATTCCAGAACTTTATTTATTTTTCGTTCTCATGCATAAATAAAATTTATTTATTTATTCACTTCCTGAAACTGAAAAAAAACATCTCAGTGACAATGTTTCTGTTTGGTCAGCATTCTGAATTACTAATTTCATCATCAGCTGTGGGCTTCAGATTTTACTATTCAGCTTGTTAGAACAAGGTTTTATTTACTTATTTGTAAATCTAAAACCCAGACTTTCTTGTTCCTACATACTGGTTGAGTAAGGTCTTATTCATATAGCTCTTTGTTCATACTGGATTGAACCATTGAATCTAAGGCTATATGCAGAAATAACTATGGGGAATATAAAATGTAAATAACTATGGTGGGTGATAGATTTTCAGTAAGAATCTAGATCTTCCCTGATGGAATTAGATATTCAACAGCTTTGTTATACTCATACGAATCTGGAAAAAAAATGATTATAAATAGGTAATTATCCTCCTGAAAAATCATTATAAAATAATATCTCTAAGTGAACTCAATATTGGTAGAACAGAGAGCATATTCTTTAAGTTTTCAGATAAAGAGACAAATAAACTATAACTTAAGTGAGTGTACAAAAATTCCAATAACTAAGCCAAACAAAATAAAGTTCATTAAGGCATGTGAGAAACAAAAGGTTAAAAAGACTATTCTTTGAAAGAAAAGACTCCAAGGGTCAAAGTAGGTTAAAGTATAGATATTTTATCATGAAACACAATAAATTAAAAAGCAAGCCCACTCTTGGGATAGTATAAATGGTAATTATTATATAAATATGTAAAATATATTACTCAATTGACCAATCAATAGATATTATCAAGTGCCTACTATGCAATGGATACTGTGCTAAGAAAAACAGTTCCTGCCAACAAGGAATTTACAATCTGGTCAGGGTGAATAACATACACATAGATAAGAGTTTAAAAATGGTCAAGGCAGATCTTATGAAGGCCTGAACTAGAGTGGCAACTTGTGTGAATGGAGACAAGGGAACAGAGGTGAAAGTTGTGGTGGAGGTAGAAATGAAAATATTTTGCAATTAATTAGAGATATAGAGTGAGCGAAAGGTGAAGAGGGTTAATGATTACCTTGACAGAAACAGGTAAATTGGAAAGAGGTATGGGTTAGGGGGTGGAAATCAATATGTTCTGTTTCAGAAACATTGAGTTTATGATGACTCAGGGATAGCCATTCAAAATGATGAAAAGGCAAAATGTAATAGAAGACTGATTCTGGAAAGAGACTGGATATATAGATCTAGGAGTCATTGGTTTAGTGATGATAATCAGTTCAAGCTGATAAAGTGACTAACTGTGGTACACTCAAAGTTAAGAGGTGTGATATGACTGATGGTCCTGCAAGGGAGACTAAGAAGTAGTCAGATAATTGCAGAAAACCCAGGAGAATCACAAAAACTCAAAAAGGAGACAAATACCCACATAAAATATGTCATTAACAGAGTCAAATGCTGCAGAGGTTAAGTAGGATGAGAACTGAGAAAAAGCTATCATATTTAACAATTAAGAGATCATTGTTAATTTTGGAAAGCAATTTTAATTGAGTGATATTAAAATTCAGATAACAAAGAATTGAGTAAGAGGAGGATAATGAACTCAGCTAACTTTTTTCTCAGAATTTGACTTGAGAAAGGGAGAAAAAAATTAAGGATTCCAACTTGAGGGAATCATTAGGGGTAGTGAATTTTTTTAATTCCCTCTTTATATTGTATATAAGTCAAATCTTACAGTTCTACAAGATTTTAATACCCCAGAGAAATTCAGAATATTTTGAAGTTGTTTATTATTCTACCATTGTAAAAATGTAAATTAAAAATAATCTGCAGAATCTGATTATTAAACGAAATAAAATTAAGACAGAAAGGTGGTTCCCATAATAGAAAGACTGACCATAGGGAGCTGTACCAAGTGAAATGTTAAGAGTATGGGGTGCTATACATAGGGCACTGCTCACATAGATTCTAAAAAAACTTTGCCTAGTGTCAAATTCCATTATGAAAACATGATATTATAATTCACAGATCACAGACTCATGGGAACAGAAAAATGGCATTGCAAAACTTCAAAACTAGCTTACTCCAACAATTTCTTTTTTGATCAAGATTCTGAACTTGAATCAACTGACTTTCTTTTCTGTACAGTAAAAGAAGATGACAGTTGATATTGATACACAAAATTTTTGATGTTTAAATGATTCTACCTCCTTGGGGCAAACCTTTTGGTTCCTAGAAAATATTTCTGCTGTATTTAACTGAAAATAAAGTAGAACTTTATTGGAAGTTTCATCTTCCAAGCTAACCACTTATTTGGTTTGTCTGAAATAGTTTATTTTTTTAAAGGATACCTTACATTTCACTCATATTATACTACAAATAAGAATGAACCCCAAATCTAAGCTTCAACATGGCCTAAAATGCTTCCAGAGAGAGTCACTATAAAAAAGATTTATCAGCTGTTCTAATATAAAAAAATGAATATAAGCAACTGGAGGACAATTTCATTCCAACTAACTTTCTCATTAAGGTCTTGCATGATTTGTTTAAGGGATTATAGAACGAATGAAATTTTTAAAATGTAACAAATCATATTGAATAGTGACCTCATGCTTTTCTTCTCCCCCTTTTTATTTCCTTCCTCCATCTTGGAAGTATTGAAGCTGAAAGAAAATCTGTAACTGGTGGGGGTTTGCAGAAGAAGATGATTCCTGAATTGAAGCCCTTCTAAAACATATCTACCTAGAAGAGAAGATGTGACTGATGACTCTTTCACTTTGCACTATCTGGTGCCATTGGAAACTTTAGGATGGAGGTGGGGGGTAGGAAGTAGTGGTGATTTCCTTTAATTTAACTATAGTTTTTATAAAATTGTGTGTGTGTATGTGTGTGTTCAATTAAGTTATTATCCTGTGTTTGCCCATTGTGTACCTCATGTGCTCTTTAGTTAAAACCTTCCAAGAAAGCAGAGTTCTGTTTTTAATTGTACTGCTGATTAATATCTCTAACCTCCATCACTCTCTCAGCCTCTTAGGTAAGCCAGAGAGGAGTATTAAGAGATAAGGTACTTTAATTCCACAGGATACTTCTTTTCATTCAAAAGCATTTTAGATGTCTTCCTCTGTTTTGTTAACCCTGTCTATGTAGCTTTCCCTATTCAAATTGGTCCATAGGTCACAAAGAAGAATGTGGAATATTGGTCCTTGAACTGCCTAGTTCAGCAATCAATGAGCATCCCTTAATGAAACTTCCCGAGGAAAAAAAAAACTCTTATTTGAATCCAAACCAATTTTATTTTCTATTTATCTGACAACTTTATTTTTCTTAAAATGTAGTATTTTAAAAAACTGTTCATTCCACAGTGACTAAGGAGGCATCCTAAGACTGGGGGAGTTGAAATGTACCATGTGCATGGTTTTGTGAGTGTTGTCTTAACTTTCGTCCTTCAGTCTGGACTCTTAGTGTTAGTCCTATCTGAAAATATTAAAAGCATACAATAGCAAACACAGAATAAGTCAACCACTCATAAAAACAAATTTGCTATAAGATTCTCTCCTCTGACCATAGACTTCAATGTGCTCTTATTTATAAAACACAATTCCTTCAATATACTCCATCTTATATCATAACTTCATTTTGAATTTAGGGGCCTCTATCATGCACATTTTTGTTTTGACCAATTGTATTTAAGTATGTATTTACCAAATAGAACAAATGAGTAAACATAACTAAATTTATTTTCTGTTTTCATGAGTGACATGAATTATACAAAACCCCTTTTATACTATTTGGGAGTAAAATGTATAGCTTTTTGGAAAAAAGGCAAACCACTGACCAAAAAATGTTAGTCTGGCAGTATTTACTTGCATAGCCAAAATAGAGGCTGTCTTAAAAAGCCCTTAATGGACAACATTTTATGGTAATCTCACTTTTTCCCCCCCCTGGATATATGTTCTTAACTTCCAATACTTCTGATCATTGATGGACTAAAATGAATGAGAGAATCATGAAAATAAAGATGTACCTCCCCAGCACTGCTAAAATCAAAGATTTAGAGAGGATTCCAATTTTGATTCCTTGGAATGATGGTTCTTTACCATTTCTGTGACAGAACTTTGGAATCTCAAATACTCAAATGGGTCTGTGATCTCATCAGTTTGGAAGTTCTCTAACCACCTGCACAATCCTCACTTTATTGATGCCAGTCACAGTGCCTTGGTGGTTGCCCAACTGGACAACTTTTGCCCAGGTTCCCCTATAGATTCACTATGGCGTTCTGTCCAAATTTTGGATTTCAAATTGAATTTAATAGTCTACTCTTTCTAACTTTTATTCCTAAATTCTCTTTTTTCTATAATCAGTAGACTTTTCCTTCAAATCATCTCCAGACCTTTCTGTGTTTTGACATTCTTTAGCCAACATCTATTACTCCTGGTTGCTTTTAATTGACAAATGTGCCTGTGATTAAATCATTCCTTCCAGATTCTGTAGATCCCATATCCAGCCCTACCTCACACTTCCAAAAATTCCTGCCCTAGGGAGAACTGACCATCTCAAGCTATTGTATCTGGAAACCTAGTACAATTCTGGGGAGATAAACTTGAGAGCACATATAAATTAGTAGAAGGCAGAGGGCATTTCCAATTAGAGAAAAGGCTGAAATCTCACCACTGGACATTGCTTTTGTTTCATATAGCCCAAATAATCCACATCGTTGGCTTTATCTTCACTGAGTCTACCTTGGATAGCTTTACAAGTTAGTGACTTTCCTTGGACTTCTCCCATTTGCATGCTAGTTCTAATAATCAGTTCTTTGCTTTTTTATTCCACTAAAAAGTTAAATTAATTCTGCTCTCAATTCAAAAGAATCCAAGGAGATGAAAATAATAAATATATAGATATTTATACTGACCTTCACATTTGCTCTCTGGTTGACTTTTGGAAACTGCCTAGCACTTTACCAGTGAGTCAGTAGTTAAAGGAATGAAGCATTTGGGGGGGGGGGCACAATATTCTTACCTTACACATGATGCTGTTGCCCATAAAACACTTCCCTTAAATGAATAAGCAAAATTTTTCATGGATTAAGCACTCAGACAGGGAGAAATCTTGTTTGAAGGCAGCAGCTGGTAGTGAGGAAAAAATCCTGAAGCTCCTATTGAAGCCATATGATGTTTAAAACTAGGTTTGACAATAAGACCTACTTTAAGGCTTATTAGAAAGTCTACTTGGAGGTCTCATCTTTAAGAGATTTTAAATATTCAGCTATGATAATATGTTTGCAGTTATATCAATGCCTCCTGTAGTCATTTCACATAGAAACACTTAGAATTGCACAAATTAATCTTTTATATACAAATGAGTTTTTCTACTATGTATCAGTTTGCTCAGAATAAAGTATATCTAAACTATTAGATTTTGATTTGGTAAAGTATCTATCTATCTATCTATGTATAACAATGCTGCCTAAATTGTATAGATTAACCAATACAGAAATATGTAATAATATTGTATGTTTGGCCTCTCTATAATTCTGAAATAAAAGTTGCAATCCCTTCAGTGTATTTCCTTTTTAACCTTATAAGGATTTTTATGCAAATTCATAAATTTGCATATTAAATGCAAAATGTTTATGGGAAACAAGCTTTTATTATGTGCCAGTCACAGTCCCCAAGAAATTCACAGTCTAATGGGAGAGAGAATATGCAAATAATTATATTATAAACAAGGTGTACATACACAAACATATATACACACACAATAAATTGGAGGAAATCAACAGGAAGGCAGCAGAATTGAGAGGCACTGGAAAAAGATTTCTTGCAGAATATGGTCTTTAGCTGAGACTTGAAGAAAGCCAAGAAAGTCAGACAATGGAGTTGAGGATGGAAAACAATTCTAGACATGGAGAACAATCAGGAAAGTGCTGAGTCTGGAGATGAAATGTCTTGTATGAGGAACAGCTATTGTTTATGGTATTTCTATTTATTCCTTAATAGTTGCTTAGTTCAAACTTTTTTTTTTTTTTTTGGTTTTTGCAAGGCAAACGGGGTTAAGTGGCTTGCCCAAGGCCACACAGCTAGGTAATTAATAAATGTCTGAGACCAGATTTGAACCCAGGTACTCCTGACTCCAGAGCTGTTGCTTTATCCACTACGCCACCTAGCTGCCCCCCACTACGCCACCTAGCTGCCCCCCACTATGCCACCTAGCTGCCCCAAGTTCAAACTTTTGATCCTACCTATTACCCCAAATTAACTTTGGTTCAGGATTAGATTGAATTCAACATGCATTTATTATGGACCTACTAAGCAAGAAAATATGCTAGGATTGAGGATAAATAGACAAAAAATAAATATCCCTTGCCCCCAGGGAACTTATATACAAATATAATGTTAAAAATACTGTTGTTTTTCTGGGTTGCCAACACTCTGTATTAACAATTTCCAAACCTGTAGGAGCTGCTACAGTTGTTGGTATCCTCCTCTAGTGTTATGTTCTCTCTTACACATGCTGGGGTAAAGTGATACCTGGCAATCCTTGAAAGATAATCAGTTTTTTAACACCTCCCTTCCAGTCCTTTCTCCCAAATAATTAAGTCACCTAAGGAATTGCAAAATCAGGTTAGTGAATCCTTGCTGTGGCATGTTCTCTTTTCCCAATAGGTACCTTGATATTAAGTGTGTATCTCCTCCCTGAATTATTGTTGAGTTAAATCCATATGGTCTGCCAAAACTTGACACATCCATTCATTTTCAGTATGTACAAATCTTTGTTAATGTTCCATAATATACAGACATGTACTATGGAGATATTGTACTGTTCTGAGAAGAGGAAAAATAGGTGGGTCATTATGTATGATGGAAAGGAGGAAATACTTTTCTGGAGTAGACACTAGCTTTCCATTCAGGTTGCTCTAATAAGTAACTTGCAGCAATGGAAGCTAGTCTTGGAAAAAAAAAGTGTTCCAGGTCATAATGAATCCCTAAGGAATCATTTTATTTTGCATTTATCCTTGTTCTTACTCATTTTAGCTGAGGTTGGAGGTATTAGTTTGGTATTGCTTGCCAGGAATAAGTAAGTGACTCCACCCTGAATTGCCTCACTCCCTGTGGCTGTTCAGCTAATTTTTTACGATTATTTTTTGATGCAAAAGCAAGGGATTTTATAGAATAAGAGGCTAACCTGTGAGCACAATTTTCCTAAAGAGAACCAGCATCTATTACTCTGACACTCCATGAATCGTTACAGTATGCTCATTAATATAAAATAGAGATTTTTAGAAGCAAAATTTTCATTCAAAAGAAGACATATAACAATTTTTTTTATTTTTGAAAGATTTTATTTATTTTGAATTTTATAATTTCCCCCCATCTTGATTCCCTCCCCCCACCTCTTACAGAAGGAAGTTTGTTAGTCTTTACATTGTTTCCATGATATGCACTGATCTAAGTTGAATGTGATGACAGAGAAATCATATCCTTAATGAAGAAACATAAAATATGAGATATAGCAGAATTACTTAAGATAACATTTTTTTAAATAAAGGTAATAGTCTTTGGTCTTTGTTCAAACTTCACAATTCTTTCTCAGGATACAGATGGCATTCTCCATCACAGATATCCCAAAATTGTGCTTGATTGTTGCCCTGTTGGTATGAGCAAGTCCAATGAGGTTGATCATCACTCCCATATTGCTGTTAGGGACATAACAATTTTGACCTAAAATGTGAATGGATTAAATCACTCAATATAATGGAAGAAAATTACAAAATGGATATATAAATAAAAACTAACAATTTGCTAATTATAAGAAAAACTTAATCAATAATCAGCATTTATTAAGTATATATTAAGAACCAGACAATGAATTAAATGTTTGAGATACAAATTCAAAGTGTAAAAAAAAATCCCTACAAGCTTACATTCTAATAGAGATTAAAAGTATATAACTCTATGTTTATATAAATGTGTACACAAATATACACATTATGGCATAGCATACATATGAAGTGAATAAACATGAATTTTTGCAAAGTGACAAAATATGTGATAGTTTGGGCAAAGAGACATTAACAATTGGAATCAGGAAAGCCTTCATTTAGAAGAGGGTATTTAAACTGCTTCTTAAAAGAATATAATACTGTGAGGTGAAAAAAAGAAGGAAGCACATTCTAGGCTTGTGGCAAAGAGGCAAAGAGATGAGAAATGGAGTGTTACCTAAAAGGAACAGTTTGAAAGAAGATCAGTTTAGCTACATAACTGAGTTTAGGAGGCAGAGTATGATCAATGAGGCAGGATTGTTCAGAACAGACTATAAAAGGATTTAAAAAACTAAATAGTGGAGTATATATTCTATCTTGAAGGCAGTAAGAAGTAAATCACGTTGATTGAGTAGAGGAATCAGAAAATTATTTTGGAAACAATCTATAGGATAGGCTAGG
This sequence comes from Macrotis lagotis, assembly GCF_037893015.1. Classification (NCBI taxonomy): domain Eukaryota; kingdom Metazoa; phylum Chordata; class Mammalia; order Peramelemorphia; family Peramelidae; genus Macrotis; species Macrotis lagotis. The sequence continues at coordinate 40,070,857 of NC_133665.1, forward strand.
ATAGTGAGAGATAAGTCTAGCAGACCAATTAGAAAGCTTTTTGCCATAATCTAGGCAAGAGGTGATGAGGGTTTGAACTAAGGTGGTAGATGTGTGAGTAGAAAGAAAGGACTCAAATGTGGGAGTTTCTGTAGATATAGGAATGGTAACATTTGGCAATTGATTGTGAAGCTGGCTGAAAGATTGACTCCGGCGGTTTGTGAAAGACTGTGGATTTGTCAATTCATAAAGAATTCACATGGATTTTTTATCCAGAGGTATAAGGAAGGGCAAAAATTTTATTTCACAATTATTGTAAATGTTTAAAGTAATAAATATCAAAGGAGAGAGATTTGAATAACAAAATGAACTAGATTTCCCATAGAAATTCAGAGAGTTCCTTAATAAAGCAGTGAGGTCTAGTGAAGTTTAAAAAAGAGGGGAAGGGGGCAGCTAGGTGGCACAGTGGATAGAGCACCAGCCCTGGAGTGAAGAGGACCTGAGTTCAAATTTGACCTCAAACACTTAATAATAACCTAGCTGTATGACCTTGGGCAAGTCACTTAACCCCATTGCCTTGCAAAAAAAAACAAATTAAAAAAAGAGGGGGGAAGACAGTGCAAGGCCACTTGTAGCTGGGCTCCTAAGGGCAGCAGCAGCAGCAGCAGCAGCTGCAGCATCAACTATAATAAGTTGCACAAAGAGAACAGTAAAAGGGCATGTTCTTAGAGAATGATAAAAGAGGAGTTGGAGGGAGGAGTTAAGATAGTCTCTATTGTCAACCCCCTATCAGAAGGAATTGAGGTGCTAGATAACAATGAAAAAGAAATCAGTAGTTCCAGGCAAGCACAAATAATATTTCCCTTAATATTTCCTCTTTATCAATTGGAAATGTGGGATGAGAATATAGAGTCTAGGATGTGAAGCTGTGGGGTGAAAGAGTCATTGTGCCTTACACTGAAATAGGAAAATTTGGAAACGGAATATTTGGAAATAAAGATGATAAACTCATTTTGGGCTTATTGAAAAATTCTCTCTCTCTCTCTCTCTCTCACACACACACACACACACACACACACACACACACACACACACACGACATTCAGTCTGAAGTGTCCAAAAGGCAATTGATGATGCAAGACTGAAGCATGAGAAAGAAATTAGAACTTCCTATAGATCTATGAGTTCTCAAAGAGGACCAAGACATCAAAGAGATGATATTAAGACAAACACATGAATTGGATTTGAGTGAGGGTGCTGTGCTAAGCCACCAGTCTCACTTTCTCCTCTAGAACCATCTGGGTCTAGTGATCAGATATGAATCAGGACAACTGGAGATGGCCCTGGTTGTGAGGCAATCTGCATAGAGATTCTAAAAGAGAGATTGTTGTTCATTCTTCTTTCTGGAAGAGGACCAATGACATCAGGAGGGTGATGTCTTGACTCACAAGTGAATTAAGGGAGGCTGGGCTGTGCAAAGTCAATAGTCCAGTCCTCTGAGTCCAGTGGCAAGACTTAGTTCAGGACAATTGGAGATGGTCCCAGATGCCATGAAAGACCTTGACTTTTTAAGTTATCTTTCCCAGGGGTCAGTTAGTCTGAGACAACACCCATTCAGTGATTTAAGACTAGATAAGAATTGAGGCAAAAGATGTCTACTTAAAAGAAATGGTCTGGGAGGGGAAACCCTCAGGGCTTCTGGCCAGAACAGAAATAATTGCTATTTATATTCACTTTGAGCCATCAAAACTCAAACTATAAGCAAGTGAGGCTTGGGCTGGGACCTATTATTAGCCAATCTGAGAAGGTCAGATTGACTTTGAATATCAACAGGCTTTAGCAAAGTCTGGTTTTCCAGAGTTCAATTTCGAGAAATTCTAAATGAAACTGCATGAGACAACAGAGTTAATTATCCCAGTTTTGGGGGGAGGATGGGGGGAATAAATAAGGAAGAAAAAAAATCTAGACCCTGTTAATCATAATTTTCTTAAAAACACTGGTTCAGAATAGAGCTGGGCTTTAAAAAGTTACAGAACTCTTTCCTTCCAAGAAGCACATTTGAGTCCAAATAGAGGCCTGCCCTTCCTCAAAATTCTGGTACATCCCAGTCACAGCACAATTATTGTTAAGCATAATTTTCTTAGGCTAAAAATGAAATAACAAGTTAGTTTTATCCACGAAGTTTTATTCTCTGGGATCCTACTGAACCCATGAATGGATGGTATCATTAAAAATACCAGCCAAGAGCTTAATGAGGAAGCAATATTCATAGAGATCTTACAAAGGATCGTAAAATTTTGGCAGCCAACCAAGAAGGTTACACATTAGCATATAAAGTTATCATTCATTTTTTTTATTTTATTTTTTTTTGCAAGGCAAATGGGGTTAAGTGGCTTGCCCAAGGCCTCACAGCTAGGTAATTATTAAGTGTCTGAGACAGAATTTGAACCCAGGTACTCCTGACTCCAGGGCTGGTGCTTCATCCACTGTGCCACCTAGCTGCCCCTATCATTCATTTCTTTATTATTCTCTAATCCATTCATAAGATCTGTTCTATGTCAGAACTGACAAAGATCCAATTAGCAACAGGATTACTGTCTTTTCTGACTTGAGATTTTTTGTCAGTAACAGATGTAATATAGATATCTAAAACTTTTGGATTTCTCCCTTTCCAAAATGTCATAAGTATAAAAATTTATTCAGTCTCAGAGAGATAACCAAACCTGTTTTCCTGCCTTCTCAGGATGGTTTTTTACTCTGATTGTTTACACATCTGGGAAAGCCCAAACTTTTAGATGTAATTAGAAGGGAACTAGGCTGTTTCATACAGAGTCTATCTTTAGATTTATAACTGGAGAGAGACACAGATCTTGTGAAGGGCAGAGGGTAACATTCAGACTTGAAAAATCTCAAGTAAAGGCTGATAGAACAATTTTTAATTAGAAATACAGAATTAAAGAGTATCAGACAGACACCCCCAAACCCCAAGATATTTTGTGAGATTTAGGTAATCAGAATTTATATTCCTTTAGACAGAGCACCCACATGTAAAGATATGATTCCCACTCCTGCACTATGCAGACCAGTCACACTGACTTTTTCTTTGTTCCTTAAACAAGGTACTCCAGCTCTCATTGCTAAGTCTTTGCAATGAGCAGCCCACATTTCACGAATGCACTCCCTCCTCATTCCCTCCTAGAATCCTTCTCTTTTTTTAAAAAGCTCTAGCACAAATCTTCTGCAAGAAGCCTTTTCTGATCCCCCCATTTGCCAGAAGTCTTCCCTTTCAAACTTCTTTGTACCTCACCACTTTATATATATTTATGTATTTTCATTTCATATTTATGTTTTATATGTTTATACATATATTGGCACAAAATAAGTGCTAAAAATGCTTGCTTGATGAATTAATTCCTGACTCCATAGTCAATACTCTACCTCAGGAGTGGGGAACCTTTTTTCTCCCAAAGGCCATTTGGATATTTATAACATCATTCAAGGGCTATTTTTGGTCAAATATTTAATTAATTAACCCCTAAAAATCTTTTAGATTTATTGAGTTTCCAGTCCCACCTGTAGTTGTCTTGGGAATGCCACACTAATACAAAGGTTGAAGGTTCTCTATTCCCTGCTCTACCTGAAGAGAAATTATTAAGAGAAATATGCTGATTTGCAACCCAATATTATCTAGCACCTCAACCCCTACTGAACTAAAATGTCACCTTCAATATAAAATTTTAAATTCTTTCTCAAATTCACCCCAAGGTAATCCCATGGTGGAAGCAGTGCTGAGATGGTGAGAATTTCCTCAACCCTTTTTCCAAGACATAGGCCATGCATTGATCCCCTATATAAATCCAACCTTCACTAATGGAAGTTGCTATAATGAGCCCAGTTGTGCTTGCTACTGCCCCAATTTCTTTTCCTTTTACCTTTCTCCATCTTTATGCTACTTAGCTGCTCCTGAGAAAAGTCCTTTTGCTCATCCCCCCAGGGCATCATCCCACTCCCTTTATTCCCTCTGTCCTTTAACTTCTACTAACCATCATAATGCTTAAATAAACCTTTTTTTCCTCTAAATACTTCTGGTCCTTTTGTGAATTAATCAAATATTCAAACCCAAAACATTTTAAACTCCATCTTTGAATTTAATGGCCACTATTCCATACTATCCTTCTCTCTGGTAAATTTGCTACAGTTAAAAGATAAAAGATCTAGAGTAAGATCTTTAGTGAAATAGTCAAATCTATGAAGGATTTATGGGGAAATGGGCAAAAATGGTACAAATTTAATAGGCATAAATTCTTCATGATCAACACCTTTGGAAAGAATATGCTTCCATAGAAGTCTTGATGTAAAAAAGGATCTCAATAGATTCTATCTCTGCCCAAACCCCTTTAGTGGCTTCCTATTGATTATCCAATAATTATCCAATTACCCAATTTCTTTAACATGGACTTACACAAACTGAAACTCCCTATCTTTCCCACTCTCTACACAAAACAATCAGACCATATCTTTTATGTATTCAGCATTCTTCCATGTTTATGACTTTGTTCTTACCATATCTTAAATCTGGATTTCCCTCCCTTCCTCACCTCTGCCTGCAGAAAACCAAATTATACTGGTATGAGAAGGTCCTAATAACCTCAGCTGAAAAGGACATTTCCTTCTTCCAGTCTGGCATAGTTTAATAAGGAAGACAACATACAAATAATTGTGTATAAACAAGATATTTACAGAATGAATAGGGGACAGCCTCAGGGGAAGGCACTAAATTTAAGGAGTGGGAAAGAAATCTTACAAGGGTATAGGAGTTTAGCTGAGAATTGAAGGTCAAGTAGAGATAGAGAAAGTTCCAGACATGGCAGGCAGTCAGTGAAAAATGTTTAGAATAGAGAGATGGAGAGTGTGTTCAAGGAAGGACAAGGGGTTCTGTGCCATTGAATCACAAAATGTATGGGAGAATTAAGCTGTACTAAGACTGGAAAGGTAGGAAGGGTCCAGGTTCCAGAGGGTTTGAAAGTCAAGACCATGAAATGTTTTATGTGGAAGATGCATGAGCTACAGATTGATGCACCAGAAACAACTATGTGGATTTGTTTCATGTGATTATTTTTATTGAATATAATGGATTTTTTTTCAGGGAGGGAGAAGAAGAGAGAGAGAGAGAAAATGATACTAAAAAGAAAAAGAAAAAAATCAATGTAATATTTTTAAAACATTCAATAGAGAAAAATAGGAAATTCAGAAGAGAATGTAGACAAGTACACAACCTTTGGAAGTAACATACTGTATTGTATTATATTATTTTATATTGTATTTGTATTATATCTATTGTTATTTTGTATTATATTATGATGTTATATTGTATTATCTTATGCTGTATTATATTATATTAGTATGTGTGTGTATATGTATGTGAATATTTTAAATCTATATGTAGAAGAGAGAAGAGATTCATAATTTCCTTCTGTAGGTACACTCTCAACTCATACTAGGGATGGTCCACTCATACTAAGATGATAGCTTTTCACCCATAAGATTCTAGGTCCTCCTGGAACTAAAATGTTTTAATTCATAAATCCTAAGCAAAATGCTACTCTAAAACTTGTTATTGCTTGCTATCAATAAGTTAGATAGTTTTTAGAAAGGGTCATTTATTAAGGTATAGTAGAACAGTTGAAAAATGTTCCTGAAAGTTGAAGCTATATTCTCCCACTAGTAGATAGATTCCATGTGAAAGTGAACTCAAACCAAAAGAGCAACTGGAGCTAAATGGTGATTCATGGCTCTTGGAGTTCTGCTTACTGTGGAGAATACTCTTTGTATAATACATAGGTAGTATGTGGTTCTTGTACTCCAAACTTTGGGGAGTGTAAGTGGCAAGCTGACAGATAAGAGACACTTAAATGCTTGTTAATTGATTGATTGTTTGGGAATAGGCAAATATGTTGAATGTGAGTGATATTTAACTCTTTCCCACCACAGATACCTCCTTCCATCTCATGTCCTTCTCTCCCTTCCTTCCCCCCCCACCCTTTTCTCCATTAAGAGGAGTTCCAAGAAAATGCTATCCACATCCAGAGGGAAAAAAACTATAAAATATGAATGTAGATCAGTGCATACTATTGTCACTTTTCAAACCTTAATTTTGTTTTTTTCTTTTTTCTCATGGTTTCCCTCCCCACTTTGGTTCCCAACATGACTAATATGGAAATATGTTAAATATGATTGTACATGTATAACCTATATTAATTACTTGCTGTCATGGGGAGAGGGGAGGAAGGGAGGGAGGAAGAAAAATGTGGAACTCAAAAGCTTACAAAGAAAAGAATGTTGAAAACTATCTTTGCATGTAATTGACAAAATAAAATAAAATAACATTTTTAAAACAAAGGAGTTCCAGGTCAGGTTATGTCACTAGATGATTATATGATCTTGTTCAAGTCACTTGATCTTTCTAGACCTGGGTTTTCTCACCTGTGAAATGAGCATGTTGAGTTAGATACGGGGGTTCTTCACTTAAATTTTGTCGTGTACTCCTATGGCAGTGTAGTGAAGCTTACAGACCCCTTCACAAGATAATGTCTTTAAATAAAATTTTAAAAAACCATATGATTTCAAAGAAAATATTTATTTATTGTATTTATTTGTATTTATTTATTGTACACCCTAATAGCAACATGGGGGTGATAATCAACCTTGATGGACTTGCTCATTTCTTTTTTTTTTTTTTAGGTTTTTGCAAGGCAAATAGGGTTAAAGTGGCTTGCCCAAGGCCACACAGCTAGGTAATAAAATTATTAAGTGTCTGAGGCCGGATTTGAACTCAAGTACTCCTGACTCCAGGGCAGGTGCTCTATCCACTGCGCCACCTAGCCACCCCCAAAAAGATTTATTAATGCAATTATCAAAATATCAAAACAAGGGTCCTAGGTTAAGAACATCTCATATTGCATTAAAAAGTCATTTCTAGATCTATCATTCTTTGAATCTCTGATTCTCCCAATCCATTTTCTCTATACTTTCTCCCTTTTTATTTTCACATCTTTAACCTGCCAGTGGTATCCTATGGGTGTAATTTAGCCAGCTCTTGGCACTCCAGGTTGGTTGTTGTTTCTGATTCCTAAGCTATGACTTCTAGCTGACTGTGTGGGGACTGGGTGGGCTGGAGTGAGGTAGAGGAACTTCAAATCTAGTTGCAAATATATGGTGGTAATTGGACTAGATGATTTCCAAAGTCTATTCCAAATCTATCTACTGAGTCTATGACATAGTCAAGATGAGAGGTCCTATGACCAACCAAGAAGCAAGAACTCTTGAGTTCCCAGTTTTGGATCTATTGCCAATTTGTGATCTTGGACAAGTCATTTATTAAGGAACAACTGAATAGGATGTCCTATCTTCCAAGAAGCTTGTCATTCTCAATGATTAATTCCTCACAATCCTCTTCTGAGAAAGGCCTTTACAATCCACAAATGCTGAGAGTCATAGCACAATTGTTGACCTCTGGGTCTGAGCTCAGTAACTCCTTGGATTCAAGAGAAGGATAGTCAAACTCCAGATCTATAAAATGAGAGTTACCAACCATTAGAATGTTGTAACCTGCTCTTGCCAGATACTACTGGCTTCTTTCCTTAAGTGGAGATCAGGAAGCGAGGTGGCTAAAAGGCTAGAGCACTGGCCCTGGAGTAGAGAGGACCAGAGTTCAAATTCTGCCTCACATACTTACTAGCTGTGTAACCTTGGGCAAGTCACTTAACCCTGATGACCTCACATCTAGGGCCCATCTCAAGTCATCCTGATTCATATCTGGTCATTGGACCGAGAAGGTTCTGGAAAAGAAAGTGAGGTTAGTGACTCAGCATAGCACCCCCCCCCCCAAAATCCAATTCATGTGCATGTCATGGCATCACCTCCCTGATGTCATGGTCTTCTTTGAGAATGTAGGACAAACAAGAATTAGAGATCAACAATGGTTCTTTCAGACCTCCAATAAGAGCTGGGAACTACTGGATCCCTAATTACCACTTCTCAAAGTTCTCTCCCAAGCTATAACATTCACTTTCAATTAAAAAGCATAACCAACTGGCCCTTAGGGAGTTCTGTAACCTTATTATGCAAGTTATAATTATAGCAGTTGTTTTATCAACAAATCCAACCAAAAGTATTTATTATAAATATTTTCTGCACTGGTACTAAGCAGAATTGTAGAGTATAGATATATAGAATCATATATTTAGAGCAAGGAAAGGTCATTAGTGGCTATCTGGTCCAACTCCTTCCTTTATATATGAGGGAAACTCAGAAAGGTAATTATTTTGCCTAAGATCATAGAGTAGAGAAGGACCTCTGACTTCAAATCTAGCACTCTTTACATCATCATCTAGCCACATAAATATGAAATTCAACTCCCCATTTAGTGTTCTTTTGTCTTTAGGTGACATGTCTTATTTCCCCTAAAAACTTTTCAAGCATCAAATCCCTCATACTTTCTCCCATCAAACTTCATTCTTCCAATAAAAGTCCCATAAGCCCCTCTGCAGGAAAGGATCTTTTCCTCTGCTATTCAATAGGGATCATTTTCCTGCAAGAGAAAAGGAAAAGGAGATGAAGCTGAGGCTTAGGGCAAGTACTGACCCTTTTTTTTAATCATGAACCTGCATCAACAAAAAGTTGATTCTGTATAGCTGCTTCTAAACACGTCATTTATGAATATTTATATATATATGATTATATAGTTATTTATGTTGATATTTACCCTATAGATATCAATTTATTTATATATATTGCTTGGTTATAATTAATATATATAGTTTCTCATTTATATCTATTTAGTTATACATATATATTTATTTGTATACATATTTAAATGTCTATCTATATAGTTATCTATATTTTCTTATTTATGTTTATATTTATTTTTATATGTATGTATATGTATAGTTATTATGATATACTGTATATTCTATTTAGCTATATAATATACATTTAATTATAAATATGTTATATTTAATTAGTTAAAAGCATATATATTTAGCTGTAAACCTGTTTACTTAATTATAAATATGTACATATTTACTTATTTTTAAAGTACATTCATATGCTATTATACTAATGATGAACATCATAAACTTACAAATAGAATACAAAAAGGATAAGCTTAAATGAAACAATATATTAATGATGTTGAAACTATTTCATAAAATGAATATTAATTATGATATTTTAGTGGAAGAAATATGATTGAATATGTTGTTAATGTCCTGGAGTATTAGAGGTGTAGAGGGTTTAGAACCAGCTCAAAACAGATGGAGCTAATTGTTAAATTTTCAGCAAGGGCATTTTCACCTTAGAAATCAGAAATATTACCCCAAAAAAGGGTTTGCTATGTTGTTTTTGTGATTGTCTAGAGACTTAAGAAATGAGAAAGGAAATGTTAATAATGCAAATTAAATTTAAAAGTATGCATTAAGCATTTTCTTTGGGGAGGAGAGGCAATGCAGGAGAGGCTAGTTGCATTTACTAGCACACTGTTTGAAGGGACCTGGGTCTAACAATCTCTCAGACACTCTCTCCTGGGACCTCTTTTCTCTTATACTCTCCTTTGTTACTTCATCAACTCCCATGTGTTCAACTGATCAAAAGAATACTGAATTTGAAATGAAAACACTTGTGTTAAACTTTGAATTTTCATTTCTTCATCCATAAAATGGGAATAATAATGGTTCCCAAATTAATATATCCCATTGAAATCTCCCTCCTGAACTACGGTTGATATCACCAATTGTCAATTCAATATCTCTACCTCAATGGCCCATTAGTACATGAAAATCAACATGTCCAAAATCGAATTGATCATCTTTTCCCACTACACTTGCCCTTCCTCCAAACTTCTCTATTTTAATTGAGGACATCACCATACTTCCAATCCAACCTTTGGGATTATGAGTTTGTAGTTATCTTTGACTCTCATTTCCTTTACCTCTCAGATCCAATCCTCACAAGTCTTATTTGGTCCCTGAAGGCAACTGAAGCAAAACTGTGAAGTACTTAGAGTTTAGTTGGACATTGAAGATGCCAAGGTCATTCATTACAGAGAGAGAGAGAGAGAGAGAGAGAGAGAGAGAGAGAGAGAGAGAGAGAGAGAAAGAGAGAGAGAGAGAGCCTGAGGAAAAAAATAGGCTCTAGAAATTCATCTTTCTAGAAAACAGTTTAGAACTATCCTTAAAAAAAGTTATTAACCTGTGCATACCCTTTGATCCAGCTATATCAGCTCTAGGCCTATACCCCAAAAGATCAAAGGAAAAAGGGGAAAGAAGGGCAACTAGGTGGTGCAGGGGATAGAAAACTGGCCCTGAACCTGAGTTCAAATATAGTCACAGACACTTAATAATTAGCTAGCTGTGTGAGCTTGGGCAAGTCACTTAACCCCACTGCCTTGCAAAAACCAAAAAATAAAATAAAAAAATAAAAAGGGGCATATATATATAATACACACACATAAATATTTATAGTAGTTCTTTTCATAATAGTCAAAAGCTAGAAATTAACTTTAAATGCAAAATGAGGCCTGATCAAAGTGGAAATTTGTTTATTATACTAGGAGTATTTAATATGTGTTTTCTTTTTCTTTTCTTATTGTTCATTTGGGAATAGGGCAGCAATGAGAGGAAAATAAACGTTGATTAAAAAAATATACACACATAGTGCCTAAGCACAAAGCAAATACTTAATAAAACATTTGATGAACTAATATATGTGCTGGATAATAGTTCCCATTGCTATTATTCTTTACAGCTCTTAATCAGAAAGTATTTGTTAAACATAATGAACCACTCTGCTAAGCATGAGGTATTTGTGGTACTTCAGTTGTTTCAGTTGTGTTGGACTCTTTATGACCCATTTGGCGTTTTCTTGGTAAAGATATTGAACTGGTTTGCCATTTGCTTCTCTAGCTCATTTTACAGATGAGGAAACTGTGACCAGGATCATATAGCTAATAAGTATCTGAGGTCAAATTTGAACACAGGTCTTCTTAATTCCAGTTTCTGTTCCACCTATCTGCCCAAGCATGGGGAATACAAAGGACAAACATACAACCAACCAAACAAAATGTTCCTGTCCTTAAGGAGGTTAAATTTTAATTGAAGGGACAAAATGTACTAAATAAGAATTTACAAGATACATATAGAGTTGATAAAACATCACCTTAGAACAGAGTTTTTATAACCTATAAAACCTTGCTTTTAATTTTCTTGATAACTGCATTTCAGTACAATTTATTTCTTTTGAAATTCTATGTATTTTGTTTTATACATTTAAGGACATTCTTCTAAGAAGGGGGCTATAGGTTTAAGTCAGTTCAAAGACATGGAGATGGGAAATTGAGAATCATTTCTGAAGGGGAGGACTGTAAAGGACTTTCCTTGAAGCAATTACTCTTCGAGGTAGTTTGTTGGTGGGTATTGTTTAGTCATTTTTCAGTTGTGTCTAACTCTTCATGATTCCATTGGAATTTTCTTGTCAAAGATACACTAGAGTAGGGGCAACTAGGTGGCGCAGTGGATAAAGCACCAGACCTGGAGTAAGGAGTACCTGGATTCAAATCTCGTCTCAGACACTTAATAATCATCTAGCTGTGTGGCCTTGGGCAAGCCACTTAACCCCATTTGCCTTGCAAAAACCTTAAAAAGAAAGATACACTAGAGTGGTTTGCCACTTCCTTCTCCAGTTCACTTAACAGATTAGGAAACTGAGGCAAACAGGGTTAAGTGACTTGCCCAGGGTCACCAGTCTAATAAATGTCTGAGGTCAAATTTGAACTCAGGAACAAGTCTTTCTGACTCTAGGCCCAGCATTCTATCTACTGTTTCACCTAGCTGCCCGTCACTGAGGTAAGCAGTGTTTGTTTATTGTTGCCATTTTATAGATGAAGAAATGAAAGTTCAGAATTAAACCCAAACCTTCTTGACTCCAAATACAATCCTCTTGCAACTATCTCATGCTAATCTGAAAGTTGCCTATGGTGGGAGACCCAAGGAAATGGAAAGGTTAGTGGCTCTAAAGACTTATTTTTCCTATTTCTCTCCTACCCATCCTCTCCCATAGCTTTTGTCCCTAGAGCAATCCTGCTACCAACTCTCTGCCTACAAGGTTCAATTAGCATTTTAAAGGGACCATTTCCCCTCCTTCTCTTACAATCACTTTGGGAGGTCTCATTTTATTATTCAGAGGGGAAGAAAAAAGAATTTCAGAAACCACTAGGGTGGTTCATCTCTTTTTAAGTATGTTCTTTCACATACACATGTATTTGTCTAACATTGTCATCAGACAAAGATCACACCAACATTTCTGAGAACTATTTCACAGAAATTTAGGGTCAGAGTGTGACAGGTGAATTAATTTGTTTTGAAAAGGATTTTGAAACTGGCTAATAGGCAGAATAACATATGAGTCAGTTCATCCTTCTGACTGATTTTCTAATTGTCTTTCAGATCTGACCACTTCCTGGTGATTTTCTTGACTAGTTTTAAGCTATGGTGCCTGTTGCCTCTCTGCTCCTCCCTCCTCCAAGATTTCTTTATTGCTTGCTTGTATTGAAATATTCAGAATTGTTTCTATTCAGTAACAGCTAGGTAGCCCAGTAGATAAAGTGTTAGGTCTAAAGTCAGGAAGAACAGAGTTTAAATTCAGCTTCAGATACTTACTAGCTATGGGACCCTGAGAAAGTCACTTAAAATCCATGCCTCATAGGATTGTTGTGAGGATTAAGTGAAATATTTGTAAGATGCTTAGCATACTGTAATTTTCCTCTTTAACATTGTCATTATGTAAACTGCTCTAATTTTGCATAATTTCATTTAAGTCTTTTCAATTTCTTTCAAAACTTACTAATTCATAATTTCTTATGGCACAGTAATATTTAATTCCATTCATATTCCATAATTTGTGAAGCCATTCCCTAATATAAGGACAGTCTGTTTTGGCTACTATGAAAAGAGTTGCTATAAATACTTAGATACATATAGGTCTTTTCCCCTTTTTCTTTGTTTTTGCGGTATAGGCCTAGAGTTGGTTTAGGTGAGTGAAAGGGAACGTACCATTTATTCCCCCAAGTGCATTATCACTTCTACATCATCTCATCTGTCCATTTTTCTTCTGTCAGAGAACCACAACCCTGATTCTTATCACCTCTCCCCCATACAACTACAATAACTTGCTAAATGGTCTCCCTGCAAGCCAAATTCTCCCTTCTTCAATACATCCTCCACACAGCTGCCAAAGCAATCTTCATAAAGTACAGATCTAACCCTGTCATTCCCTCCCTCAAGAAGTTTCAATGGTTCACTATTGTCTCTAGAATAAAATACAAACTCCCCACTTTGACATGTAAAACCCTTTATAATCTGGTTCCAATTTAATTTTTCCTTTCAAAGCTGATAACATGTTGCTCCTCATTCCTACATTCTAAATTCCTGACAAGTTGGACAATAGGCTGTCTCCTGTACTTGATGTTTTCATCTCTAATCTTCATGTCCTTACTTAAGTCCTCCATGCCTAGAATGTTCTGCCTCCTAACAATGAAATATCTGCCTTCTCCAAGAAGATTCTTATGATTCTTCCTTTTAAATACAATTAAAAGGATATTTATTAATTGCCTAGTAGGTGCTAGACAAGTACAGAATATAAAGAATAGAAAAATTAAGATTTTCCTTGCTTCTAAGGAGCTCACAATATTTATGTTGAAAATCTGATGTGTGATTGGGTGGGGACCTGGCATGATTGAGATGAGAGAGCAAAGTCTTCAAATGCATATCAGTAGTAGGAGAGGATCTCTTTTTTGTTGAAGTTTCCAGTGCCTCCAATTAGTCCAACTAATTTTCTTTGCTCTAAATTGGTAGCATGACCCGGGATTATCTCCACTGGATACCTTCTGAACATATACCCTAAAAGGGCTAATGAGAACTACAATTTGTGTTACTTAACCTCAAGTATGTCCATGTACTTCAAGACCATCCTTCTATTCTTTGCTGACTAGCTCTCCAATCAAGCTTCATGTGGCATTCATTCCAATTTCCTCTGCTTTTCTCAATCCCTGAATGTCTCCCCTGAAATACCAGTCTCTCATCTTATGAATCCATTTCTTACTTTACTGAGAAAGATCAAGGTCATCCACCAAGAGTTCCATCTTCTATCTTATTTCACACCTGAAAAACTCTACATTTTTACACATAAAATTTTCTTTTGCTCGTTTCTAACAACAACAACAACAATAATAATAATAATAGCTAATATGTAGCACTTTAAGATTTGCAAGGTATTTCATGTGCACTGTCTCAGTAAATGCTATTACTATTCCTATTTTATAGATTAGGAATTTGAAACAGAGAGGTTAAGAGATTTTCTAAAATTCTTATTAATTCATATAGCAAGTATCTGAGATAGGATTCTAACACAGGTCTTTTTGACTCAAGATCCAGTTTTCAATCTACTCTATCCAGTTATCATAGCAAGAACAGAGTCTTCTTGTTAAGGTTAACCCCTCCATTTATGCCCATTGATCTCTTGAATTCCTTTCTCCAGAATCATAACTAGGAATCTGGAGCAAATTCAGTTGAGTAGGGGAAGGCAGGTGGGTTGGAGAGCATGTTTATGCTATGACCAATCAATCCTATGTATGGTTAAAAGAGACCGGAGGCAGAGGTCATGGAACTTAGATTAAGGAATTGGGAGGCCAAGGAATTTGAGTGTGGAAGGGGTTGAAATAAAGAAAAATATGTTGCACCAGATAATTATAACGATGCTAATGATAGTTATCATTATAATAGTTTGTGACATATTTTACACATTATTTCATTTGATCCCCCCCCACACACACAACAGTCCTATGAGGTAGGGGTTGTTCTTATTCCTATTTTACAGTCCAGGAAAAAGAGACTTAGAGATTTAAGTGATTCACCTGGGGTTCAGATACCTGAAGTCAGTATCTGAGGCAGATTTATGTAGGTGGATGAGAGTGACTTGGATATGGGTAGATGGTAGGAACAAGGACTGGATCAGGATGGACTGAACTTTATAGAAGGAAAAATTGTTGTTGAGTGACAGTGCAGAAGGAAGGTCTGAATGTGGCAATAAGAAGTAAGGAGTGTGACAAGGGTGAATAAGGAGTGTGACTCCTCCAGGTCATAGGAGAGTGTATCAGGGGAGAGGGGAAAAAAGTGCCAAGAGAAATGGGGCCTTCTGGAGAAAGTAAGATTTCAGTGAACACCAGAAGATGGAAGAAATATGACAAGAGACTTGAGATGAAGTGTAGTTTAACAAGAGAGGAAGATACCAGAAGCTGAAGGGGGAAATGAGCACCAAGGCTGATTGGGGTTGGGAAGGACTAGGGCAGAGTTTACTATAAGAGCTGCAAGGAAGGAACAGTGTTCAACAGTTAATGCTTTCACTGTTAATCCTCAATCACATCTGTTCCTTTCTCTTTTTGAATCTAGGTCGGGGTCACCAGGGCAGACAGTGAATTAGAGGCCAGATGGCCCTTCTGGGAAAATCCTCTTTGGAGAGTAGGGGAGACCCAAGGAAGTAGCAGAAAGTTGGGGGGAAGGGGAATGATGTAGAAGGAGGGTGTGGCCACTATTATGCAGGGGTTGAGGAAGTGAGTCTTTCAAGATATCTCCAGTATAAAAATGTTTGTTCCAATCCTAATGAACTCACCCAGAGTTTGTTCATCTATCATTCTCCCTCTCTCTTATCTTCTGTCTTTTTCTTACCACTGGCTTTTTTTTAACTTATGAAAATCTATCACAAGTTTGCTCAGGTCTTTTCCATCCTTTAGAAATATTCACTTGACCCAGTCACCCCTTTACGCTACCATCTTACAATTCATCTACTTTCTATTGCCAAACTCCTTGAGGGAGTTTGGTTATTCTTACAGACTCTACTTCCTCACCACCCACTTACTTCTCAACCCCTTGCTATCTAGCTTTGAATCTCATCTCTCTCTAGTGAAACTGCTCTTTAAAAGGGCATCAATGATCTCTTCAAACTGAGCAGTTTTTTCCCTGGCTCATCTTTCTTTGCATTATTTTTTTGACTGTTGCTTTTTTCTTTTTCTTTTTCTTTTTTTTTTACTATCTCCTTTCTCTTTTGGCTCTGCCATTTCCTGGATTTCCCTAATTGTCACTTAGTTATCTGAATTAATTTGAGCAAGTACGACAGGTAATTCTAAATACCACCCTAAAAAAAATACTAAACTTCAGTTTTAAAGTCTTTGTAATAATGCTTTGAGCTCTCATTTCCTCTCCATATTCCTCCCTGAAAAGACCAAGCAGTATTACTGTTAATTATATATTGTCACATTGTATTAAGAATAAAATCAATCAAAAACTCAAAGGTCCAAAGGCATCTATTTCATGAATTTGGATGATTCCTCCAATGGTGCAGATTAAACCAATCTATACCCACACATACTATCCTGTACTCTTATATTTGGTATCCCCAAAGTTTGCCACAGGATCACCCCACAAAGAAAATTAGAGGGCTTCCTCATTTTCTTCTAGCATTGTCATGATACCAGTGAAATACTCAATCTACCTAAGCCCCTTTCCCTCACTATGTGACCAGATCATCCCCCCATATATTTCCTTGATGACATAATTTATTTCTTCAAAACTCCTCATTTGTATTATTACTCATACCCATCTGATCCCCTCTTTAGTTCTCTCCATGTGATATTTATTTTTATCCCTTCAGATTGCTGTGTTCCATATCTCAGTCTTATAAAAACACTGGGAGAAGATAAGTATTAAAATATGTTTTTTTCTACAGAAATTCTGAGTTATTAAATGAACTTTGTAATTTCCTAAAGAAAATACATTTCACTCTCCTTCTGTTGAAATTTAGCTCAATTCATCTTCTCTTCATACATACTTTATCTGTCCCAACAATACATAGTGATTAACACATTCTGTATGTTGTCTACCCAAGTGCATGCCTTAATCTGGTCAACATACGTTCACCATCCACTTGACCTTTCTTGCCAATATAGTGTAGCTTTGGAGGACACACACACATTAAAATAGAACAAATATCCCAAAGTAATACAAAGAACTTCAGTGCTTTATACATAGTAGGTGCTTAATTAATGATGATTTATTATTATCCTCTTATCTCCTGTGTTTTTAAATGAACTTCCCTTTCCAGAATCAAATTCTTCAAAGCTCAGCTTTGTAAGAAACTTCCCCAATCCCTTCCCAAACTCCCTTGTATTTACTTGTGTATTTATTCCCTATGAAAGAATCCGTGTTGTTGTTGTTTATCCTTCAAAGAGGACCAATGATATCAGGAGGGTGATGCCATGACTTGCAAGTGACCTGGATTTAAGTGAGGAAGGATTGCACAGAGTCTTCAGTCTCACTTTCTCATTGCAAACCAGTGGCAAGACCTCAAGGTCAGGATGACTGGTGATAGTCCCAGTTACAGTGGAAGACTTTGGCTTTTATGAAGTAAATATAAAGAATAAGCTTCTCGAAGGAAAGGACTATTCCATTTCTATCTTTGTAACATTTAGAGAGGGGAGAAAGGAGCAGGGAATTATTTCCACACGTATAGAGAATTTGCTTTCCAGAAATGTGCTTTAAAGACATCTTTGGGGAAGTATATACATATATATATATATATATAGATAGATAGATAGATAGATAGATAGATAGATAGATATAGATATAGATATAGATATAGATATATATGAAAAACACTTTAAGAGATGGTGGTAATCTCTTATCACATTTAAGATCATTCAGAAAAGATAAATGATGCCATGACCATTGTCAAGAACACAAAGTCACAGTTTGTCATAGAGATGGCTTAGAGATAATAAACAAAAAACTGTATCAAGCCTATTAATGGGCACATTCACCCTTCCTAAGGCAAACAGAACTAACTTTGTGGTTAATCTTAAGCACAACTAGAAAACGATCCCCTGGGAAACAAAGATGTAACCAAGATGTTCTTTTCAGTCAGTTACCCACATACAAAAGCCAGGGAAAATTCATGCATCACTTACAGGAAAAATAAAGGTCATATTTAATATCCCATTGTTACAAGCACTATGGTGTGCTGACGTAGTAAAGAAGAAAAAAAGAAGCAACATTGGATCCAAAAGATCCCACTCTTTGGATTTTTGGTACTTTAACTTATTGGGTATGTGAAACTGGGTCAACATCTACCTTCTCTCAGACTCAGTTTACTCATTTGTAGGATAGGAATAGGATGGGTATTGCGATTTTGTTGATAGAAGGAACACACAGATGAGGAAGCTTCATACACAAATTTTGGTCAGCATCTCCTCTGAAACTTAGTTTCTAGGAGTGGTTCAAAGCTGAGACATTTGAGTGACTTATCCTGGGCCACCCTTGGGTGGGGTGGAAGGCCAGCTACCTATCTGCCATTGTTTTTTATTAGTTGATCTTAGCTTAAAAAGGCCAAAGTCACCCAGAGCATTCAGCGACATCTCCAGGCATCCTGATCCATCCCTGGACCCAGACGGCTCAGCCAAAGGGTTATTAAATATGACCTTTTTCTCCCGAAATATATCTCTTTGAGATGCATGCTCAGTAGTTGAATCTCTGAGTCAAAGAATATGGATAGTTTATTCTCTTTTCTAGCATCATATCAAATTCATTTCCAGAATGGTTGGGCCATTTTTCAGTTCATAGATCTAGCAACAGTATATTAATATGTCAGTCTTTATTGGGCTAATAGTGTCTGTTTCCATCTTTTCTCACCTTGACCATTGGGGATCTATTAAGTGTTACATCAAAGATCTTTTTCTAGTCTTCTGTTGAAATTTAATAAGTTTTCAAACCTATATTTTGGTAAAAAGTCTAAATTTTTACAACTTTAAGTATGGAATGCTATTTTTCCATACATTAATTACAATCTCAGGAAGACATGATTAAAAAAATGGAAACTTTGTTTTATATTAATCCAGGAAGTAGATATCTATATATCCTCCTTTCCCCAAAATAACATTATAAAGGGGATATTTTTTGAAGAGCAATTATGCAACCTAATAGACTGGCCTCCAGGGAGGTTTAATGATTTCTTTATCTTTTTCTATGTATTAATATCCCTGTTCCCCTTTGTGCTGGTTGGTCATCTCCAAAGATAACTACCATCTATAGATTTGATAAATATTAGAGAATAGATTTCCTGTCCAACCTAAATTTACTTTTGCTTTATTTTTAAAACTAAAATTCATGCTAATGTTTCTTTCTCTTTGACCCTTCCAGAACTTTTAATGCTACCATCTCCTCTTTGTTCTCTCTTGGACACTTTTTCAACCCCTGTTCTTAAATGAATCTCCTTTTGTCTTTATGACTGTTCCTTCTGGTGTCCTTTGCTGGAGCATCATAATCTCCTTTCCTTTTAGTATTGTATCCCCCAGGTCTCTGTTTTTGACCCTTTTCCCTTTCTCTCTGATTTCTCCTTGATGACTTCATCTACTTTTTTTTTTTAGGTTTTTGCAAGGCAAATGGGGTTAAGTGGCTTGCCCAAGGCCACACAGCTAGGTAATTATTAAGTGTCTGAGGTTGGATTTGAACCCAGGTACTCCTGACTCCAGGGCTGGTGCTTTATCCACTGTGTCACCTAGCTGACCCCCAACTTCATCTACTTTTATAAGTTCAAAATCCTTTTCTATGTAAAAGAGTTCCAAATCTATGAAAGCAGTTCAAAATTTTCCCTGGAACACTAATCCCATTGTAATGGAGTGCCTCCCCACCCCATCTCCAAATTATTACTTGCCTTTGGGTAATAACTGTTTGGAGAACAGAGAAATAATCCTTTCATTATTGACAGTAGCTATGCTTCTTTTCTTCCAACCCCTTATCACCAAAAAAGCATTAGAACCTGGAATAACTCCAAACCAGTTCTTGCTTGAAACAGGGATAATACCACTTGAGAGGACATAGGACAGGTGATGGTCCTTTCTTGCTTTAAGGAGTGTTGGCTTGCTGGAATGAGAAGAAGATGTAACATTTCTATAAGAAATGTGACCTTGACTGCTAAGATTTGAGATTCTGTCTGCTTGTCATCTGTACTGAAGGAGGAAGAGCTGAAACCCTACAGCAGAAATAAAAAACGAAAGAAGGAGAAAGGGTCCTGGGAACATTAATCTGTTTACTATTGTTAATTCTAGGGGAATGGCAAATTAGGAGATGCCAAAAAAAAACATTTTCCCTCCTTTCTTTCCCCCAATTTTATGTGCCTATAGTGCTTGACCCCAGGAAGATCTCATTCACACACAGACTTTCTAGTTTAATCCTTTCTGTGGGAATTATCATGGGACTTTTACAACTTTAGTCATCCTAAAGATCAGGGAGTGACAAATGGAAAGAAATTTGTCAGACAATTGGTCAAAGGACACCATGGGAGAGTAGTATAACAGTTTCTTTGTAGTTTTACTCAGTTCACAGAAAAGTTGATTGTTGGTGATGTGAACATAGAAGGACAGGTCTGACTCAGAAGAGTACTCTTTTAATTCAGATATGATGTTAGGATGAAATAGACTTTCATATTTATCCAGTCAGTCAATAAGCATTTAAAAAGAGCCTACTATGTTCCAGGAGAGAGAGATGTAGAAGGAAAGAATTCTAGGCATGTGAGATGTGAAATGCTAGTGAAAATGCCAGGATTTGGGAGTGTCTTGAATCAAATAGTTATCAAAGAGTGATTTCTTTTTTTTTTGCCACTGAGAATAGCAAGGATATTCAATACAGTAGTGTCAGGTAGAAACAGTTGTCTTAGGCACATTAAAGAAGTCTATCTGGACAACAGCAGGGTGTGGTGATTCTTGTGGTCTAGGGATTATCTCTGAGAGCCCTAAATTCATGTGGTTGAGCATTCAGGAGACCAGGAAGCCATGATTATTTATTATGACTATAGGCTACCAGGAAACTGCATCATGGAGAAGCCTTATCCTATCCTTGAGACATTCAAATTCTATTTTTGCCACTTTGGGGGCATAGGCAGAAGCACCTATATTGAATCAGTTATCAAGCCCTTTTGATATTATCCAAATAATATCATTTGCATTCATTCTCTTCTCTAAATTCACATAAAGACTACAACAATGATGCCCTCATCACTTCTCAACGAAACTGTCATAATGCTTCTTACCTAATCGACCTGGTCCAGTCTCTACCCTCTCTACTCCATCTTCCACACAACCATCAAAATAATCTTCCTAAGGATCGGATCTGGCTGTGTCATCCCTTAACAAAAACAAAAACAAAAATGAAAACATTTAATGGTTCCTCATTGTCTTTAAGAGACAATATAGAGGGCGGCTAGGTGGCATAGCGGATAAAGCACCAGCCTTGGAGTCAGGAGTACCTGGGTTCAAATCCGGTCTCAGACACTTAATAATTACCTAGCTGTGTGGCCTTGGGCAAGCCACTTAACCCCATTTGCCTTGCCAAACCCCCCCCCCAAAAAAAGAAGAGACAATATAAACTTTACCCTGATTTTAAGAAGCTATACAACTTTTATCAGATTATTTGATGCCAAGAGGAGAGAGGAAGGAAGCAAGGGTGGTAGAAAAATGTACGCAAATGGA
The DNA here is from genome assembly GCF_037893015.1 of Macrotis lagotis. Lineage (NCBI taxonomy): Eukaryota > Metazoa > Chordata > Mammalia > Peramelemorphia > Peramelidae > Macrotis > Macrotis lagotis. Next base: position 40,092,461 of record NC_133665.1, read on the forward strand.
TGAATGTTGGAAAAATACCATAGCATGTAATTGAAAAATAAAATAAAATATCGATAAAAAATGAATAATTTTTAAAAAAAATAAGCTATAATCTGGCTACCCTTCACCTCTCCAACCTTATTTACTAGTATTACTCCCCTTTACAAAGTCAGTATTCTAGTCAAACTGAAGTATTAATTCCTCCCAGAACATCACACATTATTTCCTCCCTCTGTGTAATCATAAAAGCAATCATTTGCACCTAAAACTCTCTCCTTCATCTTTGCATTTCAGAATTCTTGTCTTCCTTCATGGCTCATTGAATTCAAGTACCTTTTTCTCTAATCCTTCCTAATTATTAATGCTTCCTCTATCTCTCCTCAATTTTTCTTGTGCTATAATTATATATGTACATGGCATATTTTCCCCACTAAAATATTGAATCTTTGAGAATGGTTTCATTTCTATCTCACTCATTTGAGCATAGTACACATAGTTGGTGTTTAAATAAATAAACATCTGTTGAATTAAATCTTCATAGGAATTAAAGGATCATAGATTGAGCCTGGTCCAGCCCTCTTACTATATAGATGATAAACTAAGCCCAGAGTTACTAAATGACTTAGCCAAAATCATATCCATGGTTCAAATCAGAGATGAAATAATTTACCTCTCCCTTCTCACTTTCCCAGTGATTTCCTCTTTCTCACTACTTAATTTTTTTAAAGATATCATCCCACCATATTCAACTAATATCTATGAAAACTCACAACTATTTAAACTCAAAACTGCCTTAATAATGATAAAATTTTTAGGAGTCACAAGTTTCATCTACTCATATAGGTATGTATATAGTTAAACCTTAATGAATTCATTATGATTCTTCTTTTCTGTTTACCATTTAACCTCTTTTCAGTCTTGTATTTGAAAGTCAAAACTTTTTTCAACTTTGATCTTTTCATCAGGAATGCTTAAAAATCTCCTATATCGTTAAAGATTCACTGCCCAAAGGATTATACTCCATTTTATTGGGTGGGTGATTCTTGATTATAATCTTAGCTCCATGGCCTTCAAGCTATAACATTTCATATTCCAAGCCCTCCAATCCTTTAATGTAGAAGTTGTTAAATCTTCTATCTCAACTATGACTTCATAATATTTGATTTTTTTTCCTGGCTTCATAGAAATATTTTTCTCCTTGAATACTTCTCCATGAAGGTCTTGAATTTGACTATAATCTGGGGGGGGTGTTTCATTTTTCAGGAGGTGATCAGTATATTCTTTCAATTTCTATTTTCCCCTTGGGCCTAAAATATTAGGGCAGTTTTCCCTTATAATTTCTTGAAAGATGATATCTAAGATTTTTTTTTAAATCATAGCTTTCAAGTAGTCCAATAATTTTTAAATTCTTTCCTCAATATATTTCCAGATTCATTCCTTTTCCAATGAAATGTTTCACATTTTAATCCATTTTTTAATTCTTTTGACTTTGTTCCTTGTCGTCTCAGGGAGTCAATAGCTTTGACTCGTCCAATTCTAGTTTTTAAGAAATTCTTTCCCTCAATGAGTTTTTGTGTTTCCTTTTTCATTTGGTTAATTCTACTTTTTAAGGAGTTCTGTAAATTTTTGTAATCTTTTTTTTCCCCCAATATGACCAGTTCCACTTTATAGGATCACTTCTCATCACTGAATTTTTGTTTCAGTTCTTTTTAACAAATCTGCTTTTTAAGGCATCTTCTCTCTTCAGTAGATTTGTTTGCTATTTGGCCTATTCTGTTTTTTTAAAGTGTTACAATATTTGGTTTTGTGTGTGTGTGTGTGTGTGTGTGTGTGTGTGTGTGTGTGTGTGTGTGTCTTCTTTACCGAGTTGTTTCTTTTTCTTTTTTTCATAATTTTCTTTCATCACTCACTTTTTTTTAGTTCATCACTCACTTCTTTTCCGAATTTTCCCGCTATTGCGCTTACTTGATTTTTTAAAATCCTTTCTGAGTGCTTCCAGGAATTCTTTTTGGGTCTAAGACTAATTCACATTTTCCTTTGAGGCTTTGGATATAGCAATTTTGACTTTGTCGTCTTCTTCTATGTGTTTTTATTTTTCTTGTCACAATAGTAACTTTTTTATGGTCAGGTTCTTTTTTTGAGGTTTTGCTCATTTTTCCAACCTATTTCTTGATTTGAATTTTAAGTTAACATTGAGTTCTGCTCCTGAGGTGGAGGAGGCACTGTCCAATGCCTCAAGAGTTTTGTGCAGTTATTTTCAGAGCTAGTACTTGGTGTGTAAGTTTTCAGTTCTTCCAAGGTGATATGATCTAAGGAGAGGAATATTTACCATATTTGACCAGGGTCCCTGCTCCCCTGAAGCTCTAGGTTCTGGTGTGCTAGTGCTCCAGCTTGTACTAAATCCATATATGGGCAATGCAAGAGGTCCTGCACCCAATACCAGCAAAAGGGAAGATGTAATCTCCTTCTGACCAGCTGTCCAACTCCCTGGTACAATAGGCCTTTTCTGCTAACTTCTAAATTTTCTTGGGCTGGAAAATTGTTTTACCCTATTTTTATGTGGATAGTGTTGAGACTATTTTTAAATTGTTTGGAGGGGAATTTGAAATAACTCATTAAAGTTCTTGCTTTTTCTTTACCAACACCCCTCACTCCCCAAGGGTGCTCTTAAACTCATCTTTAACTTGTTATAAAGCCACACTTTGGTGTATATATATATATATATATATATATATATATATATATATATATATACATAACCAGTAGTTATATGAATCTTATTATGTGTTCAAAAACAGTTATTCTGAGAAAAAGATCCATAGGTTTCATAAGACTGCCAAAGGAATCCATTATGCAAAAAAAAGTAAGAGCCTAGGTCTAGAAGAATGTAAGCTTCTTGAAGATAGCAACAATTCCATCCTTGTCTTTGTATCTCCAGAACTTAGCATAGCTTCAGGCAACTAAGAAGCATTTAACAAGTATTTTGAATTTATTTTAATTGAATTTAATTAACTTGAATTCAGTGAATTGAAATGAACATCTTGATCTCCCAGGATCCTTAAAGAGAAATAATCACTCAGAGGAATATTCTTACATTTGTCCCCTGTATACAGATAGTTTCTAGCCTGGTTGATTCATAACATCAACTGCCTTTAAAGTAACTTAAACTGTTTTTAAGAAGATTTCCTTTCAGCAGGGTGGAGTAAGAATTTCTACAGTGAAATGCACACCAAAATACCTTTAAAAAAGTAATCAAGGTAAACTATGTCACCTTTGATGGAGACCAACTCTTCTTTGGATGAGTAAACCAAAGAGTAGATACACCCTGACTAATAACCATGTGGATGTCTATTCCTGCCAGGGAGAGAAACAAATATTTTTTCACTTGGCTTTGTCTCAGTTTGAGCCACAGCAGCTCTGAGTAAAGAAAGCCCTTATTCATTCTCTTCCTTGTTTTGCTATTCAATTTTTAAATATTTCCATCACATGAACTCAGGATTTTTACAACTCTCTATGTTATTTAACTTTTCAAAAATCATTCTCCTATCTGAAATCCAGACTTTAAAGTAGGGATGTGTTGTACTGTTGTGGGGTCAGGATTGTAATATCCTCTTTTGTATATCCTTTTATCAGAAAGTTTATAAGAATTTTGAAAAAAAGAATAAAACTAGCATATAGTCTCAGTATAGCAAAAAGAAAGATTCAGAAAGGAGTTTTTGAAAGTCATCTGGTCTAGCCCAAAGGGCAACAAAAATGTGCATACCCTTTGATCCAGCAATACTACTACTGGGTCTATGCCCTGAAGAGATTATGAAAAAGGGTAAAAACATCACCTGTACAAAAATATTCTTAGCAGCCCTGTTTGTGGTGGCAAAGAATTGGAAATCAAGTAAATGTCCTTCAATTGGGCAATTGCTTAGCAAACTGTGGTATATGTATGTCATGGAACACTGTTATTCTATTAGAAACCAGGAGGAATGGGAATTCAGGGAAGCCTGTAGGGATTTGCATGAACTGATGCTGAGTGAGATGAGCAGAACCAGAAAAACACTGTACACCCTAACAGCAACATGGGGTGATGATCAAACTTGATGGACTTGTTCATTCCATCAGTGCAACAATCAGGGACAATTTGTGGCTGTCTGCAATGGAGAATACCATCTGTATCCAGATAAAGAACTGTGGAGTTTGAACAAAGACCAAGGACTACTACCTTTAATTTAGGAAAAAATAATTGATTTCTTATTGTCTGATCTTGCTGTCTTATACTTTATGTTTCTTCCTTAAGGATATGATTTCTCTCTCATCATATTCAATTTGGATCAATGTATATCATGGAAACAATGTAGACTGACAAATTGCCTTCTGTGGGGGGTGGGGGAGGGAAGTAAGATCAAGGGAAAAATTGTAAAACTCAAAATAAATAAAATCTTTTATAAAAAAAGTAATCCGGTCCAGCCTCCTCTATTAACTCATTTCCTATTGCCTCCAAACAAACTTATGTCTTCCCTAATTTCAAAAACCTCTCATACCTGCTGTTATCCTAAATCTTTTCTTCCCTTTAAAGCTAAAATTTTCCAAAGACCATGATGTCTCCATTGACTCTCCTTTCACTCTTTTCTTTTTTTTTTAGGTTTTTTTTTTCCTTTCACTCTTTTCTTAACCCATTACAATCAGACTTCCAAATGTTAGGCCATTGAAATATTTCTCTCCAAAGTTACTAATGATCTCATGGCTGTCAAATCCAATGGCCCTTCACAGTCCTCATTCTCTTTGACCTCTCTGCAGCCTCCAACACTGTTTTATCACTCTCTCTCCTTGATGATTTCTTTAACTTTCAGGACACTACTCTCTCCTATTTTTTCTCCTGTCTTCTTCTGTCTTCTATGCTGACTCTTCCTCTAGAGAATACCCTCTAACTGAAGGTACCCCTTGCAGTTATGTCTTAGGCCCTCTTCTCTTCTCCTCCTATACTTCTTCAAGTGGTGAGCTTATCAGCTTCCATGACTTTAATGACCATTTTTAAAAATTTTATTTCAATTTTTTTATTTAAGGCAATGGGGTTAAGTGACTTGCCCAAGGTCACACAGCTAGGTAATTATTAAATGTCTGAGGCTGGATTTGAACTTAGGTACTCCTGACTCCTGGGCTGGTGCTCTATCCAGTGTACCACCTAGCTACCCCTTTTCATGACCATTTTTATGCTGATGATTCAAAGCTTTCTTTCCTCCCCTCCCAATTTCTCTGTTGATCTCTAATCTCATATATCCAAATGTCCTGTAGACCTCTTACACTCACCATGACCAAAACAGACTCATCTTTCCCCACTAAGCCTCCCTAGTTTCTTTCCCTGTTATAGTAGAAGGAAACACCATCTTCCCAGTCCCTTAATTTTCTCAACCCAAGAGTCATCCTCTCTTCTTCACTCTCTCACACCCCGCCCCGTCCCATATCCAGTATGTTGCCAAGACTTGTCAATTTTGACTTTGCAGCATCTTCCTCAGTTATGTCCCTTCTTTCCTCTGATAATGGCCCCCAGAGCAGGTCTGTATTACATCATGCCTGGATCATTGTCCTGGTCTACTGGTGAGTCTACCTGCCTCCAGTGTTTCCCTATTCCAATCCATCCTCCATTCATTCCAGGTCCAGTCAGGACATGCACACCCCTCCCCTCTACTCAATAATTCCAGTGGCCCCTCTTGCCTCCAGGATAAAATATGAAATTTTCTGTTTGACATTGAAAGCCCTTTATAACCCAGCTTCTCCTACCTTTCCAGTCTTCTTATACCTTATTCCTGGATACATACTATTCCATCCAGTGCTACTGGCCTCTTGGCTTTTTCCAAACAAATTAATCCATTTCTTGGTTCCAAGAATTCTCTCTGATTGTCTCCCTCTTTCTTGGAATAATCTCCCTCCTCTGTTCAGACCACTGACTTCCCAGCTTTAAGTCTGTTTGTTTGGTTTTTTTTTTTTAGGTTTTTGCAAGGCAAATAGGGGTTAAGTGGCTTGCCCAAGGCCACACAGCTAGGTAATTATTAACTGTTTGAGACCGGATTTGAACCCAGGTACTCCTGACTCCAGGGCCAGTGCTTTATCCACTGCACCACCTAGCTGCCCCCCAGCTTTAAGTCAACTAAAATCCCACCTTCTATAGGAAGCCTTCCCTACCCTTTTAATTCCAATGCTCTTCTTCTGTCAATTATTGACAATTTATCCTACACATAGCTTGAGTTGTATTTGTTTGCTTGGGGTCTCCTCCATTAAACTGTAAGCTCCTTGAGGGTCTTTCTTTTGTCTCTCCCAGTGCTTAGCAGTAGCTAAAACCTAGTAAGCACTTAAGACATGTTTATTGTTTGATGCAGTGAAGTTATAGAATAGGAAGTATTATGAACCCAGAACAAGAAGTCATTCTAGTTCATGCCCCACTCTATGACTAATTCTGTCTTACCATTGAGCCTTTTTCTGGGCTGCAGTTTCCTCATCTCTAAAATGATGGATGGTGAACCAAATGACTTTTAAAATTCCTTTCTGAATCTGTTTCTTCTTGCTATATTGAGACTCTATTCTAGTTTTATTGTTTTTCAAAACTTCTCATAAATTTGCTGGGAAAAAGGGTTATCAAAAGGGGAATTTATCAAAACCCTGACCCCATAACAGTATAACTATTATATATATGTATGTGTGTGTATATATATATATATAAATCATAGATAGGAGAATAATTTTGAGAAGTTAAATAACAGAGAATGTAAAAATCCTGAGTTTATGTAGTAGGAATTTTTTGTTAATTGAAAGGATAGTATTTTTTTCCCTGTAAAATATAAGGCAAGGTTCTCAGCTAAGAGAGTGGAGAGATGGGGGGCTATGGGATGTTTGAGGAGGGATTAAAAAGGTTTGAAAAAGTTTCTAAGGAGAGTGAGATAGGGAATTGATAAGGGAGGTGGATTAGTATTGCTAGCAACAGTAAGGGCCCAGTTGAGATTATTTAATATAGGACCCAGTCAGGATGGTTACATGATTTTCGACACCTTCATTCAACAGCATTTGTGTAAATCAGTAGACATGGGTGTGGCCTTGGTTAGGTATAACTGGTGATGTGATAAGAGGGCTAGAGATTCAAGAGAGGAGAGCAATGTAGAACTGAATTAGTTCAGGAAAGTGTCAGACTGGGGAGAAGAGAGGAAAGTGACTAATGTAGGGGAGAAAATTGGGAGGTCAAGATATTAGAGGTCATGGTATTGATAAAGAGCAAAATGTAAGGGAAGGCAGAAAAAGAGATGAAAAGCCAGTGATTTGGGGCTTGGAAAGGGAATTTTCAACAATTCTTGAACTTACAGAATTTTTGAATATTTCTGGGTAATAGCAAAATCAAAGGAATGACCATCTTTGTATGTGGTTGAGATGGGATGAAAGAAAGTGAGTAGGTTGAAGAATTGAATGTTTAGAGTATTTTAGGGAGAATCAATATGTATGTTGAAGTCCTCTAGTATGAGGGCAAGAATTGGGGAGGATAGAAAAATTGTGTCAGATATTAAAACTCTGAGGAAGGAAGGAGAATGACCTGAGGACCAGGATTTTCATTGGGCAATAGATTTGAATAGTATGAACCTCAAAGGAAAAGTTGCTAGTGATAAAGAAAGGGGGAGAACCTGGAAGTAATGATGGGGAGCAAGAATTATTTTAGCCCAACCTGCCTTGAAAAAATGGCCAGGGAAGTCAGATTTCAGTAAAATAGCTAATGGACCTAAGGAATGAAAGAATAGATTTAAGAAGGGAAACTTGTTTCCTACTCAACAGGTATTCTAGAGGGCACAGTGGAAAGTGGGGAGAGTTAGGATGAAACTTGGGATTGAAAGAATTTTTAGGGAACAGGAATGAAAAATTAAGTGATGGAAGGTGAGTAATATGATTTGGATGATGACCTATGGAAGTTCAGAGCCAAAGGAATGTGACCAATATGACCAGATATGAGAATATATCTTTTCTGTCTGCTCAAAGAATAAGTTCAGAAGGATATGGGTAGCCTGAGATCAAAGGGAGGGTTGCTCTTTGCATTGGAAGTTCTCAATATCCCAAATGGGAGATTGGGCTAGCAGCAGGAGATGGAAGATACTTTTTGCCGGTATAGATGGAAGGTATTACTTTGAGGCACGTGGAAGATGTCCAGCAGAAGATGATGGTTCAGTGTAAAAATACACCTGCAGTCTGATTTCTTGTCACCTTGGGAGGCCAATTATGAGGCAGTAGCAGGAAGTAGTAAACTTCCTGCACAGATGGAAGACAATTTTTATGTATGTGTCCCACTTGTTCAAGGATTGGTTTATAATTGGTTTAGTCTGTAGTTTTATGAAACATGAAGCCACAACAGACCTCTCAGAAGTTGCACAACAGCCAGAGAGATGTCTTGTTATTTGTTTACTGACTTGTGAAAACCACTGGACTCTACAACAAAATACAGCCTCACAGGGTCTCTTCAAACAAATTATCTCTTGTGACCATGAGATATCATTATAGATACTGTAATTGAAATTTGGATGTTGCTGTAGTTGCTGTACAGATCTCCAATTCAGAAGCAATGTGGCACAGGAAAATAAACATTGGATTTAAAGCAATTTCAAATTATTCTAAGAAAGTAACTGAAATGTCCATACTCTGATTTCATGTCTCAAGAAAGGTTGAATAAGTTTTGAGATTCCCAAAGTCCTTTATAAAGCATCAGTCAACAAAACTGGCTAAGAAATAGAGTGGTAGATCAGTGGAATAGATTAGGTACAAAAGAAACAGTAACAAATGTCTATGGTAACCAGCTGTTTGATAAACCCAAAGATTCCAGCTTCTGGGATAAAAACTCACTCTTTGATAAAAGCTGCTGGGAAAACTGAAAGTTAGTATGACAGAAACTTAACCTAGAACAACATCTTGCTCCCTATACTGAGATAAGATCAAAATGGGTACAGAATTTAGACATAATAGGTGATATCATAAGCCAATTGGGAGAACAAGGAATAGCTCCAGAAGAGTAAATAGAGAATTGGATTCACCTTCTGCTTCTGACTCTGTGACCCTGAAGAAATTCCTCAGTCTTTCAGTGATACTGTCACTTGCAGAGTACAGGTACATTTGTACTGTAAGGAAGTTTTTTTCAATGGGTATTTTCCATACTAATAAAATTAGAGGTCAAATCCAAAAAATAAAAATACATTACAGAGAGAAGATATTTTCAGTTTCTTTTGGTTTTGCCTATGAGCAGTGGGGACTTGAATATTTCCCATTGTGGGGGGGGAGTGAAGGAGTGAATCCTTCCAGTAAAATATGCTCTGACTCTCTTCATATGTTTTCATGGCTAGAGGATGTGTCAAAGATAATTGTGATCTTTTCTAGAAGGAATTATGTTCATCTCCTTTAAGAGAAGTCCTAGACATACTTAATCTTGCATACTCACTGTTCTCTGGACTTTTTGGTGACTCTCTTCTTACTCCCATTACCTTTTTTTTTGTGATCAGAAAGACAGGTTTAACATTCATTTTTTAAATCTTTCCTTTTCCAGACCCTCACCACCTACTGAGAATACATGTACTATGATTTCCAGTATGCATTTTATTATTTTTCCCTGAATTTGGAACACTCCAGATTTTGAGTTTTTTGTGTTTTTTTTAATCAACTATATCACTTTTTTCTGGTCTCTTTAGCTTCATAACCTTGGGAAAAATTTATCTTCCCTTTCTGCACATTCAGTTATCAAATCTTATCTTTTCTTTCTTCATGGCACCTCTCATATCCAGTCCTTCTTTACTCCCAAAAGTTGACCTTTTCCTAGATTACTGAATAGGCTCTAAACTTGTCTCCCTTTCTCAAGCTCTCCCACTTCAATGTATCCTCCATACTGATTCCAAAGTGAGTTTCTTTAAGCACAATTCTCACTATGGTGTTCTCTTATTTGATACATTTATAGTATCTCCAAAGTCTTAGTGCAGTTTTAAGCTTCAGTAGCTTAAAGTAAGCTTTTACAGCTGAAAAACTTTTAATAAATTAACTTGATAGCTTGAATTAAGCTTTAATTACTTAAACTTGAACTAAGATTTTTGGATTACCTTGTATAAATACTGCTCTTTAATTTGTAACACCACTTCCTCCCAATCTTGTGGTGCTTTCCCTAAATGACAGGAAGATATGATTTTTGACGAGTTGAGAGAACTCTTGAATTTCTATATACCTGTATGAGTATAGAAGAGATGTCTTGAGTTTTGGACAAAAATATTTCAATTTACTGTAGTCAAAATTATTCATAGATCCGACAGAACATTCCTTGTTCTCCCAATTGGCTTATGAGATCACCTATTATGTCTAAATTCTGTACGTCTGTACGTCTAAATTCGATCTTATCTCGGTATAGGGAGCTAGATGTTGTTCTATGTTATGTTTCTGCCACACTAGCTTTCAGTTTTCCCAGCAGCTTTTATCAAAGAGTGGGTTTTTATCCCAGAAGCTAGAATCTTTGGGTTTATCCAATAGCTGTTACTATAGACATTTACTACTGTTTCTTTTGTACCTAAATTCCACTGATCCACCACTCTATTTCTTAGCCAGTTTTGATGACTGATGCTTTATAATATAGTTTTAGATCAGGTAAGACTGGGCCACCTTCCTTTGCATTTTTTTTCATTAATTCCCTAGATATTCTTGACCTTTTGTTCCAATAAAGTAATTTTTTTTGAAGTTTGATTGGTATGGCACTGAATAAGTAATTTGAATGAATGTTTTGTTGATTTCTAGTTTAATAACGTAATGAAGAAAATGCAGATTAAACTTAAGTATGTCATGCATAAACTTTTTAAAATTTGGAGAGTCAATTGTAAGATATTTACCAGCATACTCTGAGTTATGTTCCTTGATTTCCAGTACTTGATGCCCTAGGCTAAAAATTGACTTAAGCTAGAATGGTTGATTGAACTGAGATCTTATCTCAATCTTCAGGTCTTATCTTCCCCACTCCTCTTTACATTTTACTCGGATAAAGAGGAGTACTAGATAATGTAGATGGTTTTTGTGTAAAACCTTTCCTAGGAAGGAATTAAACTGCTGATAGAAGAGTGATAGGGAAAGTAGTGTTTATTCTGAACCCTAAAGCATAATATCCTTAGACTACAGATTTTTTGAAGTGTGGTAGAAAGATATTATTCTAGTCCAATACCTCCTCTTGGAGATAGTGGAGGGAAGGAGCAAGTGTCCAGTTAGGATGAATCCTACTTTCCTCTTTTGCTCTTTTGTCCCAGGCTACAAGTGATCTAGCTAAAGTCCTTCTCCTACTCTGTATAAGTTCCCCTTAGAGATAAGCCTAGGCAGGTCCTAAAACAAATGTCTAACTAAGCCACACTTGAGCTAACCATTTATGTTATGCAGCTATGAACTATAAATATAACCTTATATGTGTGAGAACTTGAACTCTTTAGAATGTTAGCCATTATTGTTAGCATTATTGTTATTGAGTCATTTCAGTTTTGTCTGACTCTTGTGACCCCATTTGGGTTTTTCTTGGCAAATTTAATGGAGTGACTCATCATTTCCTTCTACAGCTCATCTTACAGATGAGGAAACTTATCTCAATTCTTATCTACCTTTTGGTCATTGAAAGGGTATTGCCTTAAACAAATTGAGGCCCAAGAAAGACCTTAATTTAGAAAGGCCAAGGTTACCCAGTGCATCTCAAACCATCATCAGTCATCTTGACCTATGTCTTGTCACAGGCCTGATACCTTGACTCTCAGGTGAAAGCTGTCAGCCTTACTGCCTCCTCCAGGCATTGTTAGGCAAGAATTGAAACAAGAGATAGCTCAATAGCCTGTGATGTCAGGCTATTTAAGAGTGAAGGTTTGTATCCAGGGTTATTCACATGGAAATTGTTACCTAAGCACTTATTTCAAAAAAAAGACAATGGACAATGCTTGCAGTGGGCCAGCTAGATGGCACAGTGGATACAAGTTAGGAGGACCTAAGTCTCTTTATTAGTTATGTGATCCTGGGCAAGCTACTTAACCCTGCTTGCCTCAGTTTCCTTATCTATAAAATGATCTGGAGAAGGAAATGACAAACTATTCCAGTATCTGTGCCAAGAAAATTCCAGATGGGGGTCACAGAGAGTCAGACATAACTGAAATGACTCAACAATAATAATGCCTATTCAAGAACTCAAGATCATCTCTATATCACAATGAGTTAGCAGAATTAACATACTCTAAATCAGGAATGGGAAACATTCAGCCCATGGGAAATCATTTTGTCTGGTGCTACCACAGCAGTTACAGTTGGGACTCAAAATTCAATAAATCTTGGAGCTTTTTAGGTGTGAATTAATTAAATATTTGACCAAATAAAACAGTTTAAATTTTGTATGGCCCATGAATGTTATAAATATCCAAATGGCCCTTGGCAGGAAAAAAAGAAGTTTCTGAACCCCTACTCTAAATGTCCAATATTGGTTCCAGTGTTCCAAGAACTTAAGTTTTTCATCTACTAAGTAGTTAAACTGAAAGAAGAATAGAACCTACAACTATTGCCTCAAATTGATTTCCAAAGTATAGGTAATAAGAAAAGTGAATTGATGAAATGTTATTTACTTCATGAGCATCATTGAAAATTGGGAAAATGAGACTCATTCTTGTAACATAGAAATGTTCAAAACAAATGGATCAGATAAAAAAATCAGATTTTTAAAAAAATCAGATAGACAGTAAAGCATCTCAAGAAACAAAACACCCAGAAAAGTGAAGGAAATGAAAATAAAAGGAGGGAGAAATAGAGTGATAGTTATACAGACACATATTAAAGATCACATAGACAGATAAAGGGAATAGGTTAAAAAGTTCCTGCCAAAAATGACAAAATTAACCTGACCATTTGATATAGTTATGCTGTGTTATTATCTAGACATCTGTGAGATCTCTCTCTTCTAAAAACAGAACCTCTAGTATATTCTTTTTGTTTTTTAAGGTTTTTGCAAGGCAAACAGGGTTAAGTGGCTTGCCCAAGGCCACACAACTAGATAATTATTAAGTGTCTGAGACCCGATCCTCTAGTATATTCTTAACCTATATTGCTAAAAATTTTATCCTCAAGAAAAAAGATAAAGCCTCAGTTGAGAGTATAGATATATTTTGTGTGTGTGTGTGTGTGTGTGTGTGTGTGTCTGTGTGTCTGTGTGTCTCTGTGAGTGTAGTCTGAACAAAAATATTTTAAAATAAAGAGATTTTCCAAAGTGCTCACAATACCCAAGTAGTCAAAAGAGATGAACAATAAAAGGCCAAGATGGTAGAATATGGCCAGCAACTTGGGTAATTGCCAACATTCTACTTCAAATAACTTTAAAATAAGGCCTTCAATCAAATTATGTAGTGGTAGCGTGAGTAAAAGTAAAGATTGATACATTTTTCTAATTAACTTGGGAGGTTGGCAAGAAAGGACTATGACACCAAGATGGAGACCAAACAAGAACACAGTATAGGCTGCAGCAAGACCAGAAGCAGACATTAGAGGCTGCCATGACTGTGTTAGTAGCAACTTCAGGAGCTCTCAGTCCAGAGGCAATAAAAATGTCAGGCAAATGATCAGAAAGATATTATAAAGGATCCTTTGTTGGCACTGGGTACAGAACTCTCTTGTATTGATTATATGTAGTTCCAGGGCATAGAGAAATATTAAGATTATTAATATTAAGTCTCATGGAAGCAAGGTTCTTTCCAGGGTAAAGACCACACACAAGCCATACCATCATGGAGGTACTAAAAATTTATACACACCTAGAACTAGTTCAGAAAACAGTAGCACCAAAACCCCTGAAGCCTTGGTTCAATGCCTGCCTCCATCCCCAAAACAGAACCCACTAAAACATAAAGTTAAAAGACAAGAAATAGGCTAGGAAAATAAGCAAATAACAACAAAAGCAACCTAACCTTAAAAAACTAATATGATGACAGGGATGATTAAGACATAAACTCAAAAGAAGATGATGATGCTAAAACACAAGCAAAGTTTGAAAGAAAAATGTGATTTGAATATAGGCTCAAGAAGAATTCTAAGAAGTGCTCAAAAGGAATTTTAAAATAAAATAATGGAAAAGAAATGAGAGTGATACAAGAAAATTATAAAAGAGAGTCAACAAACTTTGTAAAAGAGGTACAAAAAAAAATACTGAAGAAAATTATATTTTAAAAAAACAGAAAAGGCCAAATGGGAAAAGAAGCATAAAAATATACTGAAGAGAAGAATTCATTATATAGTAGAAGTGGCCAAATGGAAAATAAGGAACAAAAATTTACTGAAGGGAAAAATTCCTTAAAATATAGAACTGACCAAATGGAAAAAGAGGGACAAATGCTCATTGAAGAAAATAATATAAAAATTAGAATTGGACAAGTGGATGATAATGACTCTGAGACATCAAGAAACAAAAAAAAGGGAAAAGAATGAAAAAAATAGAAGAATGTGGAATATATTATGAGATATACAACTGACTTGAAAAATAAATCAATGAGAAAGAATTTAAGAGTTAATGGATTACCAGAAAGCCATGATAAAAAATAAAATCTAAATATTACCTTTCTTTTTTAAAATATTTTTTTATTTAAGGCAATGGGATTATGAGTAACCTGCCTAAGGTCACACAGCTAGGCAATTATTAAGTTTCTGAGGCCAAATTTGAACTCAGGTCCTCCTGACTCCAGAGTCAGTGTGCTCTATCCACTGCACCACCTAGTTACTCCTAAATATTATCTTTCAAGAAATTTTCAAGAAAAATTGCCCAGACATCCTAGAATCAGAGGATTAAAATAAACATTAAAAATTTCATTGATTACTTCTTGAAAGAGATCCAAATATGAAAGCTCCCAGGAATGTTATGATCAAATTCTAGAGCTCCCAATCAAGAAGAAATTATTGCAAACAGCCAGAAAGAAAAAATTCATATCATGGAACCATTTAGCAGCTGCCAAATTAAAGGAGATGACTTGATATTCTGGAAGGTAAAGGAGCTACAATTACATCCAGGAATCATCTACACAACAAAACTAATCCATTAGTTTATTTAATTTAATTAATTTAAATCTGAAATTTAATTAGAGAATTTTCAAGCAGTCCTAATGAAAAGATGAAAAGAAAATTTGATTTTCAAATACAAGACTTAAGAGAAGAATAAAAAAGCTAAACAGGAGAGAGAGAGTGAGAAAAAAATAAGAAGGATAAACAGGGAAAACAGAGAGAAATAGATTAGAGGCTAATTCATAATAATAACTATATTAACAATGTAAATATTATAAATATATATTAATCATATAACATAATTATATTAATAATTATAACTATAAATATGAATGGGATGAGCTCACAAAAAATAGAACTTAATATAAAACAGAACTAAACATATGCACCAAATAACAGCATCTAAATTCTTAAAGAAAAAGTTAAATGAATTATAGGAGGGAATAGACAATAAAACTATTCTTGTGGGAGACCTCAATCTTCCTCTTTTAGAATTAGATAAATCTAACCAAAAAAGTTAAAAAATGAGAATAATGAAGTTATGGGGAGGAATAGAATTTTAGAAAAGTTAGATATTATATCTCAGGAGAAAATTGAATGGAAATAGAAAGGAATATAGCTTTTGTCAACTGTACATGACACCTTCAAAAAAACTGACCATGTATTAGGACATAAAAACCTTAGAATCAAATGCAGAAAAAGCAAAAATGTTAAGTGCATCCTTTTCAGATTATAATACAATAAAAATTACATTCAATAAAGGGTCATGGAAACATAAATCAAAAATTAATTAGAAACAAAATAACCTAATCCTAAAGAATAAGTGGATCAGAGGACAAATCACAGAAACAATCAATAATTTCATTAAAGAGAATGACAATAATGAGACAATTTATCAAAATTAATGGAGTGCAGACAAAGCAATACATGGGGAAATTTTATATCTATAAATGCTTATGTTAATAAAATGGAGAAAGAAAGACCAGATAGATGAATTGTCCAAGCAACTAAAAAAAAAATAAGAAAAAGAACAAATTTTAAATCTTCCATTAAACACCAAATTATATATCCTGAAAATTAAATGAGAAATCAATAAAACTTAAAGTTAAAAAATTTAGCTAATAAATAAAACAAGGAGTAATAAAATAGGTAAACAATTGTTTCATTTGATTTTTTTAAAAGAAAGAAACTCAAATTACCAGTATCAAAAAATGAAAAAGGTGAATTTGCCACCAATGAATATAAAGTAATTATTTGGAGATATTTTGCCCAATTATATTCCAACAAATCTGACATTCTAAATGAAATGGATGAGGGGCAGCTAGGTGGCATAGTGGATAAAGCACTGGCCTTGAGTGAGGAGTACCTGGGTTCAAATCCGGTCTCAGACAATTAATAATTACCTAGCTGTGTGGCCTTGGGCAAGCCACTTAACCCCATTTGCCTTGCAAAAAACCCTAATAAGTAAGTAAATAAATAAATAAATAAATGAATAAATAAATGAAATGGATGAGTATTTACAAAATATCATTTGCCCAGAATAACAGAAAAGGAAATAAAATATTTAAATAACCCTATCTTTAAAAAAAGAAATTGAACAAGCCATAAATGAGCTTTCTATGAGGAAAAAAAACCTAGCACCAGATAAATTCACAAGTAAATTCTACAAAACATAAAAAACTATTAACTCCAATATGATATAAATTATTTTAAAAAATGGGCAAAGATGGAGTCCTATCAAAATTTTTTATGACACAAATATGATGCTGATACCTACATCAGGAAGCATAAAAATAGAGAAAGAGATCAATTGACCAATTTTTCTAATGAATAATGAGGAAAAAATTTTAAATAAAATACAAACAAGAAGATTAAGTAACATATCACAAAAATCCTACTCTATGAAAAGGTGGGATTTATATCAGGAGTGTAGGACAGGTTGATAGGAAAAAAAGCATTAATTGACTATATCAATAACAAAGCTTTCAGCAAAAAAAAATGGTGATCTCTAGAGCTGCAGAAATTTTTTTTAAAAAACCCACTCATTTCTATTAAAAAACACTAGAAAGCATAGAAACTTTCTTTAAAGTGATAAGTAGTATCTGTCTAAAACCACCAGCAAGCATTATCTATAATAGGAACAAACACCCCCCCAAAAATGTTTATAATGGGAGCAAACTAGAAGCCTTTCCAAGAAAGAACAGAGATGAAGCAAGTATACCCATTATTACTACTATTATACAGCATTGTACCAAAATGCTAGCTATAGTAAAGACTTACTTAGAACGAGAACATTGTATACAGTAACAGTAACACAGTTTGATCAACTATGATTGACTTAGCTCTTCTCAACAATTCGTTGACCCAAGACAATTCCAAAAGATTCATGACAGAAAATGCTATCCCCATCTAGAGAAAGAATTATGGAATCTGACTGCAATTCGAAACATATTATTTTCACTTTTAGGGGTTTTTTGTGGCTTTTCTCTTTAGTTCTGTTTCTCCTTTCACAACATGACTAATGTGGAAATATATTTTCATGATTGCATATGTATAACCTCTATCAGAGAGAGAGAGGTAAAGAAAGGTAGGGTGAAAAATTTTAAATTCAAAATCTTATTTTAATAAATGTTGAAAACTATCTTTACATGTAATTGGAAAAAAATACTATTTACAAAAAGAACAAGAAAAAATAAACAACTAGCAAGAAAACTAAAAAAAAAAAAGAAATGACAAGCAGGTTGGTTTAAGAAAAACCGGCATTGTACAAAGTACTAGAAATATTGTATGATGATCAACTGGTAATGACTTAGCTATTGTGGTCAATACAATGATCCAAGATAATTCTGAAGGACTTATGATGAAAAATGCTATCTACCTCCAAAAGAAAAAAGGAGACTGAATACAGATTGAAGAATAATATTTTCAATTTCCTTATTTTTTTCTTTTGCTAGAGGGCTAATATGGAAATGTGCTTTATAGATTTCACATCTATAATTGCTACATATCTTGCCTTCTCAATAAGTAGAGGAGGAGGAGAGGGATGGGAGGAGAGGATTCAGAACTCATTTTTTTAAATTAATGTGAAATATAAATAGATAATTTGTTAAAATATAAACCAGTTTTCAAAGGAAGAAATCTAAACTCTTGGTAATGACATGAAAGACTATTAAAAAACATGAAGTTAAAACAAATATAAGGTTTTGCCTTACATACAGTAAACTGACAAAGAGATAGGAAGGGGGGAAGAATAAGCATTATAAAACACCTACTTCATGCCAGACAGTATCCTAAACATTTTTAAATAACACTTCATTTATCCTCACAACAGCCCTTTGAGATAGGTGTTGGCATTGATGTTATTTTATAGTTGAGAAAACTAAGGCAGATGGTGATTAAATAATTTGCCCAGGTTAAAGTGTTTTGAACCTAGGGCTTCCTGTCTCTAGGTTAAACATTCTATCCACTATGCCACCTGCTAAAACTGTTATTTACCTTAGTAGATGATGGTCATGAGCTGTTATGGATGAAATATTCATGGAAATAATCAGTGTTATGAAAGCTGAAGCTGTGAGTGATCAAAAAAATCTGAAAAGCAAGATGAAACTATGCTCTAAAAAGTTTTAAATGTCCACATCATTTGGTCCAGAGATCTCATGGATAAGCATATAGTGCAAGGTTATAAAAAATGGAAGAAAATATTCTAGATAAACTAAAATATTCATAACTCTCCTTTTGTTTAGTAACAAAGAACTAGAAACTAAGTAGATGCACATTAACAGGGAATTGGCTGATTAAATTGTGGCACACAAATGCAACAACAGATTGCTGAATTATAAGAAATGATGAATATGAAGAATTCATTGAAGCACTGAAAGACTTTCATGACCCAAAGTAGAATAAAGTAAGCACAACTAGGAAAACAATATCTAGAATTATTAAGCATAATAATATCAATGAAAAGAAGAAAAAATGAATAACATATAATTTTAACACCTCAAAAGATTGACCTTGCATCAGAACTGAGAAACTACATCTTGTCTTTTTGAAAGTAGGGGACTATGGTGTGGGCTTTTGCATACATCAGACTCACTTGATATACTGGTTAGTTACATTTTTTAAAATAATTTTTTATTCTCTATTACAAGGAAATGCCTCACTGGGGAGGGAGAGAAATATTTGGGGAAATATTTGTGGAAATGAAGGTGATTTAAATACAAAAGGTAGTAATAAAATTTCATTTTTAAGAAAGGGTATAAAAAACCACTAGAAGACCTGCTCTTCTATACTTGATTCTGATCAAGGAGGAGAAATTGGTAAAGATAGTGTAGCATGGAAGAAAAAACTGGATTTGATACCTGTAAACCTGTTTTTAAATACAATCTCTGTTACTGTGTATGTAACCTTAGACAATTCATTTCCTCCCTTGGATCTCAGTTTCTTCATCTGTATAATCTAGACTACTAGATAATCTCTAAAGTGTCTCCCTAAAATTCTCCTATTCTAATAAAAAACTGTGAGAAATGTAGGGTGTTGGTCTTTACAGGGTGTGGAGGAGAGCCCTTAGGGAATCCATTACAAAGGGGGAATGGCCCAGCCAATCAAAAGACTGGAAGAGTTTTGCTAATCCCATTCCAGGGATACCAAACCCCAAACCAGTTCTCAACTAGTCCAGAGATCTTGACCTAATGCTACTGAGTTTGGGCAATTAGGTAATTGAATATTAACCCACATACCCCCTGTGATTAGGGTTCTTTAGCATATCATGCCTCCTATGATGTGTGTGTGTGGGGGGATCAAATTAGGGGCATGTCATGGAATGCGTGGACCTCTCAGACTGTAACTCAAACTCTGAGAGCCTATGAACATCCAAGAGGGAGGGGAAAGAGTTTCTGAAGACCATAAATTATCTGACTTTGAAGACTAATTTGTGCTTCATGCTAAGGAGTCAAGTACCCATACCTTGTAAGGTATATCTTGCAAGGTTCATGAATAAAATGTACAATTTTCTCTCACTCTAGCAGGTTTTTCTTTTCATTCATTTATAACAAAAACTATGAAAGAATAAAGTAGAAATGATAAAATCTTGGAAGAAAGTAGCAATACCATTGAATTATGAATTTAGAATAAAAAATAATTTTACATAAGAGTCTAAACAAATTCATTCAAACCCATTTTTAGAAATGATTCACTTGAGACACAGGGAAGGTAGGTGAATCATGGTCACAATTATTTTAAAGGCAAAAGTAGAAAATAAATCCAGGTCTTCTGAATGCATCCAGTATTCCTGCCATTGTAGAATCCGCCTTAGTGTTGTGACAACCAGGAAGGAGAACTGTGGGCATAGTCATTTATTTATCCTAGAATTCAGAAGAACAAATTCTCTCAAAAAGTTGAAAGAAATGATAAGTATGCTTCTATGATCTGAGGCTCTAAAAGGGGTGAAAATTCTCTAAGTGGATAGGAAGTTTTCTAGAAGAAAATTAAGATGACCCAATCATATAATTTCCTAATGAGAAAGGGAAATAAGAAGCATCTAAAGAAACTTATGTGCCTGTACAGGAAGTGTCTGGTGAGCTCAAATCATGTCCTGAGAAAGGACATATAACTGAGGATGAATGTTTTTTTTTTAAATGGTTTGGATGTATAAGAACAGTTTTAGGATATCATCCAGGCTAGAATCAGTCTCTAATCTGGGGATAGCTGGAACCAAAACAAATCAGGTTAGAGACAGGAGAGTCAGGACACAAATAGAAGTTTAATTTCAGAGTGAAGAAAATGATATTTCTGGTAAAAACCTCCCCCATCTTCCCAAGAAGGAAGGGCTTAACACTGCTAAGGCTGGGGTCCCTTTTATACATGAAAGAGGTTGGCCCACAACACAATCATTCTTAGATCTTGAGTTAGTTCTCATGGTTATTATTTCTTAGGACAATACAGGTGTTCTTGGGTCCAATGGGAATAGTCATCAAGTCTTGGGGGTCATGACCACTCTGTGGGGCACAGAGCCATAGTTCTATGACAGGAACAGGAATATCATAACTGTCAGCAACAAAGAACAGGGATTGTGAACATGTGATGGATGGTCATAGAAAATAAGGGAAGTTAGTGAACACCTTAGTGAACATCTGGTGCTGGTCCAAGCAATACACTTTGCCAGAAGGAGAAATCATTCCAGGTGCAAAGGATTATTTTATTGCCAAACTCAGGATACCCCCTGTTAACTGGACCTTTGATCTGGAAAAATATTTTGACATAAACATAAATAAAATAAAATTTTAAAATAAAAATAAAACCTGTAATGAGATTGTTCATTAGCTACATCACTAGAAAATAGTGATTTTGATTCAAAGTAGGGACATTAGCTGGCATTTATGAAGTACTTTTAGGTTTGCGCAATGATTTACATACAATATCTCCCTTTATCTTCAAAATAACTTTATGAAGTAGGAGTCATTCCTTCCTCCCCCTTTTTTTTTGGTTGAAGAAACTGAGACTAAGAAAGATTTAATTATTTGCCCAGTTGATTGGGTAAGAATTTGGATTTAAACCCATATCTTTGAATCAATCAGTATTTATTAAGGACCCATTTTTGTCAGGTACTAATGCTATAAAGGCAAAGATAAAAGGTTTTTGCCCTCAAGGAGTTATATTCCATATAGTAAGAAAAGATGTGAATATATGTGTACATACAAAACATGTAACTGCATACAATTAAAACAAGATAATTTTGGCAGAGGGGAAATCCTGAGCTGGGTACTCAGGAAAAGCTCCATGCAGAAGATTTACCTAAGCAGAGTTTGAAAGGAAAATAAGAATTCAAAGAAATAGAAGAAAGGGGTGTATTTTAGGTGTTCAAATTAGTTCCAAAGTGTGATAAATTGTATAATGCACAACAGTATAATACACAACTTCATTAGTGAATAATTGTGTTTATTTTTGAGATGAAATAAAAAATATTATTTTTCCTTCAATTTATATATATTATCTTTTCAAATGTCTACTTATTGGAACTGTTATGCATTTCTATTGGCTTGGCAGCATTATTAAAAACATTAGTGAGCATTATGGATGTAATGAATAGAGAAAATTTGTGAACCACCATACTAGAAAAATTCTGGTGCCCCCCACAAGTGTTTTTTTTGGACTCCAAACCCATGCTTCAATCTGAAGTATGGCAAAGGTTATCAACCCTTTCAATCTATGGCACCTACAGATAAATAAGATAAGAAAAGAGGTAGCAACAACTTCTACTAGAGCTCAAATTACCAAATCCAAATGTGTGGGACAAATGCCACGTAAATAAATTTCGGAGATCTCTCAAGGTATGAAGAGAAAACTTGATTCTTGAGGAACAGGCCCCAATCAATTACAGAGATTGAGGCAAAAGCAAAAGGTCTAAGGATCACATTTAGCCTAACTCAATTCCTTCCCCCTCCCCCACTGAGCTGCTCTCATTAATGAGGAACATGGTTTTACAATCTAGACTAATCTAAGAAAAAGAGCATAAAATTCAAATTTATCTCTTCAGTCCCAGGAATTGAATGGTCATCCAGACTTCAACAGATAAGGTGGGGTTGACTCTTCACCAACATCCCAGAAGTTGCTTTGTCAAGGAAGGAGGGGCACATGGTTAACTATTCTCCAATCTGTAATATTCTACTGAAGAAATCTCAGACTTTATCCCACTCATAAATAAATTACAACCCAGGGTCACAAGAGAATTTAGATAACTACTGAATAACAAATGATGACATTTTATACAGTGTTCCACATCCATAAGACCACTACTACAACAGCTAAAGAGATAAGTATCCTTCCATATTTGTTCTTTAGAGCTGTTTGATTTTATCATTTAACAGCAGTTTTAATCATTTTATTGATCTTTCCAATTATATTTTTGTAGTCATTGTATATATTTTCTGATTCTGACTACCTCACAGTTCCACAGTTCATGTAAGTTTTCCTATGCTTCTCTATATGACCATCAAATCTGCTATTTCTTTTTAAAATATATTTTATTTTTAATTTATGGAATAAAACAAGTATTTCTTAAACAGTATAATAAAAATATGATTATACATGAAACTGCAAATCTATTATGTACAACTTGCTATTCCTTTTAAAAATATAGTAAAGCTATCCTCCAAATTTCTTTTTTTATCCATCTGTTTTATCCATCTTTCTCAGGCTCTTTTAAGGAATAATTATCCCTGTCCCCTGAGGCTCTGCTCTCCCAACTATTTTTGGTTTTCTGAGTTTCTTGAATTCTCAAACTCAGTCAAAACAACAGTCAAAAAATGACTCCCAAAATTACACCTTCAGCCCTTATCTCTTTCCTGGACTCCATACCCATCTCTACCATCTCTTTTAAACTCAATAAACTAAAAATAGAACTTATCTTTCCTTCTAAAATTTCCCCTAGCTATGTTGATACAACTATTCAATCACAAAGGTTCATAAATTCAGAATTACTCTTGACCTTTTCCTCTCCTTCCAAATTCAATCCCTGGCCATGTCTTAACAGTTCTATTTTTATGACATATCTCATATCTGTCCCCTTCACTCCACTCCAACATCTACCATATTAACTCAAGCTCTCATTGCCTTTTATGTGGCTATTGGAAAAGGTTCCTCATTGAACTCCCAAATTTACTGCTTCCCTTCTCCAGGTTCTATGATGTTGCTTTTAACCTCATCTTTGAGCATGCTTATTATGCCTATTATGGAGCTCAGTGCATTCCGATCACATGGCCTCTTTGACTGGTTGCCTACATCTTTAAACTGATCATACTTTTCTCTCTTTCTGCCCTCTTTTAGCCTGTTCTCCTGTTCTCCTAGATATTTTACCCAACATGGACACTATGAACTGAACTGGTGATAGGGAAAGGATCCCCTTCTCCATCTTTCCCTGTTTCAACTGGAAATAGGTCCAGGTGTTTGTTTTTGCTTTGTGTTATTTGTCCTCAGTTTTAGGTGCTAGAGATCTTCGCAAGATGAGGTGTGACATGAGTGATCTAGGATCCTGGAGCGCGGTGGTGCAATCCCAGACATCTGAGCATGAAGCCCTGAGACATCAGGGTGCTTGGCACTTGAGCCTCAAGGGAGCGTTGGAACTGGAGTTGGAGCTGGAATTGGCATCTTTGGGAAATTAGTTGAATTATAAACCTAATCCTCTCCTCTGCCCCAGAGACTGAGGTAGTGCAGGAGGGAGGAGGATTATGCCTTCCATGTTATAGAGTGAGAGTTTTTGAATAACTGTGATTATGCCTTCTGATGTAAAAATTTCTTTGTAAAAGTTCCACAGCATTATATTGGCAAAATAATCATCATAAAGTACAGTTCTGACCCTGTCACTTTCTTATCCATAAGAGATTTTTTTGGCAGTCTCTAGAATGTAATACAAACTACCCATGTTGCCCTTTAACATTTTTAACAGGACCAATCCAGTCTACTTTTCTAGGCTTCCTTCATATTATTCGACTTTATGAATTCTAGGTACTGAAAAAACAAGTCAATTTGCTGTTCCCCAAATATGACATTCCATCTCCCATCTTTGCCTTTACATAGACTGAAATTCACTCCCTTATTGATGAAGGGGAAAAAAAATTGGAGTGATCTAGTCTCAGGTTTGAGAATATGAATGAATTCACTTGATCCAGAAGTATTTGGGACAAAAAAAGTTGATTTACTCATTACTGTAGATAATAAAATAACAAGGAAATTGACCAGCAATATAAACTAGGTTTCTTGGCATCTTAGCAAATCTTAGCAAAGGAGATCTTAGCAAAAACTGAGGGAGAGTGGGCAGCTAGGTGGTGCAGTGGATAGAGCACTGACCCTGGATGCAGGAGTACCTGAGTTCAAATTCGACCTCAGACACTTAATAATTACCTAGCTTTTGGCAAGCCACTTAACCCCATTGCCTAGCAAAAACTAAAAAAAAAAAAAATTGAGGGAGGGAGGGGAGGGAGGAGAGAGAGAGAGAGAGAGAGAGAGAGAGAGAGAGAGAGAGAGAGAGAGGAGTGTTGTGTGGGCAGTTGCAAGGTTATAAGCAGCAACTAAGGAATTTAGCAAAGTAAAAAAGAAAATTAACACCCTTAGAACAGATGACTGACAGCAGCCATCAGGAGATAAGCAGCATCAGAAAAGAGCAGCACAAAGTGGAGAAGTTAGGGACAGTTGCAAGGTTGTTGCAATTAGACTGACAACATCAACCCCCCAATAGGAGTAAGGTTTGGTTTTATAGGGTGTGTGCTGGGAAAGGGTAAGGGTGAAGTTAGGTTTTTAAGGACTGGTTTATATATAAACTAGCATATTCTAAAGAATACCAAATAGTTTCTGTTAAGTAGATAATGGGATGGGAGTAGGTGCTGTTTTCTCAAAAACTTATTCCTTTCAGCCTAGGGCAAGGATTCATTCATTCATTTATGTATGTTTTTGCAAGTCAAACAGGGTTAAGTGGCTTGCCCAAGGCCACACAACTAGGTAATTATTAAGTGTCTGAGGTGGATTTGAACTCAGGTACTCCTGGCTCCAGGGCAGGTGCTCTATCCACTGCACTACCTAGCTGCCCCAAAGATTTATTTTTGTTGATAGGGACTTGTCTTGTGCTGGAGGCAAGGATTTACCAAGTCCTTGCCAGGAGATAAGATACTTCACTAAGGTCCAATGATCTCATCATTCTCATTTCTATATCCTGTAATCTTTAACTTCTTTCAAGGCTCAGATTATGTGCCTTTTCACATGGAAAGCCTATTCTGATTGCCTTAAGTAAGTTGTAGTGCACCCACCAGTCATAACTTTGCACTATTAGAGGACATGGATGTTTTCAAGCACTGCAGTCTGTAATTTGGCAAAAATTTATCCAGGAAAGACTTTGCTTTCAAAATATCAAATTTGATTCAAGTAAACATTGTACAATTATGTGTTGGGGTGAGTAGCCATCAAGATTACTCAATTCTTATGAGAATCCTCATCAAATACTACTGATTGAGGAGTAGGGGTAGAGGGTACCTACTAATTGTAAAGAGGAAACATAGGAAGGATTTTTAGCAATGTCATGGACTTCTTGGGGAAATATAAAACTTCAGGAAGGAAGATGACACAGCAATGGCTTTGTGTGTACTGCATAAGGATAATGGGGTATAGCAAGCTCCCTTGAGAGATACCTGGTAGGGGTGGCTAGGTGGCACAGTGGATAGACCTCTGGCCATGGGGAGCTCAAATCCAACCTCAGACACTTAATAATTACCTAGCTGTGTGGCTTTGAGCAAGCCACTTAACCCCATTGCCTTTCAAAAAACCTTAAAAAAAAAAGAGAGATATACCTGGTAAACAGAATACTTTAAAATTGGTCTCTAAATCTACTGCTGATCAAGTTCTGTTAAGCCAGTTTGACCTTTATGGTGAGAAGAGAATATGGGATGCTGGTAAAGTAAAAACCTTGCTGGGGGTATTAGAAGTGGAGATTATAGGAGAGTGGCAGAAAAATGCCCTATTACACAACCACTTGCCCAAGAGCAAAAGCAGCAAGGACTAGCTAAATGAGACATTTAAAATGGTCTGCTTATTTTCAGAGTGGTATTACTTACTTCCCTTTTGAGAAAGCCTTTAAGCCCTGACTATAGAATGCTTCATTAGTGATAAAGGCACTGCAAGAAATGGATGCACAGAAATAAGAAGCTCCTAGATAAACTCAGAGGAATCTTTTTTTAAAATTTTATTTATTTAAGGCAATAGGGTTAAGTGGTTTGCCCAAGGCTACATACAGCTAGGTAATTATTAAGTGTCTGAGGTCACATTTGAACTCAGGTCCTCTTAACTCCAAGGCAGGTGCTCTATCTACTGTGCCACCTAGCTGCCCCAGGGGACCTATCTTTAATGTTGTATATAACCTCAAGATACAGTGCTGAAAAAAAATTCCAGTATCCATGTATTTGTGGTGGTTCTGAGGACCCAGAAGATAGCTGTTCAAATTTATAAGTATTAAGGCCTCTATGGGATAGGCATTGTGCTAGGTACTAGAGATATAAAGACTAATGAAAATGTTTATATTCAATAGGTGAAAAATGATAGATGATAAATAGATCAATCTAGATAGGTAGGTACATATGTAAGTAGGCAGATAATAGACTGATAGGTTAGTTATAGAGATACATAGGCATGTAAGTGGGTAAACATATGATAGGTTGATAGAAGGTTAGGTTCATGGACAGATACATAGGTACATGGGTACATAGGTAGGTAGATAGAAGGTTAGGTACATAGATAGATCTAAAGTAATTATACTAATACCGAGGAGTAGGGAAGTGTTCTGCATTTGTTTTAAGTTTCGAAAGTTCAATTCAGAGAATAAAAGAACAGTGACTTCAGAGTGAGCTGTTCTGCTCACTAAGCTGTCCTGCTCACTAAGCTGTTCTGCGGATGGTCTAGGATGAAATACTTAAGACTGCCTTCAGAGTGGTTAGAGTCTCCCATGGCCAAGGTGGAGACAAAGCTTCTAGACAGAGACTGCTGAAGCAACACAAATTGGCCTTGTGTGATTCCAAGGAATTTCTTTAGGTCTGGGTCACTGAAACTAAAAAAAAGACTTTCAGATCCCAGGCTGGACTAAAAAACACTCAAGCCAAGCAGAACAGTGAATAAACGCACTCCTAGAGGAGCAAAGAGATTTTGGAAGTAGAGGTCAGGGTTGGATGTTACTAAAATAGTAATCAAGAGAGTGCATCAAACTATTTAGCTTCTGTTGTAGATAAGCTAGATAGACCCTTTGCAGGGTGCTTTCAAGCAAGGAAGGGGATCCTTGCATTGTGATATGAAGGAAGAGAAGGATCTTAAGGAGATATAAGGAGAAGGTGCATTCCAGTCATGGGGAGCATATGTTCAATTCCAATCCAGGTATCCTGTGCATCAGCTTAGAGGAAGGTAAGCATCAATGGCAGCAGAAACCATCACAGAAGCAGAGTCTTCCACATCAGAGTTGAACCCTGTGAAGATCCACTTTGTAGACTCATAAATGCCTAACAAAAGTATTGTCTGATTCCACAAATCACAGAATGCTACAATCTCATAAAAGTAACAAGTATAAATGACCCAAAAGAAAGGGCAGGAAATGTTTTGGTTTTGTCTACACATCCCTAGCAACTGGCATCTAGGAAATATTTGCTTAATAAAATATGCTAGATGAGTGAATGTGTATATAAGTATACATACAATTATAAGTGTAATTCTATAAATATGTGTGTATGTCTATACATACACACACAAATAGACATTTTCATACATACACACACACACACACACACACACACACACACACACACACACCACACACACACACTAGTTCCGGCTTTCCATAAATTGGCATTACTCAGTTTGAGTCTCCTGGTGGGGGGACAGGACTCCTTACCACCTGGCTCTGACTTCTATAAGGGACAGACCCTGAGCAGCCCTGGAGCACCTGGGCAAGGGATACTCTGCCCCAGGCACTGAAACTACTCTAGATGGAGGGACAGAGGAGGTGGAGAGGGGAGAAGGAGAAGGCACTGAAATCTCTCTGGCCATGGGGTCCTAGGCACTGGAGCAACTTGGGTTAGGTGCCTGTAGAACCCAGAAGGCTACCTGGATGAGTGAAACTCAATGAGTAGAGAAGGAAGTAGGTAGCATGGTTCATTTAACAGTAAGGAAGGACTGTCTGTGTGTGCATATTTATATATGGGTATTATACATATGCACAAACACATACACACATGCAAACACAGAGAGATGTGTGGATGCATGTATGCATACATATAAACACAGTTCAGTATTGGACTTGGAGTCAGGAAGGAAGTCCTAAATTCAAATCCTGCCTCACACTTGTTAACGGTATAAAAATAGACAAGTTACTTAACCTTTCTCAGATTTACTTTCCTTATCTATAAAGTGCAATAAGAGCATCCACCTCATAGTATTGTGAAGATCAAATGAGATCATATGTCAAGTGTCTTGAAAACCTTAAAGTACTTTACATATTCTAGGTAATAGGAAGGAAGGAAGGGAGGGAGGGAGGGAGGGAAGGAGGGAAGACAATAGCAAAGTGTTCACTAAGTGTAAAGACCCCAATTACCAAAGTAAAGACTCACTATTTGACAAAAATTGATAGAAAACTGGAAAATAGTTTGATAGAAATTAGATTGTCTCACACCTTATAAAAAGATAAACTGTAAATGGATATATGTAGGAATCAATTAATAACAACTTTTAAAAGCCAATTGTCAAATTTTCAATGTGAACATTTATATTTTGCAAATTGTCCAGTGTTACAAATTAGGGTTTGATTAATGGTTTTATTGATTATCTAGACTTAAGAAAAGGATGGAAACTTAAAACGATGTCATAGACACATTTTTCCCTCCAAAGATCCAGTTGTTAAACATTTATAACCTGGATACATGATTTATAAACAAAAAGCAACATGATACGCAAATTGAAGGAATAAAAAGAAATTACCTTTCTGAACTATTGGGAGCAGAAGAATACAATTCAAAAAAAAGTGATAAAGTAAAATCACAGAAGATTAAATGGACAATTTTAATTATGTAAAAATCAAAATATTTAAACAAATCTAATGTGTTTAAAATTATAAAGGAAACATAAACTGGGGGGGAAATCTTTGCATCAAATTTCTTTGACAAAGATCTCTTTTTCAAGCTATATAAGAATCTGATTCAAATTTAAAAAAATAAAAGACATTCTCCAGGATATAAATGGTTGAAGGATATGAACAGGCAATTTTCACAGAAAAATCTGAATCTATAATCAAATTTAAAATGTTCCATTAGAGATAATTAGAGAAATGAAATTAAAAGAACTCATATCCATTAAATTGACGAAGATAAAAAAAGGAAAATGATAAATATTGGGGTGAAATTGGGTCTACCTGGAGACTACTGGTGGACCTATCAATTAGTCCAGCCATTCTGTGTCTCTCTCTGTCTCTGTCTCTGTCTCTTTGGTTTTTGCAAGGCGATGGGGTTAAGTGACTTGCCCAAGGTCATAAAAGCTAGGTAATTGTTAGGTGCATGAGGTCAGATTTATACTCAACCATGTAGCCTTCTGAGTTCTATAGCCATCTAATCCAAGTTGCTCCAGTGCCTGGGACCCAATGAGGTTTCAGTGCCTTCTCCTTTTCCCCTTTCCACCTCCCCTGTCCCCCCATTTAGAGTAGCTTCAGTGCCTGGATCCCTTGCCCAAGTGCTCCAGGGCTGCTCAGGGTCTGTCCCTAAAAGGAAACAGAGTCAGGTGGTAAGGAGTTATGTCCCCCAAGAGTGCATGCATGCTCTATCCACTGTACCACCTAACTGCCCCAGTCTAACCATTCTCAAAAACAATTTGGGACTATGCCTCCAAAGTTATTTAATTTTAGATATTTTTTGACCCAGTCATACCAATACTGGGTCTATATGCAAAAATGGAAGAAAAAGGAAATGCAAAATATTAAAATGAGCTCTTTTCATAGTAACCCCAAAATGAAAACTGAAAGAATGCCTACCTGTAGAGGAATAACTAAATAAATTGAAATGAATAATGTTGCTAAATAGTTTGTAGTATATGAATGTAATAGAATGTTGTTGTGCTACAAGACATTAAATGGAAAGATACAGAAGACACTGGGAAGAATGCAAAAGAAGGTGGCTTAGCCCTACTTGATCTAAAATTATATTATAAAGCATCAGTCATCAAAACTGTTTGGTACTGGCTAAGAAATAGAGTGATGGACCAGTGGAATAGACTAGGTGTAAAAGCAGGAGATGATTATAGTAAGCTGCTGTTTCATAAATCCAAAGAGTCCAGCCATTGGGATAAAAACTCCCTCTTTGATAAAAACTGCTGGGATAATTGGAAGGTAGTATGGAAGAAACTTAGATTAGACTAACACCTAACACCCTTTAACAAGATAAGATCCAAATGGTTACAGGACTTAGACATAAAAAACAATACCATAAGCAAATTAGAAGATCAAGGACTAGTTTACCTGTCAGATCTATGGAAAGGGGAGCACTTTATGACTAAGGAAGAGTTGAAGAACATCACCAAAAACCCGTTAGATGATTTTGATTACATTAAATTAAAAAGCTTTTGCACAGATAAAACCACTGTAACCAAGATCAAAAGAAATGTAGTAAATTGTGAAACAATCTTTACAACTAATGATTCTGACAAAGGACTCATTTCTAAAATATACAGAGAACTGAGTCATATTTTTAAAACAAAAAGCCATTCCCCAATTGACAAATGGTCAAAGGATATGCAAAGGCAATTTACAGATGAGGAGATCAAAGCAATTCATAGCCATATGAAAAAATGCTCTAAATCATTAATTATTAGAGAAATGCAAATTAAAGCTTCTCTGAGGTATCACTTCACACCTCTCAGATTGGCCAGTATGACCAGAAAGGATAATGATCATTGTTGGAAGGGTTGTGGGAAATCTGGGACACTATTACACTGTTGGTGGAGCTGTGAACTCATCCAACCCTTCTGGAGAGCTATTTGGAACTATGCCCAAAGGGCAACAAAAATGTGCATACCCTTTGATCCAGCAATACCACTACTGGGTCTATATCCTAAAGAGATGATGAAAAAGTATAAAAACATTACTTGTATGAAAATATTTATAGCAGCCCTGTTTGTGGTGGCAAAGAATTGGAAATCAAGTAAATGTCCTTCATTTGGGGAATGGCTTAGCAAACTGTGGTATAGGTATGTCATAGAACACTATTGTTCTATTAGAAACCAGGAGGGATGGGAATTCAGGGAAGCCTGGAGGGATTTGCATGAACTGGTGCTGAGTAAAAACTGACTGAGTGCTTTCTGTGTGGGGGGGGGAAGGGAAGTAAGATGGGGTGAAAATTGTAAAACTCAAATAATATCTTTAATAAAAATCAATTTAAAAAAGACACTGGGAATTGATGAAGAGTAAAGCAAGCAAAACTAAAAGAATAATTTACATAATGACCTTATAAAGAAAAATAAAATTTAGAAAGACTTTAGAACTTTGATAAATGCAATGATAAACTCCAAGTCCAATCTGAAAATGAAACATCCTACCCACTTTCTGTTAGAGAGAATGAAGAACGAGATTTGAATAATGACATACCTTGGAGATATTGCTGGTTTAGTTCTAAACCACCATAAGAAACATTATTTTGGGCAGCTTCGTGACACAGTGGATAGAGGACTGACCCTGGAATCAGGAGGACCTGAGTTCAGACACTTAAAGATTACCTGTCTGACCTTGGGCAAGTCACTTAACCCTATTGCCTTGCAAAAAACCAAAAAAATAAATAAAAATAAAACATTATTGCAATTAAGTAAATCCCATGGGATTTTTCATTTCCCAATGCATATAAAAGGTATGTTTACACTATACTGTAATCTATTAAATGTATTGGTATTATGGCATTATATTTTTAAAATGTACATATCTTTTTTGTAAATTTAAATTTATTTTTATTAAAGATATTATTTGAGTTTTACAATTTTCCCCCCATCTTGCTTCCCTCCCCCCCCCACAGAAAGCACTCTGTCAGTCTTTACTTTGTTTCCATGTTGTACCTTGATCTAAATTGGGTGTGATAAGAGAGAAATCATATCCTTAAAGAGAAGAGAAGGCTAAGAGGTAACAAGATCAGACAATAAGCTATCTGTTTTTTTTTAAATTAAAGGGAATAGTCCTTGAACTTTGTTCAAACTCCACAGCTCCTTATCTGGATATAGATGGTACTCTCCTTTGCAGACAGCCCAAAATTGTTTTCGATTGTTGCACTGATGGAATGAGCAAGTCCTTCAAGATTGAACATCACTCCCATGTTGCTGTTAGGATATACAGTGTTTTTCTGGTTCTGCTCATCTCACTCAGCATCAGTTCATGCAAATGCCTCCAGGCTTCCCTGAATTCCCATCCCTCCTGGTTTCTAATAGAACAATAGTGTTCCATGACATACATATACCACAGTTTCCTAAGCCATTCCTCAATTGAAGGACATAAAATGTACATATCTTAATTGAAAAATACTTTATTGCTAAAAAAAAATGTTAACCATCACCTGAACCTTTATAGAGCCATAATCTTTTTGCTGGTGAACAGTCTTCCATTGTTGATGACTACTCCCAGATCAAGGTGGTGATTGTCAGATTTTGTGTTGGCTCTGGCTAGTTTTAAAAATAAGACAACAAGAAAGTTTGCCACCTAGGTCTAGATTAAGATATCCAAAAAAAGGACTTGATGATGTGATACTGAAGCTTGGAATAGAAATTAGGACTGGATATATAGATCTGTGAATCATCTAAATAGAGATAATCATTGTTACCATGGGAATTAACAAGGTCACAAAGTGAGGGATCATAGAACAAAATGAGAAGTAAACTGAAGTAGAAGAAATATTAGAGAAATATACTATCCCAAATATTATTTCCTTGTTTGCTAACCTTACTGATCCTGTGGGAGTCTGATTTCCATTCTATTGTTATCTAAATAAATAACTTCATTGTGGGTCACCTGGAATTTATACACCAAAAGCTATCTTACTGCAAGGGAAGATTGAGCTTCTATCTGGTATATTTTGATATTCAAATAAAATCACTTGACATTGTACTCCAAAAGCTGAGATGGGGTACTAAAATATAAATCCACTAAGATAATAGGGATTACCTCAACTCCTTCCCCTACCCCTTTCCCATACACCTGCCCTGTTCCTCCATATAAACTTGAACTTATTCACTATTGATAGTTGCTATTATCAGTCTAGTTGCACTTGTCTTTAATTAGTTGTACTTGTCTTTAATTTCTCTCCTATGCCACTACTGCTGCTTAGCCTCTAATGGCTGCTGGCTGATCAGTCAATTGTACTAATCTTCTCTATTTACTTAGTTAAATTTCCATTACTATGTTACCTTAACAGAATACACTTATTTTGTCCCTAAATTCTCCTGGATCAAGAGTCAGCCTTTCATGAATTTGTTCACACATTTTAAAACTTGAAATTAGACCATTCGATATTTCTTCAACAATATAGCATCATGGAACTTAGAATTCTGAAGATCTGAATTTAAACCCTGCTTTAAACATTTATCATATTACCCTATGCAAGCCATTTTCCCTCTCAGCAATAATTTCTTCACTTTTAAAATGATGGTATTAGTGTGAGGACATCATCAAATTGTTACGTCAAATCAAATCAGATGAGACAATGAACCTGATTTCTGGCTCTGTAAATGTGTGTTTAAGAAAGAGAAGGAGAGAGACAGAGAGAGAGAGAGAGAGAGAGAGAAATGATTGTGATGCAGAGCATATTGAAATTTCCCCTCCCAAATTTTCTTGAGAGTCTGGTGAAAATCTCACCCTCATGGTATGCATGGTCACTCATCTTCTACATGACTTCCACAAGCTGAATCTCAGAGATGGTACCTCACAAGATTGCTATAAAGGAATCAATTTGCAAAGCAAAAAAGCATCATAAAAATTGAAGTACCATTTACACCATAAAGCAAAATACTTGGGAAAGTGAAGTTTAAAAGAATTTCTGCCAACCTAACCTGGGCACCCCAAGGATTATTTAAATATCTTTACTAAATGAAAGTAAGGAGACAAATCTTTAAGACTTTTTTGAATAATACTTTTTGTTTTTAAAAGAGAAGTAGTCAAAAATGAATGGATTGTTCACAGAGCATCTGAAGGTAAAATGTTGATTTAGAAGTAAAATGCTCATCAGAGTGATAAAGAGAGAGGAAAAAGAAAAATGGGAATTTCCTGGATTTTTGTTGGTTTACTAAAATTAAAGAAAAGCTTTAGGGTTAGCTAAGTGTTGACATTTGAGTTTCAGTAATCTACCTGGTACAAAATACTTAGCTGGAGGCAGGCTAAGGGATTTTTATTAGAAGTTAAATAACACGGCCCAAAGTTGGACATTTGTTATGTTTTGTTTCCCCCCTTTAAAAACCTGATCTGTCCTTTAAACTCATTCAGAAACAAACATGCTTTTATACCTATCAAATGAGTAACCTGATCTCTAGCCAAAGAATGTAACTGGCCTCCAGTAACCAGGTTAGATGCAAAGAACGTGTTTGAAGGGTAATTATTCCATATATGTGCAAGTCAAAGGGAGGGTTGTGTGAGTCCCAGGAACTGCCCAGTAAAGAAAACAAGGTGGGGAAAGAGGCTTTCTGTTTTCAGAAAGTACTAGGGGAAAAAAAATGAAAAAGTCAGATTTTGTCTTAATATATTTAAGATCTTGTCCAATCAAGGCCAGGCTTGCTCCCCAGTCAACACAGGGACTGAAAGATTAAAAGAGATTTTTTTTTGCTGAAGTGAAAACATGCTAGGAATATTCTTATACTTGTGATATTCTTTAAATTAGCAATTTTATAACCAATTTTAACTAAATGCCTTGTAAAAAATAGAAATCTTGATTTCTACTTAACCATAACTAGAAAATGTCTGAATTTTTTTCTTTTTTAGTGATTTAGAAATGATACTAAATTATAAATTAACAGTGGGTAGTCTAGGAAAAATTCATGCTAGACCTTGAACCAGGAAATACAAGGTTCAAAAATCTATCTCAGATAATTAGCTATATGATTATAGGAAAATTACTTAATCTTTGTTAACCAGTTTCTACTTCCCAGAGACTTAAACCTAATCAGTTTATTTATTATATTTCTCTCTATATATATATCTTTTGATTGATGTTTTTTATTTCTCCTTTGGCTACTATTATTCAGCGGTAAAGAGCTTTTCCCTGGGACCTTTTATAGGCCTTTTTGTTTACAGATTTTAAAAAACTGAGGTCCAGAGAGGTTAAGTAATTGACCCAAAGTCAAATAGGTAGTAAGAGAACCAGAATCTGAGTCTAAATCCAGTTTTCCAATGCAATGCTTATTCCACTATAAAACAATTTAGCATTTTTTTGGTTTTAATGTAAACAAAAATTGTACAAAATATACATCCATTGCATCAAATACTATAGAGAAATAAAGAAGAATCAGAAATGAAGGAAGACCATCCCTTTCCATCATTAGGAAGTCATTGATGACCTTTGTGGGTGAGGGAGAGGAAGTTAGGTTGGATAGAGTGATATGATAAAAGAATGAGTGATAAGGCAGTAAACAAATAATGTAGACATTTTTTTAAGGATGTTTATCAGTGAAGTGAAGGAAAGGGAGGACAGCAACTGGATGAATTAGAACAGTTAAGAAAAAGGTTTGGTTTTGTTTCATTTAGTTAGGACTGGGAAAACCTGAGCATGAAACAGATGAGATAGTCAGAGGATTCTGATTGTTGGTGGAACTGGAGAGATTATCCATTGTAAGTAGGCATACTCCTGTGGCCTCAGAGAAAGAGGAGAGTTAGAGGACAATACCAAGGAATAATGGCAAACCAACCAATGAAGGAATTAAGTCATAGGATTTCAAACTTCTCAGTGAGGAAGAAGGTAAATGTTTGCTACAAGTGCCTAGGGATGGGAGTGGAACACATGGTGTGGAAGTCTTATGGTAATGGAAAAGGTTTGGCCCAGTTCTTGTAAAGAATGAGTAGAAGAATTTTCAAGGAGCAAGGGCCCAGCTAAGGCTGTATTATGAATCCATTTTACAGCAGGGATTGGCAGCTGTACAACCCATATGTTAACAGAAGCCAAATTGTACAGCCTGCCAGTCTCTAGAGGGTTACTACCTTCCTTCATTTTCAAGTACCATCCCTTGTCCTGGTCACTTTTATCTGGGCTCTTCTGTCTCATTTGAAGTCTGAGGGCTGGGGAAAGTTGTGAGGCAAGGATTTAACTGTAACATCTATCAGTTGACCAATGTGTACTCAGCATGGGCTGTGCCTACTTCCCCTCCTCTGGACATAGCACAGAGCCAGAAAAGAGTTCCTGAAGGTTGCCCTAAAATATGGAGCATAGATTTTTTTTTAATGGAAAAGTGACATAACAAATGGGCACAAACCCTGATTTTTCCTTTATTCATTTATTTATTTATTTTTAGTTAGGTGGGTTTTTTTTGTTTTTTTTTTTGCTAGGCAATGGAGTTAAGTGGCTTGCCCAAGGCCACAGAACTAGGTAATTATTAAGTGTCTGAGACCAGATTTTGAACTCAGGTAGTCCGGACTTCAGGGCTGGTGCTCTATCTACTGCACCTCATAGCCACCCCTCAAACCCTGCTTTATTAAAACAAAGAAAGTTGACAGTTAATTGAAATAGTGTTTTATTCATTCTATGTCTATAATACTTCCAAAGATGCCAATGCTAGCCATATGGACATCAAATTTTATGCCTACCATTTCTCAAATTTCTAACTAACTTGAAAAGAGAGAACATTACCAAAAAGATCTTTGCCAAAATTTGATAAATAAATACTAAAAGATAAATTTCTCATCTATATATGAATTATATCTTCCTAATAGTTCTTAAGTTCTTTGATGACAAGGACTCTCATTTCTTTTTTTTTCTTGAATTATAAAGATTTGATTTGTTTTGAGTTTTACAATTTTTCCCCTAATCTTACTTCCCTCCCCCAACCCCCACCCCCACAGAAGGCAATTTGCCCAGTCTTTAATTGTTCCCATGGTATACACTGATCCAATGATGAGAGAGAAATCATATCCTTCAGGAAGAAAAATAAAGTATAAGAGATAGCAAGATCAGACAATAAGATATCAGGTTGTTTTTTTTTTTTCTAAATTAAAGGTAATAGTCCTTGGTCTCTGTTCAAACTCCACAATTCTTTCTCTGGATACAGATGACATTCTCCATTGCAGACAGCCCAAAATTGTTCCTGATTTTTGAACTGATGGAATGAACAAGTCCTTCAAGGTTGATCATCACCCCCATGTTGCTGTTAGGGTGTACAGTGTTTTTCTGGTTCTGCTCATCTCACTTAGCATCATTTCATGCAAATCCCTCCAGGCTTCCCTGAATTCCCATCCCTCCTGGTTTCTAACAATAGTGTTCCATGACATACATATACCACGGTTTGCTAAGCCATTCCCCAATTGAAGGACATTTATTTATTTCTAATTCTTTGCCACCACAAACAAGTCTACTATGAATATTTTTGTACAAGTGATATGGACCAGTAATGGTATATGCACATTTTTGTTGCCCTTTGGGCATAGTTCCAAATTGCTCTCCAAAAAGGTTGGGTGAGTTCACAGCTCCACCAACAATGTAATAGTGTCCCAGATTTCCCACAACCCTTCCAATAATGATCATGGTCCTTTCTGGTCATATTGGCCAGTCTGAGAGGTGTGAGATGGTACCTCAGAGAAGCTTTAATTTGCATTTCTCTAATAAGTAATGATTTAGAGAAATTTTTCATATGACTATGGATTGCTTTGATCTCCTCACCTGTAAATTGCCTTTGCATATTCTTTGACCATTTGTCAATTGGGGAAGGGACTCTCATTTCTTGATATTTCTCAGAACCTTGCATGGTGCCCTATAGTTAGCCAATAAGAATTTTTAAAGTACCTACATTGTAGAGTAGTGGTATTAAGCATGATAGATAATAATATTTGTTGAAAATGAAGTGAGTTCTTACTGGCTTCTAAATGGGATTCTATGATTAAATATTTATAACTAATAAGGATTATAGAAATCATTGAGTCTGACCCCCTCATTTTACAGATGAAGAAACTGAAACACAAAGAAGCTAAATGTTTGGGCTAATGTTGACTAGATAGTAAGAAACAGAGCCAGAATCTGAGTCTAAATCTATCTCCCAATGTAACATTCATTCCACTCTCATTCTATATATATATATCACTTTCTGATTTTCTTTTTAGGTTTTTGCAGGCAAATGGGGTTAAGTGGCTTGCCCAAGGCCACACAGCTAGGTCATTATTAAGTGTCTGAGACCAGATTTGAACTCAGGTACTCCTGACTCCAGGGCAGGTGCTTTATCCACTGCTCCACCTAGTCGCCCCTACTTTCTGATTTTGATATAAAGAATATTATTATGTCTTGAGAAAACAAAATAAACAGGGCAAGTCACTTAACCCCTGTCTACCTCAATTTCCTCAAATGTAGAATTGGGATAACAGTGTCACCTATCTCCCAGAATTGTAAAGATCAAATGAAATAATATGTGTGAAGCAATGAACATAGGGTCTGGCATACAGTTGTTATTAAATGCTTGTTTCCCCCTCAATGTTGTTTGAAATTTAATTTTTTTTTAACCATGTTATATTGTTGACTCATCCACTAAAATCTATAGATTTATTTCAAAGACATTGTTGCCTTAGCCAGGTCTTTCCCATCATATATATTTGAATTTAGGGTATGAGGGAGAACTCAGGTGACTTGCTATCTTTTCTCTGCCATCTTGGCTTCACCCTTCTGCCCATCATTTCTTATAGCACAGTAATATTCCTTCACAGTCATATTCCACAACTAATAAAGGACTTTGCATTTATGTCTTTTAAGATCCATCTGAGAAACTGATCCATCTGAGAAGCACTAAGCAAACATATACAAATGACTACAACTACAATTGAATTCTGAAGAAGTACAATGATTTAACATGGTCCTAGAGAACTAGAGTTGTCAAGTCAACAAGCATTTATTAAACTCTCAATTAATAGGTGGAGACTGAGACTAAAGAATGTAGTAGGGGCGGCTAGGTGGCGCAGTGGATAAAGCACCAGCCCTGGAGTCTGGAGTACCTGGGTTCAAATCTGATCTCAGACACTTAATAATTACCTAGCTGTGTGGCCTTGGGCAAGCCACTTAACCCCATTTGCCTTGCAAAATCCTAAAAAAAAAAAAAAAAAAGAATGTAGTATATATACTGTCATAATAATCTCTACCTTGAATGACTTCTTTAAAAGCTTTTTTATTTTAAGGAAGGAGGAGGATGATTAAGGGTAAGTTAGTGTAGTACAAAAATTTAATAGAATGGTAATTGTAAATTTTCAATTGTCTTTTTTGTTTGTTTTTTGCAAGTCTATGGGGTTAAGTGACTTGCCTAAGGTCACACAGCTAGGCAATTATTAAGTGTCTGAGGTCACATTTGAACTCAGGTACTCCTGACTCCAGGGTTAGTGCTCTATCCGTTGTGCCACCTAGCTGCCCCTCAATTGTCTTTTCTTGAGATTGTTTTGGATCTTTGGTTTGTTTTTCAACATGCTATCACTTTGGGTCAGACGAAAATCTTATTAGACATAATGATAATCATGTGATCCAAGCCTCTAATTTCCCATAGATAGGAAATTGAGACCCAGAGAGATCAAGTAATTAGATTTTGATGACATCTGTAAGTATTTTACCAGAATTAAAAATAAATGCTGGTTAAAGATTCTAACAGAATAGTTCCTGAATCATACCTACTATGCTCTAAGACCAAAAAAAAAGTAATTTGTTTATTTATTTATCTAATATTTCTTATTCCCAAATTATTAGGAACTGTTATCAAATGAAACTGTTTCTAATGACATATTTCACATTGTCTTCTACTTTTTCATTCTTTTGGTTTTATTTTATTCTGATAAAGTCATTAATTACCATTAGCTCAATTCTAATTTTTAAGGAGTTATTATTATTATTATTATTATTTTTTGGTGGGAATAGTTTCAATTTATTTATTTATTTTTTTGGTGGGAATAGTTTCGATTTATTTATTTATTATTATTTTTGGGGTGGGAATAGTTTCGATTTATTTTTTAATTTTTTTGGTGGGAATAGTTTCAATCTATTTATTTATTTATTTGTTTATTTGGTGGGAATAGTTTCGATTTATTTTATTTTTGTTTTTATTTATTTTTTTTGGAGGAATTATTTTTTAAGGGAGCTTTTGTACTTCCTTTTCCATTTGGCCAATTCTACTTTACAGAGGGTTTTTTTCCCTTCAGTGAATTTTTTCTTCAGTGAAATTGACTTTTCCATTTGTCCAAGTCTGTTTTTTGAAGGCATTCTTCTCCTCACTGGCCTTTTGTATTTCTTTTACTATTTGGTCTAGTCTATTTTTTAAGGTGTTATTTTCTTCAGTACTTTTTTTGTGTTTCCTTTCCCAAGTTTCTGATTTGTTTTTCACAATTTTCTTGCAATTTCTCTTTTCAATTTTCCCTTTACCTCTCTTGCTTGATTTTCAAAATTCTTTTTGAGTTCTTCTATGGCTTGAAACCAATTCATATTTTTTTCTTGGAGGCTTTGGATGTAGGAGTTCTTTGCCACCAGTTTCATTTTATCTTGAGTGTTCCACAATCTGTTTGGTTATTACATTGAATTCTTGGGTCTTTCAAAGTTATTTTCATAATAATGTTCTTATTAAAATTTTTCTCCTAAACTTCTATATATTTTATTTCATATCAGTTTATACAAGTCCAGGTTTTTCTGAAACTATCCCCTTCATTAGTTCTTATGGCATAACATTCTATGATATTCATATACTATAACTTGTTCACCCATTTCCCAGTTGTTGGGCACCTCTATCATTTTTCAATTCTTCACCACTGCAAAAAGAATTGTTCTAAATATTTTTGTACAAATAGATCCTTTCCTCCTCCTTTTTATGTCTTTAGGGTATAAAACTTGTAATGGTATTATTGGGTCAGTTTAGTAAATTTGGAGATATAGTTCCAAACTGCTATCAAATATGCCTGTATCCCACAGCCCCTCCAGCATTTGCAATTTTTCTTTTTTTTTTTTTGTCAGTTTTCAAGTCTGACTGTTGAGAACCTCAGAGTGGTTTTAATTTAAAAAGCCTTTTATTTTTAGACTCTGAGTCAAGTTAGTCCATCCTTGCCTATGGAAACTGATGGAAAGATTAAGTTCTTTTTTTATGAGAGATAAGTTTTATTCAAAATAACTCATAGCTCTCAGAAAGGAAATATTGTTATAAAAGTAGTCTATGAATTTGTATTTTTATTGATATGAAGGTGCTTTATTTGGCCTCTTAATATGAGTAAAAATTAAGACTAGGTTTGGGAAATTTATAAGAAATTGGTAATTGGGAAGCTGGTACAAATAAGAAATTTAAAATTATGTAGCACATAGTAGACCAAAAGAAACATACAAACTCTATATGGCAACTATAAACAGAAAAAAGATGCATCTTCACGAATATAAGGAATTCACCTGATATGAGGGGAGAAAATAGGCTCAAAGTTTGAGTTCAGGTACAGAAAAATTAAGCTATATAACCTAAAAATAAATTTGGTGGAAAACAAGAGCTAGATGTGGTAGAAGGGTTCTTAGGTTCACTTGGGTCAAGCTTGGATAGGGGAATTTCTTTATTGAGACCAGATATTGGGAGAGGATTTGAGTTGACTTTCTGAGGCAACAAAAAAAAAAAAAAAGGAGTGATTTAGACCACTGCAGTTAACCCATCAGAGTTTTATTCAATCAGAAGCTGTGACTATCAAGCATTAGTTACCTGACAGAGTTAATATAGGTCAGAACATTGGAAAGTGCCACCTTTCCTTTGCCAATATATGCTTTATGGGTATTAGGATCATTTAACCTTTGGACTCCATAGGGAAGTCTTTTCATTATAACCATAGCACCAAACAATATAAAAATTACTAATCATCGAAGGATACAAGTTGAGTCTGGTTTCTGTCAATAGTTTTTTCCACATATTTAAAAAAGAAATTCACAAATATACATCATTCTAAAGAATCAGAAATATAATTATGAAGTATAACAGTCAACAAATAACCAATGCACAAGGAAAACCAGTTACATTCTCTATAAAATATTTCCTCCACTAAAGCCTTCCATGGATATCACATCTTGGCACAGAGGCGCTCAAGTGCTATCAGGTCCTAACGAAATTGGAAAGGCTTTGCGGATAGCCTGGAGCAGACTGGATTTTTAATTCAAAGACTAGACTAGTCCTTGCTTGGAGTGGCCCATTCCCAGAAAATTGGCTACTAAGCAATGAATTATTTTGGTTAAAGCAACTCATGATGATGGATTGTCCTGCTCATATATTTGGTGAAAGGGGTCTGTGGTAAGCCTAGATGGAATAGGTATACATACTACAGTATAGAGTGGTAGAGAAGAGGAAGGAAAGAAGGAAAGAAGGCAGGAGGGCAGGCAGGCAGGAAGGAAGAAGGAAGAAGGAAGGAAGGGAGGAACAAAGGGAGGAAGAGAGGGAGGAAGGCCCTATATTAAGTGCTTTATTAATAATATCTTATATGATCCTCACAACAAGACTGGGAAGTAATTGCTCCTCTTAGTTCCATTTTATAATTGAGGAAAACTGAGGGTCCCCAGCGTGATACAACAAGTAAATATCTGAAACTAGATTTGAACTCAGTTCTTCCTGATGTCCAAGCTCATTGCTCTATCCACTGCAACACCAAACTGCCTCAAAGGTACTGTATTTGGAGACAGGAAGAATTTAGTTCGAATTCTGCCTCAGATACTTTATTAGCTCTGTGACCCTGGGGCTAATTACTTCAATCTCTCTGTGCCTCAGTTTCCTCATCTATATACTGGGAAGAGAGGATTGAACTTCAAATCCAAATTCCTTTAAATTCCCTGCTACCCTTAGGGATTGAATCTGTTGTTTCCTTTATTTAGGGAACTTCTAGATGAGGAAATGTCTTTTACTTATGCAAGTGGGCAAGTTCCAGGTAGAGATTAAGAGACTCATAAAGGTCCCCATAGTCAGAGGAGAGACTTGATTTCTTTTCTTCCTGGTTCCAAGATCACCTTTACTTTTTTTTTTAATTAAAGATTTTTATTTGCGTTTTACAATTTCAAGATCACCTTTACAACCACTGGGAGTAACCCTTGTCTCTCATAACAAGAAGAGTAGAGAATTTTCAAACCCAGGTGCCAAACCATCTACAATTTAGTAGCTAAGTCTAAGGGAGCTGATTGTGGCAAACAGAGGATAGGCAATTTGCCCAATCATAGATAGCTAGTAAATTATTTGAGGAGTATTTGAGCCCAGGTCTTCCAACTCCAAGATCAGCATCCCATGTTATTAAACCAGTCTGCCTCAAGGTGTTTTAACTAAGCTTCAAAAGCAATTTAAGTTTATATAGTGCTTTGCCACTTAGAAAACACTTGCCTCATATCAACCCATGCACATATTATTATAAGCTCCTTATTAATTTATTTTTTCAATTCATGTAACAACAAGCAATTCCATAATGAAGTACAATAAAAAGATGATTAAACATGAAACTACAAATCTACCATGTACAACTTGGTATTTCTTCCAAATATATAATACATTTCTTTTTTTCCCCTCCACTCTACAAATAGGCACATATATGTAAAATTATTCTACACATACTTCTATTTATCAATTCTCCCTTTTTTTTTATAAATGACAAAAACCAAATGCCAGAGATTTTAATTGTTTTCTCAAGTGAAATACAGTGAATCTCTTCAGACTCCAAACCTACTTTTCTTCCCTCTATCTCAGGCCCATGCTTTGCTTTACATTTACCTTTATTTGATTTTCAAGGAAGCTATAAAGAAGAGGTACTTTGAAATAAAGATTCTCTATGTAGATGCCTCTCTACTCTTGACTAGAACAGTAAGGGAACTATTTGGTCATGCAGGGGCCAAAACCATGGGATTGCCTAAAGGCTATTCTCAGCTCTGAGAGAGTTCAAATCCTACTGTACCACAGAGTGGCTGGGTGTTCTCAGACAAATCCCTTAATCTCTCGGTGCTCTAGGCAACCCTTTAAAACTATACTTTGCAGAGAAGATACTGACTTGTATTGGAGGAGGGAGTTGTTCCCCTAAGAATTCCTTAGATCAGTGAAATCATGAATAGAGTCCCTTTCAGATCCAGATCTACGATCCTGCTTTCCAGCCAATGTCCTTGCTCTCTCTATATTTCAGGAACAGTGAAAAGCAATCAGCCAGTAATCCACAGGAAGATGGCCAGATTTGGGAACACTTGATTTAAGGAAAGAAATTACTGCTTAGAAAACACT
This sequence comes from Macrotis lagotis, assembly GCF_037893015.1. Classification (NCBI taxonomy): domain Eukaryota; kingdom Metazoa; phylum Chordata; class Mammalia; order Peramelemorphia; family Peramelidae; genus Macrotis; species Macrotis lagotis. The sequence continues at coordinate 40,137,416 of NC_133665.1, forward strand.
GCAGGTGTCTGAAACAAAGACCAGTTTCCTTCAGAAGCTATTCTGACCTTTTCTCTTTTCATGAGGTAATTGATTTTCTTTTGTCTATTGAAAGCACCGTAAGGTTCTGGCACAGAATAACAGTTTGAACAGTCAATCAATTAACCTCCCAGTGCCTTGGGCAACTGACTCTTTAAGTCTTTAATTTGCAGAGAAGTTGCAGATCTGCATCTACAGAGGAGTTCCTTCTCACAGATGAAATCACCTGCCTGGGAGAGAAAAGGAGGGGAGGAAGGGAGGAAGGGAGGAAGGGAGAGAGGGAGGAGGGAAGGGAGAGAGGGAGGAGGGAAGGAAGGAAGGGAGGAGAAAGGAAGGGAGGGAGGACAAGTGATATTTTAGGTAATATACTTTGGGTCTATGACTCAACTATTTTCAGATCCTGTTTCTCCATCTGTGAAATGAGGGGTCTGGATTTGATCATAGAAGAAACCTGAAAGGATGCTTAATTCAACTGCCTCATTTTACAGATGAGGAAATTGAGTCCCAGAAAGATTAAATGACTTTTCTAAGATCAGTCAGATAAGTGACAGAGCTGGGATTTTGAATCTGTATCATCTGATTACAAATCCTATGCTCTTTTTAGATCTTTTCCCAACTCTTAATCCTAAAATAATTGAGCAAAAGGATAAAAAGATATATCTAAGTCCACATTCTGAAGATTAAATCAATATTTCATCAGACCTTTGAACAATAAGTTTCTTTTCAACCTTCAAGATGTGACATGATACTCAATGGTTTCATGTCCATGTACTGAGGCATATTTCTAGTAGCAGATCCTGAACAGGAAATTGGAGTTGGGCCACCTGGCCTAAAATGTTATCTGCCTTCTTGGTCATTGTTGTGATGTTTATTTTCATTACCTCCAGAAGTAAAAATTAAACCAATTTGTTTCGGTGAAGTCACCTTAGCTAGCTTGAAGCTGGATGTGTTTACTGTCTTTTTTTTTTTTTTTTTTAAAGCAAAGCAACAGAAGAATAACCCAACTCTGTCTCTTTGGAGCTTCTGAAAACTGAAGTTATTCTTATTAGAGTAGATCTGTGGTTTTGTGCATATGTTTAAAGAGTTACCCTGAAATCTCTGATTATTTATGATGACAGATCCATATGTAGTACTCGGTAATACAGGTCAGCTCATAGATTTTTGCTCTCAGTGGGAGGGAAGCTTGAATTTCTCTAAGATGAGTACTGACCACAGTCAGCTTTATGCTCCACTTGTTCCCTCTGGGAAACAAAATAATAGGAGGAAAAATATGGCAGTCTAATTGAGAGCACCTGGAACACTGTAGGTAATCGGGAAACATTCAATAATCAAGAGGCAAGGTCTGTTTGCTCTTATTTAACTCACAATATTTTCATTCCTTATTCTTTACAGTGACAGAGACACTAAGGTTGAGGATCATGGCCTGTTATCTTTGGGGTTGTCTCTGAATATTTTTCATAGAGATGGACAGAGGATGGGGAAAGCTTTTCTTTAAACAAATTAATTTAATGACAAATACAGGAAATGGGAGCATTCATTTCTTTGTAGTTAAATACTAGGAGTCAGTAATTGAAAGAAAAATGATAATACCCAGTCAGAGTTGGACCTGGGGCACCATGAAATGGATCATTAAACCTTTAGGGGTTAATGGTGGATCAGCATTGAATCCATCCATCTGAGGTACAGCCACTGGGAGCCATATTACAGGTTCAGATTTTATATGAATTTTTTGCTAACTAGGTGCTGAAGACCTGTAACTGCTTTCAATGGGTCCTCTGAATGTTGATGCTCTTAAGTAGAGTTCTAATTGCCCTACCATAGTCTTTGCTGCCAGAATAATCTTTATAATTCCCTTCACACTGCCTCATCATATCTTAACTGGAGAAAAGGTCTAGTTAGAAAAAAAAAAAGCACTTGATTCAAAGTTAGAGGACCTAGTTCAGAATCTTTTATCTAACATTCTGGGATTTGCCCAACATAAGCTAGTATTGTAGTTAGGCTTTGACTGGAATGAAATAAGACTCTCATGTGCCATCCCACATTTTACAAAAAGAAGTTTGCTTAACAATAGAATGGAAAGGATATATAGCATTGGTTCAGGTGGGGATCTATATTTTTTACCACAGGTGTGTGCCCAATTAAAAGAGTATGTCAATCCCAAAGAAACTTGATTCCTTAAAAGGAATATACTTAGAAGATGAGAAGGGATAGTTGAATCTTAGAGTTATGCCCTTGAGGGCAATTTCTTTACATTTTAGGGTAAAATTATACCATCCTCCATGAGGAAGATGTTGCTCCTCCTAGAACTAATGAATTAGTTCAATCTCATAGTAAAAATTTAAGAAATAATTATTGAGTACATGGCATTGTCCAAGGTGCAGATTCAAATTTGGTTAAAATGCTTCACTTTCTTAAATTGCATACATTGTCATATACAGTTACTCTTATCAAGTATTTTTTGCATAATTGATTTTCTTTCACTATGGAGAGGAGAAAGTTAAAATAGCTAATGTAAAGACAAAACAATCAATAAAAAACCTTTTTTAAAGTTGTGCTCTCATTCTCTATGAGCATGTAATGAAGATTTAAATAATACAACTGAGAAAGAACATACTTGAAAATATAGGTTTCACATAGATTATATGAAAAAGAGGTGAGAAAAAGATTAATTGAATATAAGATCAAAAGAGTTAATGGTATGATATGGAAGACAAAAAAGTTAATAGTTTTAGGCTATGATTAAGAGAGGTATAGTCAACTATCTGTGTTATTATTATTATTATTATTATTACTGTGGTATTATTCATTACTGTTATTATTATTATTACTTCATTGTTCTTCTTTAACCCTGCCATACTTTGCCACATATTGTGTCTGCTCCTGGGTGCTACAATTTAAGAAGGATGTTGATGAGCATTCATATTGGAGAGCATTCATAAGAGGATGGTCCAGATTGGAAAAATAGAAATTTTGGCTCACTTGAAGACTAGAAGGATATTTAGCCTAAAATAGAGAAGACTTAGAAGAAATATAATTGTCTATATATTTGAACAATTGTCATTTGGATTATACTTGATTTATTTCACCTCAAAGTCCCGAATGGAGAATAAAAGGGTATACAGAAAAGCAGATTGAAGATTCATGTCAGGAAAAACTTCCTAATAGTGTAATTAGCACAATCTGAATATGGAGGATGTGGATTCACCTTTAGAGAAGTTCCAGGGGACATGAGATGACTACTTGTTGGTACTTAGAGGACTAATGATTAGCTAGAAGTTCAATTTAAAGATCTGAGTTCACTTCTACCTATGAAAATCTGTTATTCTGTGAAGATGTGGATAGACCAGAGGAGACATTCTTTTTCTTAATTAAGAAATTGTCAAAAAGAAATTTTATAGGTTTTATAGGTCTCAGGATAGAGCTAGAAATATGGGGAAAGGATTGGATGGGATGGTACAGGCCAGAGATCCCTGGTGGTTATTGATTACATATGATGCATATTTAGGAAAGGTTTTGGACAGCAAATGAGCACTTGCAACTAGAATGAAAGTAAGAATTCCAAGAGGAAGAGTTAAAGAAGAACATTCTGGCATAGTTTGTGCAAAGTTCAAAGGGTAACAGGTGTAATAGTATCACATATGGTGAGGAGTAAGTTGACCAATGATGATGTCTGTTCTTCATTTTCAAAGACCATGACATTAGGGAGGTGATGCCTTTACAAGCACATGAATAGGATTTGAGCGGGGCGGGGGGGGGGGTGTTCTTAGTCACCCGGCCTTATTATCTCCTCCCGAGCCATCTGGGTCCTGTGACCAGATATGAATCAGGACGACTGGAGATGGTCCTGGATATGAGGCAATCAGGGTTAAGTGACTTGTCCAAGGTCACACAGCTAGTCAGAGTCTGAGGTTGGATTTGAACTCAGGTCCAACTGACTTCATGGTCCATGCTCTACCCATCATGAAGCATGCATTCAGGGGACTACTGGAAAATAAGACTAAAAAGAAAAATCAGTATATTTCTGATAAAGATAACTACATGAAATAACTAAGCTCAGCTCCCTTAAAAATGCCCCAGCAAAGATTTTAATGGGTGTCTGAGGAAGAAATGATTAATAAAACCAAAAAGAAACACTAGTGAACTCATCCATTTAAGTTCAGGACTGCAAAAGAGGATAGTCAGAAGCATGCAGGTACTATTGCACAGGGAATTTTGGAAATAAAGCAAACCTAATTTGCCTAATAACCTGAAATCAGCAGGAAGTGACACAGTGCCAAAATAGGGGATGAAGTTAGACTATAATGGGTTACTAATGGGGTTCAATGAAGAGCATAAGTGCATCTTATGTTTGATAGTCACCACCAGGTATCAGAGACTCCACTTTTTTCAATCATACAGCCCTTTGACAAGCTGATGAAGCCTCTAGACCCTTTTTCAGTCTAATATTTTTAAAAGCAAAAAATAAAATGCATAGGTTTATATATATAAAATTAATTACATTTCAATACAGTTATCAAATACAAAACTTCACAAATCCCTGTTATAGATCAATGAACTCCAAAATACCCTCCAAGGGAGGCCTAACTTCAATGAGGGCAGAATTGATTAGTGGAGGTTGAGAAGTCCCACTGTTCCTGTGACAGCTAAACATGAATTTTCAATTATGAAAATTATACCCCCATTCCCTATCCCCGATTACTTTATACATATGGCTGGCAACCCCGCCTCCCCCAGCGGATGGGTTCTGTCCTTGGAGTCAGTGAATAAAAGCCCTGACTCCCAATTTTCATTTAGAGCTAGGCAAACAGTATAAGCAGACATGGATGGATTATGGTCTAGACCCAGGCTTAATCTCTCCCCTGACCTTCAAACCCACATCTGCACATTTCAAATTGGATATCCCAGATACATCTCAAATTCCAGAAGAGGAAGGGAATGCGAAGAAGGAAGAGGTAGAGAAGGAGGAATAATTTATATAGTATCTTCTATTTTCTTGCCACTGTGCTAAACACTTTAAAAATATTGTTTCATTTGATCTTTGAAACAACCCTGGAAGGTAAGTGCTATTATTATTTTGATTTTATAGTTAAGGTAACTGAGGTAGAGGTTGAGTGACTTGCTTGTTCAGTCACAAAGCTTGTAATCTGAAACTAGATTTGAACTCAGATCTTCCTGATTTGACTTTATCTTTCTCTCTGAATCTAGATAGATGGCACAATGGCTAGAGTGTTTGCCCTGAAATCAGGAAGACTCATTTTCCTGTAAAAATACAGCCTCAGACACTTAGTTGTGTGACCCTGGGCAAGTCATTTTAACTGTCTTTGTCTCTGTTTCCTCATCTGTAAAATGAACTAATGAAAGAAATGGTAAACTGCTCCAGTATCTTTGCCAAGAAAACTGCAAATGGGGTCACAAAGAGTCTGAAACAACTGAATAACAATAAAATCCATCACTTTTTCAAATTTCCCTATCTCTGTTGGATAGTCTTTTCTCACATTCCTTATCTCAGTACTATTCTTGACTCCTCACTTTTCCTCATCCAGTTACCTCTTATATTTGTTCTTTAAATTTATTCTGATTATACTTATGTGGATAGTTATTTCCTCCATTTGATTGTAAATTACTTGAGGGTCGGGATTTTTCATTCTTTATATCACCAGTACCTAGCATAATGGTTTTCAGATAGCTAATATTTAATAAATGCTTATTGATCTGACTCCTTTCCATTCAAATAGCTACCCTAACTCAAGTTCTCATTAGGCCTTCACTACTGCAATAACCTTCTATTTGGTCTCCTGTTTATCTATTCCTTCTCCAATCCATTTTCCACATAGCTGTTGGGTCAAATATTATTTCTTCATATATATATATATATATAGTATATGTATATACAATAATGTATAATTATTTGTATAGTAGTATCATATATAACTTACAAATATTATACACATACTACAAACATGCACTCAATTTTATTGAATTTTTTTATACTAACGGTGAACAATCAGAAATGTTTAGAGTTTACATGGTGTACTGAATAGAGCACTCAGGCAGGAGTTCAAATCCAGTCTCAGATACTTGACTCTTACTAGCTGAGTGACTTTGGGAAAATCACTTAACCTTTATTGCCTTGCATCCAGAAATATTTCCAGTCATCCTGAATCATATCTAGCCACTGGACCCCAATGACTCTGGAGGAGAAAGTGACTTAGCACAGCCCCCCTCCCCAAACTCAAATTCAATTCATGTATTTGTCATGGTTTCACCTCCCTGATGTCATGGTCTTTTTCAAGAACAAAGGACAAACATCAAATAATTATAGGAAAATGGGGAAGACAAAGTGAAATCAAGAAATAACAATTTCATCAGATCCCAGATGTAGAACTAGAAGGGACCTTAGAGATTTCCTAGAGTGACTGAACTGTCTCTCCTTTTCCTGAATATCTTTTTCCTGGTTAGGCTGAATCTGTGTACACCACATTCTAGCTTCAATCCACCCCATATATGTTGCAATCAACCACATAAATGCTACATCCAACACTTGAAACTAGGAACTTTCCAGACCAGCTTCCTTATTGAGGCAGTTTTGTATCCTACTGGTCCATTCAAATATTGCAGAATATTTCTGGTTGGTTGTATGCTCTAAGCAAGTCTGGGAAGTCAGAGCTGGTGGCTACCAGCAAACTGTCTTCTTTGCTGTTAATCCAACTCTCTTCTTTTCAGTTAGGGTACTCATTTGACTCTATCCAGTCTTGCAATCCTGCTGGAGAATGAGATTCTCCCTGACTTCTCAAGATTAAGTTGAGAAATTCCTAATAGCATTCCAAAGATTCTCTCTCAAAATTCTCTTTCCATGACATTTTGCTGCCTCTTAAAGTTCTAGAGAATTTAGCAAAATTCTCCTTTTAATCTTTTGTACTGGAAAAGATTCCTATCACCTTTCCTCCCAAGCAGCTTTTAGATCTTTTAAGGTGAGAATGATAGCTGGCTCTGAGTCTTCCCTCCATCAATCTCTCTGGTAGTTTATTCCTTACATTCTCAGAACCAACCCCACCAACTTTAACCCTGGTCTGCTGCATGTGGCAGTCTGTCACTGAAGGGCATCACTACATTGATAGTAAAACAACCTTTCCTAAATTTCCCCCAAATATTCAATAGGTGCAATGGTTCATGTTATAGAGATGTTTATCTCTCTAATTTATTTTTAATTTTTATTTATTTTATTTTTAATTTCTGGCATAAGGCAAATATTTTCATAACAGAATAATTTTTTAAAAAAGATTACATATGAAACTGTAAATCTATTATGTACAGCTTGGTATTCCTTTTAAATATTTAAGTTAGTGGGGCAGCTAGGTGGGGCAGTTTCCTGGAGTCAGGAGGACCTGAGTTCAAATTCAGTCTCAGCCACTTAACAATTACCTAGCTGTGTGGTCTTGGGCAAGTTACTAACCCCATTGCCTTAAATAAATAAAATTTTAAAAAAAGTTATCATAAAAATTTCTTTATTTTTTCCTCCCTATCCAGCCCTGCCCTTCTGCAGAGATAGCTACTATTAAACACAAATATGTATATGAATATACATATTTGTGTCTAATAGGGTACACACACATACACACACACACATATAAGATCATTCTATACATACTTCCATTGATCAATTCTTTCTCTGGATGCAGAAAACATCTTCCTATATGTCCTTCTTGGTTAATCTGGGTATTTATAAGAATCAAAATGACTTAAGCACTCAAAAGTTGTTCTTAAAACAATATTGCTGTTATTGTAAACAATATTCTTTTGATTCTGCTCATTCCATTCTTCATTATTTCATTCAAATCTTTCCATGTCTTTTTTTTTTTAGAGTGAGAGAAAATTGTACATTTTGTTCATGAACCTTGCAAGATACACCTTAAAAGATACAGGTACTTCACTCCTGGGAGCGAGGCACCCATGTCTTTCTAAGATGATCAAGTTTATCATTTCTTATAGCACTTTTAGTATTCCATTTCTACACTAATACCTATGAACAAAGTAACTCTTACTCCTCATTTGTAGTCAAAAGTGGAAATGACTTAAACCCCAGCAAACCCTTTCAGCAGATGATCCATACCAAATCTAAGGTAACCTAGGGACTTGAAACCCTTTGGTGAATGGGAGGGTAGCACCCCTCCTAGGAAGATGGGTAGAGGTTAAAGCAAGTGCTGTGGGACCCTTAGGAGTTTGGCTGACATTAAATTTCCAGTGTCATCCACTGCATCCCAGGTCATCACCAGTTGACTTGTCACTGGACTCTGATGACTCTGGAAGAGAGAGTGAGGCTGGCAATTTTGTGTAACTCTTTCTCACACAAATCCAATTCAGGGTGAATCAGGACCTCCTTCTGTGATGTCACTGGTTCTCTTTGAAAACAAAGGACAATTAAGTAAAAGGTACTTGCAGGGTGACTATACCCTTCCTGAGCATTGCCCCAAATCACATTTACATAGCTAGGATGCTTGAGACACAATCAAGTTCTTCTTGTTGTTGGATATTATGACTACAGCAAATGTATTCCAGAACCCAGGCACTTCTAGTTCCCCCAAGTCCCTGTTGGTGAGTCCAGTTGCCATTCTCCACACTGATGTAAACTGAATACCTTTTCTAGACCATCCCCTTAATTGCAGCAACTCTGAACAAATTCAGAGAATATTTCAGGTGTTGATTTTCCTTTCTTTTGTGCATGAGTTTGCTATTGGCTCTAAGACAACAATAAATATTATAGTGTTTTGCTTTTGTTCTTTCTTCCTCCGTTTTATTTTTATTTTCTTTAGTCTTTCCTCATTTCTTTATTTGCATCTCATTGTATTTTGTAACCATTTACTCCAACATCTCTAAAAGGAAACAGGTGGACCCTGACCCCCACACATTGTTTTCTATAATTGACTTAGTAAAGAATGTATCCAAGGATCTAGGAACTCTGAACTCTTTTCACCCTCCATTATGTTCAACCTTCACCTCATAAACAAAAAAAAGTCCACAACTGCAGTTTCCCAGGACAGATATGACATTCTCTCTTCTTTAGTTCCCCCTCCTAGCAACTCATACATTATACCTTTTTATATCAGGCACGTGGCTAAATGTTGAGGAAGAGGACTGTACTTTTAAAGCTTCCACATACTGAACAGATTTATTTTGTGTAGCTCAGGGAAAAATGACCCGGAAGTTTTAATTCGGACACAGCTTCTAGTTTTTTAATAAGGTAATATTTCTTCTGCCAATTTCAATATCTGAATGAAGCAAAAATATTTCTTCCTTCTCATTTATTTCTGGATACTTAATACATATAAAACTAGGCCATTTTTCTCCCCTAGAAGGGTTATTGGCCAGGGTTAATTGCATTCATTGTTTGTATTCTATCAAAGCATTTTATAGGTGCAAGAAGCCCTGCTGGCTATCTAGTCATTCATTACAATGACATAAGAGAATAAATATATGTATATGTATTTATAAATATATATGTGCATACATATACATATGTACACACTAATAAATAAAAGATCAAGCAATCATAAATCAGAGATTATGATGGGAACATCTTGCTTAGTAGACCAAAGTTGTGAAATTAATCCAAGAAAACTTAATGGAAGAAGTGAGATTGCTAGTAGACATTGATGGCTGGAGGTTGACTTGGAAGGATATTTTTAGTGCAGTGCTCCATTGGTGTTAGTTTTGTGCTATTAATATTTTTTATCAACCTGAAATATAGAAGACTGATAACTTGGATTGATGCCTGATACTGTCCACATCAAATGCATATTTTGAAGAAAATAATCTCTACAGACAACAAATAAAAAAGAGCCTGTTCCCATAAAAATAAACATAACATTTAGTAGCAGTTGCCCATTAGCAGACATTTCTTATTAATAACTGACAGGGGACAATGTACTCAGGATATTTTATACTTTGTAGGTCAAAATCCAATCAATATATGAATAATCATCTACCAGTTTTTTTATGGTTCATAACTGGAAACTTAATGAGAAAGTCTGGACTGAGAAAGAATAAATATGGAGCTACTGGGAAGAAGAAAGGAGGGAGAGGTAGCTGGAGAAAGAGAGAGAGAGAGAGAAGAAGAAGAAGAAGAAGAAGAAGAAGAAGAAGAAGAAGAAGAAGAAAATGAAAGGAAGAAAGAAAAAGGAAGGAAGGAAGGAAGGGAGAAAGAGAGAAAGAGTAATAAAGAAAGAGAGGAAGAAGAAAAGAGAAAGAAAAAAAGAAAGGGAGAAAGAAAGGAAAGATAGGTGAAAACCACATTTTGTTTTGAAGTGCTGACCTTAGCTCTTTTCTTCAATTTCTTCATTCACAAAAAGTGAAAAAGTGGCTATGCCTTAATGAGAGTAAGATATAAAGCACGGAGCTGAAATATGAAAAGGGGAAAGATTAGGGGAGAGAAATGAAAAGGATGAATTTGGAGCACTTTCAGACCTTAAACTTTTGAATATATTGCTGTATATTGCTATATCTACAGCAGGAATTTGGTTTAGAGAGTATACACCATGGAGTGTGAATAGGAATGAACCAGCAGGAGCTGTCCCATGGAGCTTTCATAAGGTTGAGTTGATTTCCTAGAGTCACTTCCCATGATAATGTGATGTGCTTTGGTCTATTATAAATGTATTTTTGCTTTGAGATGATCCATCCATTCCTTACTGGTCCTCATGGTTTTGTGCTTTAGAGTAAGAAAGTAATGCTCTTATTGGTCACTCAATCCAATTGACATTGGGGTTGATAGGTAAGGGAGGGAGAAGTGAGGAAGGGAAGTTCTGTTGGTACTACCATCACAGCAAAGTTATAGCATATATGACACCATACACAGTGAATTCCCCTCCTCCTGATGCTGGCCAGGATTACTATCCAGGATGCACAGTGGATGCATTGTAAAGAGTAAATCTATTGGGGGGGGGGGCAGGGAATGGGAGAAAAGGGAAGAGAGGAAGAACATGGGGGTGGATAATAGGAATATTTCATCTACCACTATGAAAACCTGATAGAAGTTAAAGATGAGATCCACTTCACAGACATTGTGAAAGTATTCATGCAAGATGTCCACAAAATTGTGAATGACTTCTAGGTCATTGACATTCACACAGATGCAAAAATAGAGTCTGGCATAATGCTAATGTTGATAGATACTCTTGAAAGTTGCTGTGTTTGGAGTACTAGACTGTGATGATAGCATGACCCTCCTCAATTGACTTCTGCTTCTTATCCTCATCAAACCACATGTATTACTTTATCAGGAAAGTCTTACATGACAAGTTCTGGAGGAGGAAGAGGATGAATCTGGTTGTGGTGATTGCTTAGAGTAGAATGGAGTTTGAGTGACAAATCCTCAGCTTCAAGTTGCTTTTGGAAGTAGAGTTTTCAAGAGGTAAAGGTGAGGAAGGAGAGCATTCCAGAAAGGGGGGAAAAGTTCAAAGGGGGTAACAAATGACACAGTGTCATATGCTCAGAACAGTAAGTAGATTAGGTTGGCTAATTTTTACTGAAGGGGAGTAATATATAACCTATCTGGAAAGATTCTCTAGAGCTAGATTATAAAGGCCCAAACAAAGGAACTTGTATTTTATCCTAGAGCCAATTAGGCATGTCTGAAGCTTCTTGGACACAGATGTGTCAGATTTGTGTTTTCAGATTACCTATTTGGTAACAGGTGCATTTAAGAAGGGTGAAGATAGATGCAGGAATGTCAGTTAATAAACAATGGCAAACAATGGTACAAATGAGAGCCTGAATTAGGGTGACTGGTGTAAATGAAATGGGCATGGATTTAACATATTCCAAAATCTGAAAGTGAATGGATATAGAGAACAAATGAGTATGAAGAGTAACTGGAAATAAGATGGTACCTTCAAAAAGTACCTTCCAAAAGAAAAGTAGGAAAGTTAGAAGAAATGGAAGCTTTGGAGGAAATAGTGAGTTCAGTTTTGGATATGTTCAGTTTCAAATATCTGTGAATATTCCAAATCTATGTGTTCAGCAGGCATTTGAAAATGTTGAGATATAGGGTGGAAGCTTAAGAGAGCAATGAGGGTTAATATATAGATTTGATAGTCATCTACATAGGAAAAAAAATAGTTGAACACCTTGAAGCTAATGAGACTAACAAGAAAAAGTGTGTAGAGAGAAAAGAGAAAAGTCCCAGGATAGAACCCTGGGTTATACTCACACCTAAAGAGCAGGACATGGATGAATATATTGAAAAGAAGATAGCTAATCTTTTTTTTCCCCGTATTTTTTTATTTTTTTTTCTAGCAGACAATTTACATACTCCCCCCTTTAATTAAGTGTGACAATTTTTCACAATAAACTACTTAAAGAGCAGCTTTGGTCAGGAATGGAATGAAATAGCCAATCAAAAAGACATCACTGCTGATTTTTTAAAAACCAATACATTTACCAATTATGTTCAAAAAACAAAAACAAAACATCTGTAAAGGATATTTTCCCAGTTTTGACTTGTGTAGGGTCTTTCCCATTTTCATGCAAATGCTGGAGCTGCATTCTGTCAAGTGTCTGTCATGCTAGAGAATGAAATATAGCTTCACATGATTCATAATCCCTGGATTGAAGACTCCAAAGTCTTGAAATCCCAAATTGTCATTGCTCCATCAATGCCAGTGGTGCAAAATTTGTGGCAGTCTTGCTTGTCCACTTCATAGACACTTGAGTGATACTGTTTTGGTGTAGCGGCTAGAGCAGTGTTGGGATCCTCAGTCGTGGCTCTCTTGTCCGTGTTGCAGAAATGTTCCATGGCAGAGATGTTGTGCTGGATACTCTGTTTTGGAATGTCTAACTTGGAGACAAAGGTCAAGGAGCCACGATCATCATAATTAAACAGCATTGGGCAGCAGTTATGGCCAGCAGCCACCACGCTATTCTCAGAGACAAACGACACACTCAGGAGTGGGAGGAACTCTGTTTTCAGCTGTGAAACCATCATGTTTTTGGAGGCATTGGCAACTGACACGGTACTATCATAGGTGACCAAGTGAGGCGATTCCCACTGGCGGAAAAACTAACCCCATGGACCCAACCACCACTTTCGGTACCACCAAAATCTGACATCAGTTGTCCAAAAGGCATCTTAGTACCCCATGGAGTACTGGCTGGCTTTTCGTCAACTTCTTTAATGTAGGCAGAAAAAACTCTGCATTTGAAGTCACAAGATCCAGCAGCCAGCAAAACATTGTTGGGGTGCCAATCCAAACTAAGGACAGTAGAACAAATTGGCTTTTTTATGTGTTTGCTCACCCACCAGTCATTTTCAGACTCGAAGTAGCACACAGAAATCAATCTAGCTCCGCTACCTACAGCAAATTTATTCTCCAGGGGAGACCATTTTACAAAGGTTGGCTGCACAATTAATCCTCAGGGTCACCAGAGTTGGTTTCCAGATGCCATCTTTCTGACTCCAGACACAGGCATTACAGTCTGCACCACAAATTACGAAGCGATCGCTCTTGGGAGCCCAGTCAATACCTGCGATGTGTCCATTATGTTCCTTCAATTCATGGGCTTTCACCCATTGGTTCCCATTCTTCTTGTAAATGTGGACTTTATGATTATTGGGGCTAAGAGCAATCTGAGTTTGGTCTCTGTTCCAAGCATGGCAGGTGATTGGCTCTAGTAAAAATTGATGTAAGGACATTATTCTTAATGTTTTCAAAAGGGAAAAAGCTGGGATGGGGAGGGTGCGGACAAGCCTGGGAGCAGAGGATTCACAGACTCTGGTCAGTCAACACAAATGAGCTCTAGCGGGCAAATGAGCTCTAGCAGGTGGGAGGAGGAAGCGAAGATAGCTAATTTTAACAGTTATCACCAAAAGTCAGCCATCATGACTTCATAAGAAAAGGTCATGACAAGCTAACTTATTTCCTTTTCTAAAAAGTTAAGCAGACTGCTAAAACACTGGAGATTTTGAAGAATGCCACAATGTTTACTTGCATTTTAACATAGCCATTTGTTAAAGCTTTTCATGCCATTCTTTTGCACAAGATGAAGAAATATGGGTTAGATGGATCATACAGTTAGACGGATTTGGAACTTGTTGGATGGCCAGACTCAAGGAAAAGATATGACTGGAGGCTGACTTGGAAGGAGGTTTCTAATTTAGCACCCCAGGCATTGTGTTAGCTTTATGCTATCAATATGTTAATCACTAACTTGGATAAAAGCATAGACAGTATGCTTATCAAAAGTATGAATAGTAAAATTAGAAAAGACCACAATCCCTGTTGGATTGAACAGTCAGGATCCAAAAATGATCTCTAGGATGGAACTTTGAACCAAATCTAGGAAGGTGAAATTTAATTTGGATAAACTTCTTACACATTGTTTAGAAAATTCAACTCTTAAGTTCAAGGTAATGAAGCATGGGTAACTAGTAGTATACCTAAAAAAATTATTTGTCATACTTTTCTTGTTCCTTGTTCCTTGCTCCTATACTTTTTCTTACTGCTCATCCTCTCATGGTAGCTCAGATAGCTTAGATGAGTGGTTTCCTGCCTTTAGTCTTTCTTTCCCTTAGCTTCTGCTAATCACAGCTAATTAAACCTTTTTGCCCCCCCCAAAATGATCTGTGAATTTAATGGATAGCAAGGTCATCATGGGTCAACAAAATATTAAGTTAGTCAAAGAAACTAATGAGATCTTAGACTACATTAAGACAGTTACTAATGTTTAGGATTAGAGAAGCAATTGGTATTCTATACACTGCCTTCTTCAAATCACATTTGGAGTATAAAATTCCATTGTAACACTTTTTAGCAAGGAAGAGTATCTAAAAAACAATCAAGTTCATGAAAATGGAAATGTTTAGCTTGAAATAAGATCTAATGCCGGGCATTTGAAGGAATATAATGTAGAAGAGGAATTAGATTTGTTCTTGGTCTCAAAGGACAGAAAAAGGGGCAGTGGGTAGAAGCTGCAGAGAGGCAGTTTTAGGCTCCAAGTAAGGAAAATGATTGGAAATTTTTAGTAATGGAGTTGGCTGCTTCTGTAGGTAGTTCATTTTCCCTCAAAGAAAGCATTGTCCATTTAGAGGGTCTGTTATAGAGGGAATTTTTGTTCCTTGTAACATTTCTGTCATTGGGACTGAATGGTGTGTAGCTGTGCTAAATGATCAGTGAGTACTTAGTAAACATTTAGTATAATCAGGCACTGCTAGAAACTGATATTTAAGAATGTCAAAAATGAAACTGTCTCTGCCATCGAAAAGCGTATGAACTGTTGGGGAAGAAAGCATGGATACACAAAACTGAAATGGGTTTGTGTGTGTGTGTGTGTGTGTTAGAACTTAAGGGAATCAATGGAGAGCTTCATGGAATCGTTAAGGAACAAGTGAGGTAGGAGTGCATTCCAGATATGAGGGATGGCCTTTGTAAAGGGGCAGATTTGGGAGAGAGAAGTGTGTGTGAGGAACAGCCAAAAGGCACATATGGCTATACCAGGGACAGGAATTGTCCAGTTGGGGCTGTATAAGCCCTGTGAAATCATTCATCTGGCACTGCCAAAACAACTACAAGGTAGGACTCGAAATTCAACAAATCTAGAAGCTTTTTGGTTGTTTTTTTTTTTTTTTTTTAGGATTTTGCAAGGCAAATGGGGTTAAGTGGTTTGCCCAAGGCCACACAGCTAGGTAATTATTAAGTGTCTGAGGCCAGATTTGAACCCAGGTACTCCTGACTCCAGGGCCGGTGCTTTATCCACTGTGCCACCTAGCCACCCCAATCTAGAAGCTTTTAAAGGGTGAATTAATTAAATGTTTGCCCAAATAAATCAGCCAAATTTTTAAGTTGATAATTTTATATGATCTTTGAATGATGTTATAAAAATCCAAATGGCACTTGGTAGGAAAAAAGGTTCCCCATCCTCTGGGTTAGACAATAGAATTTAGGAAAGAAAGTAGTGTTTTTAAAAAATTAGAAAGGGGGGTGGCTAGGTGGCACAGTGGATAAAGCATTGGCCCTGGAGTCAGGAATACCTGGGTTCAAATCCGGCCTCAGACACTTAATAATTACCTCCCTGTGTGGCCTTGGGCAAGCCACTTAACCCCATTTGCCCTGCAAAACCCTAAAAAAAAATTAGAAAGGTAGGTTGGGGATAAGTTAAGAAGGACTTTAAAAATTAAGCAGATGAGCTTAAATTTAATCCTAGAGTCACAAAGTTGATAAGGTCATCAAGTAAGTGAATATAAAGGGAGAACAGAAAAGGAACCAAGAAAGAGGTATCATTGAAGTTAGGGGGCAAAGGAGTCAGAAGAAGCAATCAGAAAGGAGGAAAATCAAGATTTGGGGGAAATCTTGTATGACTGACAATAGTCAAAAGTAACTAAGGATAATTAATAAATTATAAATACTCAGAAAATCTTAACATGGACTAATAAGCTTCAGGACTGTAGAAATGAAAAGACTTATAAGGCTTATTATAAAGAGACATTAGATTGTTTTCAGCAGGGAATTTGATAGTCATTCATGCTATTTTTGTGGATTAGACAAAGGTTAGGCTAGATATTAGTATAGAGTTAGAAATAGTTAAATGGTCAGAACCAAAGAAAACATTATTAATTGTTCAATTATCAACTCAAAAAGAGAAGTTTCTCTAGAAACATATATTTTTGATTAGTCCTGTGCTAGGCAACATTTTTATCAGTGACTTAGAAAAAGGCATAGATGGTAGGATTATCAATTATTCAGATGACACAAAATTACAAAATATAGTTAACTCTGTACCTTGAGTCAGTTATAAAATATCACAAGAGAGACAAATTTAATGGAGATAATTATAAAGCATTCAGTTTGGCTTCAAAAACAGCTTTGATTTTCATTATCTAATAATAGAAACATAAGTTTTGATCTGATTACTTCACAAGGAAAAATTTGTGTTGATGTTTTTTTGTCAGAAGAGAATCTCTCCAAGTGACTAGAATGGAAAAGAGCTCACCCTGAAACTATGAGACTGCAACAGATGTTTCCAGAATGGATATTTCCAGAAGAATGGACCTGAAATTGCTTGAATGGGATTCCTTTCCCCTTTTTGTTTCCCCTCAAGTACCTCTTGTTTTGGTGAGTATGTAACATGTAACATGGGGAGACAATTTTTTTAAGTGTATTGTAGGGGGGCAGCTAGGTGGCGCAGTGGATAAAAGCACCGGCCCTGGAGTCAGGAGTACCTAAGTTCAAATCTGGTCTCAGACACTTAAAAATTACCTAGCTGTGTGGCCTTGGGCAAGCCACTTAACTCCATTTGCCTTGCAAAAATCTTAAAAAAAATAAAATAAAATTTTAAAAAAGTGTATTATAGAGAGGGTTCTTGTTCAGATCTAGATTGTACTAGATTAGGGGTTCTCAATTCTTTTTTTGTATGTGTCTTGGACCCCTTTAACAGTTTGGTAAAGCATATGGAGTCCTCTTCAGAATGTTTTTTTATGTATAAATTTAAAAAAAAAAACATTGTTCAACAGAAACAAAATTATACTGAAATGATTACCAAAATGTTTTTTGAGAAAACAAGTTCACATGCTGGGCATCTGCAATTCCTGATGCTATGGAGGTCTAAGACTGGTAGATAACAGAACTGGTGGAGTTCTGAGCTGCAGTGTGCTAAACTTATTGGATGTCCATACAATAGTCCCAAAATGTAGAGCAACCTGGGACAGGAAGACCTGTTCAGTAGCACAATGGATAGAGTTTTAGCCTGGAGTCAGGAAGACCTAAATTGGGGAAGTCATTTAATCTCTGACTCAGTTTCTGTAGTTGTAAAATACAGCTGTTAACTACTGTAAACTTTAAAAATAGCATCTACCTTCAGGTTTGTAGTGAGGATCAAAAGAGATAACATATGTTGGGGGAAGCACTTAGCACAGTGCCTGAGATACAATAGGCACTATGTAAATGATAATTCCCTGCCCACTATAGGTCTAGCCTGGGAGACAGGAAGACTCAGCCTCAAAATAAAATGCACTTCATGGTCCCTCAGATTAAGAAACCTTGGATCCCAGGACTTAAATGTAGAAGATACTTCAGAGATCAACTCCTATTATACTCTCATCATGCAAGTGGGAAGACTGAGGTCTAGCATAAGGAAGTGACTTGCCAAAGATGACACTGGCATTAAATAGCAAAGCTGGGATTCAAATCTAGGTCCTCTGGCTCCAAATCAAATCCTGTTTCTACTACAGCATGTAGCTTTCCAATTTTGAGGTTCTGGTTCTTGGCTAGCATCAAGACAGGCTTTCAAACCACCTCAAACCATATGACAAGGTAAACAGCTCTAAGCCCCTTCCTGGAGTCTTTAGTCTCCTTTAGCCAAGTGACTCCCATAATTTGATGTAGTTGAAGAATATGGACCCTGCTCCAAGAGGCAGCATCTGCTTCCCTTTGGCATGTACTAATAGAAAAAAAAATTATCCTGAGACTTCCTAGAGTCATCTCTTATTTTTGAAATCATAAAAGTGGATAGATTTTAGTGACAAAATTTAAATTTAAGCAACTTAAGAAAACTGTTTATTGCAAATTGCCTCCTTGTTGCAGGGCCAGCTTCTGTGGATTTAGAATGCAGGTACCACTGGGAAGGTTATCAGAGGTCCAGTGTGTATTCTTGCTCATTAAATAGGATGGTTGGCTCACAAATGAACCTTCACCTATACATCTGCTGAGCTTAAAGTGTAGTGGGAAAATTCGGATAAGGAATTCTAAAAGACTTCAAAGTACAAGTATGGTAAATATAACCAGGGGACCATGCAGCTGAATTTCGTTTGACTCGTAATGTCTGAGATAAGTTTTGTTAAAAGAGAAAGGATGTTCAATAATAAAGTTAAGTGATTAAGTTGTTTGTGTCTCTCTTCAACCCGGCTCTCATCATACCCAGGAATATGCCAAACTGCTGGTGGCACCTCCTTGACATGCAGAGCAGCAGACACACTCTTTAAGTTCTCAGAAAGTCAGACTGAACCTGAAGGGTGACCTAAATCACAGCCACCTTTACACAAAGTAAGGTAAGTTTTACTTTTCTATCCAGTTAGCCACCAAGGAGTTCCCATTGTCAGATATAATGTTGTGGTCACACTCACCCTTTCAATGTCCTACCTGACACCAAAAATTTAGGTTCAAAGAACATGGAAGATGAGATCAATAGGTACCAGGAAGTTTCCATTTCACCATGAAGTTGCCAGCAAACCAAGAGAGAAAATCTGTGGATTATTTTGCCTAAATAAACCAAACCTTACATGAAATTGGGTTGCAAATGAGCATATTGACAAGTGCCGAGGCTTTAAAAAATGCGATACTATCTACTGAGGAAATGTTAAATGTTTTTTCTTAGTGAATTTAAGAGGAATGTGAAAACATTTAAAAAAAAGAAACTTTCTTTTTCTACTAGCATATCCAACAAATAATTCATACTTTGCATTAAATTCATTCACTCTCCAAACTTCCCCATTTCTGTTGAGGATTGAATTGTCAATTCTCAATTGACGCTCAATAGTGTATTAATTGAATTCTCAATATTGTATTAAATCTCTTTCTTGACTTCTCCACAGACACTAAGATATGTCAATTTTATATCAGTCAGTCAAGTGACATTTTTTTCAGCTTCTACTATGTGTGAAGCAATGTGTTAGATACTGAGGATAACAAGAAAGACAAGACAGTTCTTGCTCTCAAAGGGTTCACAGTCTAATGGGAGAGACAATATGGAAACAGCTAAGCACAAACAAGATATATATATATATATATATATATATATATATATATGAAAAATTGGAAATAATCAATGGAAGGAAAACAATAGAATAAGACAATAGAAAGTGGGATTTTTAGCTGGGACTTGAAGACAACTTAGGGAAGCCAAGAGACAAATGAAGAGGGAGAACATTCCATGCATGGAGGAGACAATGAGATACTCCACGTTAGGCAAAGAAGTCAGTGTCACTGGATGACAGAGTAGGTAGATGAGAGTAAAGTGTAAAAAGGCTAGAAAGGTGGGCATGGGTTATGAAAGGCTTTGAATACCAAACAGAGGATTTTATATTTGATCCTGGAAGCTATGGGAGACCCCCCGGAGTTTATTGAGTTGGTGATGTGATTTCACTTTTTGGGAAGGAACGTATGGCAGGCAGATCAACCAGCAAGTTACAGAAATAGTACAAATATAATGTGGTAAGAACCTGAACCAAAGTGGTAGCAATGTCAGAAGAAAGAAGGAGGCATACATGAGAAATGTTAAAGGTAAAACTGATATTTTTTGGCAACAAATTTGATATGGGGAGGAGTGGTGAAAGATAGGAGTCAAGGATGACATCTTGAGGTTTCAAGTCTGACTGCCTGAGATGGTGATACCCCCAAAAGTTAGGAAATAAGAAGTGTTGGGATGCAGCAGAAGATATTGAGCTCTATTTTAGACATTTAAATGTTTGAGTCATGGAGATATCTGATAGATAGGTGAAGGAAATGAGAGTGGAGGTCAGAAAAAAGATTATGGCTGGATAAGTAGATTTAAATTATTAACTTAGAGTTTATAAGTGAATTCATCGGAACTAATGAGATTAGGAAATGAAATACTGGAAGGAGAAAAGAATCCATGATAAAGCCTTGTGGGATACCCATGGCTAGTAGCCATGGCTTAGATGAAGATACTATTAAAATAAAGATGGACAAATCAGGAGAACCAGGAGAAAGCAGCATCATAAAACCTAGAAAAGAAAGTATCAAGGAGAAGAGGATGATCAAGCATCAAAGATCTCAGAGTAGTCAAGAAGTGGGAAGACTTGAGAAAATTAGAGGCTATTTTATTTGGCTACATCTCTTGTATCCTTCTCTCCACTCTGCAGAGCCTCTAATTCATCAGGACAATTGCAATAGCCTTTCAATTAATAATCCTACTTTCAACTTTGCAATTACTCCTCCAAAAGGTTGTGAAATTGATATTTCTAAAACAAAGATCAGCCTCTCTCCTGATGATACTCCACCCCTATCAAAATATTTTTATTACTTCCTCTTGAAAATAAAACAAAATTCTCATTCTGACATTTAAGGTCATTCATAATCTTAGCTCTTACTTTTCCTTCACTATTCACCAACTCTTTAGTAGTGAAACTTGCTGTTTCCTATATACTCTGTACATTCGCACAATTCCCAAGTCTTTAATGCTCTCTATGGCCTCAAGGAATCCCTAGTTTCCTTTAAGATATAATTCAAATGCCTTCTACATGATACCTTTCCTGATCACCCAATAACTAATGCTCTCTTCCTATTGTGCTGTAAGAGATGATGAAGAGAATGGTTTCAGAGATGTCTGGGAAGACTTGTATAAACTGATAAAGTGAGCAGAACCAAGTGGACAATTGATACAAAACAGCATTCTCATAAATATAATCAATTTTGAAAGACTTAAGAACTCATATCAGGGGCAGCTAGGTGGTGCAGTGGATAAAGCACTGGCCCTAGAGTCAGGAGTACCTGGGTTCAAATCCGACCTGACAGACTTAATAATTACCTAGCTGTGTGGCCTTGGGCAAGCCACTTAACCCCATTTGCCTTGCAAAAAAAAAACCCTAAAAAAAAAAGAGAACTCATATCAACACTAGGACTACCACAATTCCAGAGAACTTATGAAGAAACAGCCTGCCCACATCCAGAAGGATATCTTTCTTGGACATGGCCATTGCAAGAATGTTTTGTTTGACTATACATGTTTGTATGGATTTTGCTTTTTCTGACTTCCTCAGTGGAAGAGGAAGGGGACAGGAAAGAAACGAGGAGGGGTGCAAAACTTTTAGACTCCAAAATGTTCTCTTCATTTTTAATTACTTTGTTTTTAATTATCTATATACAGAATGTAAGAACTATTTCATTTTTCACATTGAAAGTATTAAATCTGGTTGAATGAACTGAAGCCAAAAGTGGCAGTTGTTACTGTTCCCTTAAAGCAATGACTGATTTATTTTTAAATATCATTTCTTTACCTGTTTAATGTCCACATTTTTAAAATTGCTGGGCAGATTTGAATTTTTAAAAAATGAAATGCTCATGTGTAAAACATGCGGAAGTCAACTATAAATTAACAAATTAAACATATCTAGTAATATTAACCTATTTTTGTTTTTCTGAAATAAAGCTGCAAAGAAGAAATAGTCATTTAAATAAGTGGTTTATATTTTTCTATTTTTAGAAATCAAGAATTCATGCTGATCCCAAGTTTTTTTCCCCTCTGGCAACTGCATGTTCTCGAATTCCACAACAGGGAATGTATTTTTTGATCCCTACCAACATATATTTACATAACATGATTGTCTTCACTTAGATCTAAAAAGCTTTAAAATTTTTGTTGGAATGATCTGCAAGCCGCCATTTAATAGCACAATTATTAAAATAAAAATGTGTTCTCTTCATTTGCATGGCAGAAAAATGTTCAGGTTCCAGAATCCTATTCACTTGGCTTGACAACATAAATTTATCAAATGTGATCTTGTTTACCCTTCATTTTCTTTTTTTTTTCTTTTTTAGGGTTTTGCAAGGCAGTGGGTTTAAGTGGCTTGCCCAAGGCCACACAGCTAGATAATTATTAAGTGTCTGAGGCTGGATTTGAAATCAGGTACTCCTGACTCTAGGACCTGTGCTCTATCCACTGAGCCACCTAGACACTCCCATCCTTCATTTTCAAAGATGACCAATGAATCATAGTGATATCTTGACTAGTGCTTAAATTGAAATGAGGTAGAGTTGCACAAAGTCATCAGTCTCTCTTCCAGAGTCATTGCAGTACAGTGGCAAGACATAAGTCAGGACAACCAGTGATACCCATTCCACTGGAGAAAGTCTTCACTTGCTTGAGATAGTTATCCCCTCTAATTCATCAATATGTTTTAGGGTCTATCAGTTACCCTCACTCTGGTTTAGTCAGGTTTTCTTAGGGTGTGGCTGCTTTGCATGCTTAGCTTCTTGGAGTCACAAATGAGGGTTGAGTAAGAGGTGGGCACCAAAAGTGGATGAGCTGACATGAAAAGAATTCAGGAAACCCTCACTCCAGAGGTGCTAGTCCTTCCTGAACACTCATACAATCACTTATCAAATATGATTAAAATAAGAATTGTATCATTTGCTTTGACATTAAATGAGTCAATCAGCAATGAAAATAGGACAAACCCTGCTTTTTAAGTTGTTAAAATTACCAACCCTCTTTAGTCATAAAAGTACCTGCTTTAGGTAAGAATTGTGTATTTACACTAATACTAAATCTGCTTATCTTAAATCTAAATTTTTCATCAGAATCTCTAAGACTTATTTAGATCTACCATAATAAACTGCTCTCTAGATGGGAAGGATTCACACAGCATATTCTCAGTTGATGGGAAACTACTGCAAAAGCAGAGAAAGAAATCTTTGGGATATAAATTTGCAAATAGTCTTGGGCACTGGAGGTGAGATGTGGGGAGGGCAAGGTTGAGAGGCATCAAAGTATAATGAATTGAATTCTGAAATTGAAGTTGGAATTATACCTCAAGACACTGTTTCATCATTTATAACAGGAAAAAAAGGCTAATATATCTACCTTACACATTGAAAGAAGATAAAATGAAAACAATTTATATAATGCACTTTCCAAAAATTAATGAGTTATATAAATACCATTTAAATGACAGCTAAGGGGCGGCTAGGTGGCGCAGTGGATAAAGCACCAGCCCTGGAGTCAGGAGTACCTGGGTTCAAATCCAGTCTCAAACACTTAATAATTACCTAGCTGTGTGGCCTTGGGCAAGCCACTTAACCCCATTTGCCTTGCAAAAAACCTAAAAAAAAATTAAATTAAAGGACAGCTAAGTGATGCAGTGAAAAGAGAACAGAATCATACTAGCTGAGTAACCTTGGGCAAGTCACTTAACCCTGATTGCCTTGCATCCAGGGTCATCTCCAGTCATTCTGACTCATATCTGGCCATTGGACCAGAAAGTGAGGCTAGCAACTTAAGATCTGCTGCCCCCCCCCAACCCAATTCACTTGCTTGTCATGGTATCACCAACCTGATGTGTTGGTCTTCTTCGAGAATGAAGGACAAAAACATCATCATTAGTAATAATTCCATGCTTTGGTAGTTCAAAAGAGACAAGTGTTTAATATTTACAATGTTGATTATCACTTAGCTACCAGGTAAAAATTTCCTATTTTTAAATTTTCTGTTTAAACTTTTCATTGCAACTTGTTTACCTAAACAGTGGACTTTGTACAATTTTTTCTTTCTAACCCCTACTTGCTCATATCTGTGTTAACATTTTTCAGTAACCCTAATCACTGACTAACAAATGAATTTTGGTGTGCTATGCAAATTAGGTTTTCTTCATGTAGAGACAGTAGATCAGGGGATAATTTCACCATTTTTTTGTGTGTTCTGGACCCCTGGGTAGTCTGGTGAAATCTTTTTTTTTTTTTAATTTTTTATGGTGAAATCTTTAAACCTCTCCTTAGAATAATGTTTCTTAAATGCAAAAAATAAAATACAAAGAATTTTGAAGGAAATCAATTACATTGAAATATAGTTATCAAAATATTATTTGTCATCCAAACATTTCAGGTTAAGAACTCCTGAACTAGAGCATATGTGTATGTGGCAGTTTTTTTTCCCATTGCTCTTTCACTGTGTGAGACAGAGCAACACATTTAAAAAAAAATCTTAGAAACATCATCAAATGAACAATGAATTGGCATTTTTGTTCTGGAAAAAATTAAAGTGAGTGTTGAAATTAACTTGAAATATTACATGTTAGAAATTCAGGCACTTGGCTTTTATGTCCCCTGAGAAGATACACATAAGAACACTGTGCAATACAGGATTTTTCAACCAAAATCAAACTTTGTTTCACATGTTCATTTGGAACA
Organism: Macrotis lagotis; assembly: GCF_037893015.1. Taxonomy (NCBI): domain Eukaryota; kingdom Metazoa; phylum Chordata; class Mammalia; order Peramelemorphia; family Peramelidae; genus Macrotis; species Macrotis lagotis. The sequence goes on from NC_133665.1 coordinate 40,162,342, forward strand.
AATACCAAACTTACAGCACAATATATACACAAAAGATAAATTATTTCCTTATGATTGGCTCTTGCTTTTAAATTTAATTCAGTTCACAAAAACATTCATACTCCAAAGTTCTCCCAATAGAGAGAGAAAAAAAATTATTTTTGGTCCCTGAGCTCTTTGAGTTTGCTCCTTTCATCTGCATCTATTCCAAATCCTGAAACCACTCCCCCCAAATAATCTGACCATATGTCCAAACACATAGAAAAATAGCAACAATTTGGAAAGATACACATACATACAAATTTATATATATATGTATATATACATATATATATTTACTTCATTATCTTTTTGAAAGAAGATGAGATCATTTTCTGATTATACTTATGAATAGGTAGGATCAATTTCTTCCTTTCCTTCCCCAATTATATACTTTATTTAACTCCAACCTCAGTTTGATTCCAAAGTATTTCTAACAGAATGCATTCTATAGAAAACTAGCCAGTGGAAGAAAGGCAATTCATAATGTACTTTCTCCATGTTTGTTATTTTTTTCTGAAACATAGAGGATATTCTACATGTCTTTGTTATTTTCACTTTTGTCTTACGTAAACATATTCAATGTTCCATCATATATAGAGCTTTATGTCTTAGGTGCTCCTCTAAGCATTGAACTGCAAAAGAGTCAACGTCAGTATCAAATTTGTTGGCGAAGAAATGGTGTTGTTGTAACATCCAGTTTAGGTCTCCTACACCAAATACACAGACAGAACGGACATGAATCCCACTACATGGTGGATATGGAGCTCCTTTGAAAATGTCTCCTTCCAAGTATTGCCACTTCACAAACCGAGCAACAGAATGCATATCAGAAATATCATACTTATTACTGGAAGAAAGTGCACCTGGAACTTCAGGGATTCTTTGAATTGTAGCCCACAAATATTCATCTGGGCTATATGTATCTTTAGCCCACTCAATAAATTTCAGGATCTTCTCATTGGTTAGTACATACTCTACGTACTTTCTACTAACAACAAAATAGGCACTGCCTGAAAAAACTGGTGTTTCAATAGGAGGAAGTGACTTATCTTTTCCTGTATTTTTTAGCTTGCCTTCAATGACTTCATAATGCTTTTTCCACCTTACTTCTTTATGGGAAGGCATTTTCTCACTTTCTAAGCTATTTCCATCCATTAAAGATTTTAACTTTCTTATCATTTCCAGATTGGTTTTAATTGGGAAATCCATACCGCAGAGATTTATCAAATACTTCCATTTTGAATTCTGTCTGTAGAGATCTCTCATACAGTTGAGGTCCGCTTGGACCCTACTCCATGATGCATATACAACATTCTCCAGTTGACTGGCAATGAAGACATTATTGAAACAAGATGCAATGCTCTTCACTGCTGCTAAAAAGGATTCAGGAGATTTTTTGTCAACATGAATGCAATAATAATTCTGAGGTGTATAGATAGTTCTTAGAAGCCTATCAAGCATATCAATTTTATGATAAACCACTATTGAATATGCAATGGGAAATTCTGCCTCCTCTTTGCTAAGGGGTTCCATGATATATTTGCGGGCCTTAATGAAAGCAGTACAATCTTTGGTCATGTTGATGTAATCATCATTTGTCCACCGAGGGAGATTTTTATATTTCATTGTTAGCATTGTGAGTTTCACATTTTGTATTTCTTCTTTGTCACCCAGTATAACTTTGGTACAATTAATATTACTATATGGATTCTCTCCAGTCAACTCTAAATGTCTGTGATTTAAAGAGTCTATCTTTTCATGAATTCTTAAGATGGAAAAGCATAAGATTAAAGTAAAAATGAGTAATAGGAAGAAGGGCTTGATCTGACGAGAACCAAGTTTCCTCCTCAGCAGTTTCCTCAGCATTTCAAACCAAAAATTGGGGTCTTTGCTTCCTTTGAATATAGTTTTCTTGTGCTTTGATCACTAATATTTTATTTTTTCATGGCCTATAGAGTTGTCAGTGTACATTTATCAGAGGTGATAAATGATCATCTTGAAACAGCTGAAGAAAAGTTCTAAAAAAAAGACAAATTAATTTTGTTAATTGTTTTAAATTTAATTTTAATTAATTTTTCATTTGATTGAATTGTTCTTGGCAGGAAGTGTTAATTGTTTTATTATTTATTGTTGTATAAATCTGTTTTCCTGCATGTGCTATATAATAAACTGAGATAATACATTAGCAATAGTTAACTGAAAGGTTTAAAGTCAAAGTTCCCTAAAACCATTATTCCATTACCTTCAGGAAGCTATTAAAGGTCTAGGAGGCTTCCCTGGTGATTTTCAACTAGTGTTTGTCAGCAGCAATATCTCTGGAAGAGGATTCATATTGAGTCTCATAGATAGCAACATGATTCTTTTTTCTTGCTCTAGAAATTTCAGTCTCTGGTTACCAGATTTAGATTTTGAGATTTAGTTCCAGTGAAAAAGTAATCTAAACTGTTAGGGGAGTCCAGAAGTTTCTCGTTTTTAGTGGTCTTTAAGAAAAAAGCGTCCTGCATCAAATTAAATCTAAAAAACCCAAAAAACCAGAAAACCCAAGACAGCCTTCAAAATGAATCAAGTTGAACATGCTGTTTCATTTGATTACACCATTAACCATCAAAGGAAAAAAATATAGAAATTACAAGACAAAGCATTATCTCTTTCCTTCTACAATGGGTCCTCAAGAAGATCATTAGAATCCTACATAAAGATAATAACTTTATACCTGTTTTGTCATTTACACAAAATTCTTCTCAGTACCCTTAAATTTTGGCAGTCCAACTCATATTTTAAGAGGAAAAAAATTAATTTCACAAATCAGTTTTGTACAATAACAACCAGGTATAGATACCTAAGTCAGTGTCCAAGTGTTTGCTTTTTTAAAAAAATTCAGTTTTCACTAATCGTATGAATCCCATATAACTGAGATCCTGTAAAAATTATTCAGTTCAACAATGAAATTTCAAGTGGCTGCTATATGAAGGGACAGCTAGTGCACAATTTTTGGTTCTGAATTTTATTTGTAAATACAAAAGAAGGTGGTTATATAAAAAAAGGTTACTTTCTCTTACAAAACAAAACATAATTGACTATTTGAGCAGTAGAGTAATGAGATCTTTGAGAGTTTAAGTGGATTCTAAGACAGTACCTGCACTTCACACCATTCCATGACAGAGATTTCATTACAACATTCAGTTCCAGTGGAAGCCAAGTTCATTGAGCCCTGTGGTGCCAACTGCAGTTGATACGAAGGTTCAAAATTTCTTTCTTGCAAGCAGGTTTCCTAAACATGCTGGGCAGCAAGCAATGGCAATGTCATCATCAGGTTTTTTTGAAAAAAAGACCTATAAATTTATAAGAGAAAACAATATATAGAGGCAAATGGACATTTGGAAGGGCCTTCAACTTCCATAATCTCAGGATGTGAGATATCTTGGGAAGAATTCTGGATCTAAAGGCAAAAGAACCTAGGGTGAGGCCTCTGTATGATCTTAACTGTTTTAGAGGGTTTTTTAGCCATATGTAAAATGAGGGGATTCAATTCTAAGATCTCCAAGGTACCTTCTAGTGCTAAATTTATGGCAGTCAAGTGCCAAAGTAGAGAAAGTTATGATGAGTCAAGAAGACAAGCTATAAGACAATGAACAAGTCATTTGACTACCCTCTCTCAGCTTCAGTTTTTTCACCTATAAAATGGGGATGATAACAATGCTTAAGTTTAGGGCTTTTCTAACTGTGTGCAATTATGTGCAAAATGATTTGCAAACTCTTAATGGCTATATAAAAGCTAGCCAGTATCCCATGACATTGTTTTTTCTTGGCTTCACTAATTTTCCTGCTATTAATAATTCTTAATGTACAATGTTTATAGATTGAGCATGTGGCTAGTTGGCTCAGTGAATAGAGTCAGGCTCAGAGTCAGGAAGTCTCATTTTCCTGAGTTCAAATCAGGTCTCAGCTAGGTGACCTTAGACATGTCACTTAGCCTTGCTTGCCTTGGTTTCCTCATCTATAAAATGAGCTGGAGAAGGAAATCCAATAATTTTGCCAAGAAAATGCCAAAATGGTCATGAAGAGTTGGACATTACTGAAAAATGACAGGAAGGATAAGGAAGACAAACAAAAGAACTTGCTAAATTTTAAGTTATTTTACCTTTTTTGCAACAGAAAACTCTGGACTAGAAGGTGGATTATCTGGCCCATTTGTTTTAAAGTTGATGAGTCTCCATTTCCTCAATTTAAAGATGAAGGCACTAGATTAATTTATGTTTAAGGCCTTCTCCAATACTAACATTATGAGTTTAGGGAAGAAAGCATTTTAGCAATCTAACAACTAAGGAATTACAAATAATTCCTAATAGCTTCCTAGAAAAATCATTTTTGAAATATGTCTTTACTAAAATTTTACTCATTTATTAAATAATGGTACCTATTAATTAGTAAGTTTAGGGACACAGACAAGAATGAAAAAAATGAAAGATACTCAAGGAGAATTCAATACAAATAGAGATGTTATTAAAAAGTAGGACATGATGGGGAAAGAGGAAAGGTAGGAGAAAGAGATTAAGTGACTAGCCCAGGACCATACTACTACTAAGTGTCTTAGTCTGGATTTGAACTCAAATCTTCCTTACTCCACTGTGTGGAGTCAAAGGAAACAACTAATACATCCCAATAGTATTTAAAGTAGGGAATTATAACATCAGCATGAGAGAGGTATCAGAAAGTCTACATAGAGTTAACACCTGGAGCTCAATCTTAAAGGAAGATAAAGATTCTAAAATGTAGACAAATGCAGAAGCAATCAAAGAAGATCTCTTGTGTGGATGCATAGAGGCTAGAGGGAAGTTGAGTCCAGTTTTACACATCCTCAGTGATGGTATCAGCTTGACATATCCCATGAGGGCAGTTGAAGATGTGAGATCAGAGTTCAGTAGAGAGATGATGACTGGTAGGAGTCATATACATGGAGTTGGTCACTGAAGTAACTCTAGAGGAATACATAAGGTCAAAAAGAGAAAGAATATGGAGAAAGTATAATGGAAGCTCAGGGAAAAACCCTGAGTGACATTCATTCCTAGGGGGCAGAAGATGGGGGTAATTTGGTAAAGGTACTGAAAAGAAGCAATCAGACAGAAGGAAGAGCAGGAGAGAAGACTCACAAATCATGGAAGGAGTAAAAGTATACAAGAGAAAGGAGTGTCTAAGTGTTTCAGTCAAGGACAAAGAAAGATAAAGTGAGACTACTACCTGTAATAAAACATCACATTATGTACTCTGTTTTATGGTTTGTATAACACTTTAACCCTCATCTCACAACTCCCTGTTGAGGTTAAAGTACTATATCTCCATGTTACAAACCATAGGTCCAAAAATTTACAATCAGAAGGGATATCAGAAGTTTTCTAGTCTAAGACTCTCATTTTAGGAATGAAGAAACTGAGTCCTAGGGTAGTGAACTGACTTGCCCATGGGCACACAGGTATTTAAAGAAACTTGCTCACAGCTGTCAAATGATTTGTCCTTGGTGACAGAACTTTAGTGTGAGAGACTGACTTTGTATGTAGATCTCTTTTGATTCCAAGGTCTGTGCTCTTTCCACTACTTCTCATGCTTTCTTCCCAAATGAATAATTAAGAGGTCTCTCTGTAATAATTATTATTACAGTAAAATGTTGAGTTTACTTTCAGCAGGCATTATTATGTACTTGAAAACCACCAATGTCACAGTTCAGTTATTGTTGTGAAAGAGAGAAGAGGTCCGGGGTACAGATGCAATACAATTGTTATTTGATTTTGCAATTATTCACTTGCACTCCTCCAAAAAACTGATTCAAAAGATAGATTTGAAAAACATTAAATGAATTAAATTAAAATGAATAAAATTAATTTTATTGTGATAATTTTGAAGGTGATGTAATATACAAGGAGATCCAAATATAATTATAAAATATACATCAAGAATCCTTGTAATAAAACTAGATGGAAGTAAGGAGATAATTATCCTAAACTGTTACTTGTGGGGAAATGTTAGATGGAATAGGATTCTCAAATATACTCTATATAAAAGGGATAGGAGTAGTGATAAGGATAGGAGCCAGACTTGTAATGTCAGTGATATAGGGAATGTTAGGGTAAGGAAATTCCCTCTACAAATGTTAGTCAGCTTCTTCTAGGCAATTCACTTGTTGCTTAGAGTACTGAGTCCCTAGTTAAGTGATTTATTTGTCCAGGGTCATGAAAAGTTTGTAACCTGAGATTTGAATGTAATCTTTTCTTTCTTTCTTTTTTCGTTTTTGCATTCAGATACAAGATTGTGTCATAGTACCACTGGATTTAGCATCTGAGGGCAAGTAAGTAGCAGACCCTGGTTCATATACAGGTTCTATTAGGCTGGGTCATTTCCCATCTTGAATCCTTAGTTCCTCATTCTTAAATTAAGGGAGTTGACCCGGGTGATAGTTAAAGTTCCTTTTCAGTTTTATGATTCAACAAAGCTTCCATTTCTTATTCTTCTTCTCAGTCCAGATCTAATTTCTTGAAAAGTACCAAGAGAAAAATTGTTGAAATATTTAGAAAAGTGTGTGCGTGTGTGTGTAGTTTGAAAGAAAAGTAAGTCAAGGGAAAGTGATGTTTCATTTAGACAAATGGGAATCAGAAATGAAAAATGTTAAATAGGCAATTTTTTTTCTCAAGTATCATATCTCCTAAACACATGAAAGTATTCTTGGAAGGAAAAAAATGGAAAGAAAAAGGAGACATATAAAGAAAAAGAATTCTATCCAATATTAACAATATATACAAGGAACAAATATATTGAAAGTATTTTGTTTTGTTTTATGAAGACTTGTAATTTCATCAGCAGAGGGTAGCCTTCTAATTAACACTTCATTTTCAATTTATAATGTTAGAGAGTTTTCTGAGGGCAATGATAAAAGAGATTAACTCACTTGCCAGTCACATAGCAAGATTTGAATCCAAGGTCAGTTCTTTATTCACTATACCATGCTTCCTCTTATATAAGAAAAAGAGAAAGGCAAACTGTAAATATATACCATGCTATTTTATCACTTTTCCTGATCATTGACATTTATACAGTGCTTTAAGGTTTACAAAGTGATTTAGTAAGAATATACTCTACCGAAAGTACATTTGCAACCTGAGAAGAGAGAGTTTGTTCCAGATGAATAGATCATTTTGCTTTTGATAAAGGATGAAAAACTTGCATATGAAAAGTACAGGAAAGTAATTCAGCAGCCAGTAGAGATAATAGACATGTTGCCCACAGCACATTCTATCCCTGTATCTTTTCCCCACTCACTTAATTGCATGAATCAAAAAGAGAGCATCCAAAACCCAAGAGAACCCAGAATTTGAGAGCTGTGAAATGGTTGGAAGTGAACCGGTGGGATGGTCACTACCTACTTATAGGCTAGCCTACAGAAATGAAGATTTGGCAATTATACTAGAAAAGTCACTACAAATTAGAATGACAAATTACAAATGGACTTTGACTCTACTAAGAATTGTCAAAAGGAGAAGTTAAAGCCTAAAGGGCACCAGCTTGCATAATGACAATTCTATTTACCTCCTTTTTACCCAGGAGATGAGAGGAAGAAGTAGAATTGATGAGTTTCACAGTTCCATAGCAAGAGTTCTTCTCAAAGCATAGCAAAGCCTACGTTGAGAATTGTAGCCAAACCTGAAGCTAGAGCTGGTAGTAGTAGAGGCCACAACAGATTAGTGAAGTTAGTGTGGGGGAAATCTAGGATTCAAAAAGGAGTCTAGCATTTAACAGGAAGCTAGAAAATGCATAGAGAATAGAAGCACAAAAGCACACATACCCCAATATCAGAGCTCTGTGTCTTTTCTCACATGGGCTTTTATAAAAGTCTGAGACTTTTTCTTCTGTACCACATACAAAATTATCTTTAAATATTATGTTGTCTTTATAGTGTTAATCACAAGCCTACCTAAGGGTAGACTTATTAGAAATACAGTTTTGAGCAAACAATTGAGAAGGGACCATCTCAGAGAAGTGAAATAAATTTGCCAGAGTATTAACTCTAGCTAGAAGCTGAGAGAAGAGGAAATGAATAAGGTGATAGAGGAGGGAGAGAGAGAGAGAGAGAGAGAGAGAGAGAGAGAGAGAGAGAGAGAGAGAGAGCAGAAATGAAGGATTTATGCCATGAAACCCATCTAGACAGTGAGTGAATATTTAGGGCAGGGGACAAACAATATATGATAGCTACATACAACATATTTCAACTGATCCTCAAGTTCTCTCTGTGAGATATCATCACTTTCCCGATAAGGAACCTGAAATGACTTGTCAATGGTTACAGAGTTATCATAGATTAGCACTCAAACCTAGGAAGTTTCCTTGGTTCAAATTCAGTATCCATTCCACAAACCACAACATCCAGGACTTCATAACCACAAAAACCAACATTAACTTTAAAAAATAAAGAATTCCTGTGGATTTTAAGAAAAATATAAACAACTGACCTGAGGTCAGTGTAATTAGAGCCTTTGCTTACCTTCAATTTTACCATTGAAGTAAAATTTATGAAGAAAATGGGGGAAGGAGAAAAGAAAAAAAAAGAATGGGATTGGTTAATGAAGTGATTAATTCAGCAATAAGAAGTCTTAGAAAATTCTCAAACATCCAGAAAAACAGGGTCTTAAACAAGGACCATTATTAGCATACTAAAGGTCACAGAAGCAGAATTTGAGTTGGAAAAGACACTAGCAACCATTTGATCCAACCCAAACATGAAAAGAATTCCCACTGTCACATACCTGCCAAGTATTCGTTTAGCTTCTACCTAATGGGGAACCCACAACCTCTAAAGGGAGTTCATCCCACTATTGACCTTCTTATGTTTATAGAAAATTGTTCCTCCCCCCCCCTGAAATCTAGCCTAAATTTATCACTTTGCAACTTCTATACATTGCTCAACTTGGTCCTCTGGAGCAAAGGAGAATCCTAAATTTCGTCTGCATGTAACAGCTTTTCCAATACCAGAAAATAGACATCGTGCCCCAATTCCAATTCCAGTTTTCTTTTCTCCAGGCTAAACAAGTCTAGTTCTTTCAACCAATCTTCCAGTGTCCATCAATATTTATTTGATTTAATAAAATAAAGGCAAAAATACCATCCCTGCCCTCAAGGAGATAACATTCTAATGGGGGGTGGAATACAAATAATTTTCTATATTCAATACAGAGGATATATAAGAGCTATATAGATCAAAGCCTCACTAAGACCTTTGAGATACTCTGGTCACACACATATAATAAGTGGAAATACAGATGAAAGTAACTAGAAGTTAGAGGACCAGGCAGGAAAGGCTTTTTGTGGAAAGTAGGATCTGCCTCCCAAAGGAGGCCAGAAAAACCAAAGTAGATGGAAGGAGAAAGCATTTCAGACAACAAGTGAAAAGACAAGAGTCAGAAAATAGAGTAAAATGCAAAGAACAGTGAGTAGGTCAATATAATTGGATTGTAAAAATATGAAGGGGGGTGTAGTCTTTAAGAAGAAAAGGAAGATAAGTGGGAAATGATAAATGATCAACAGAGCACATATTTGAGCAGTTGAATTTAGTTCTTAGCTTTTAAGCCTCAATTCCCTCATCTATAAAATTGAAAAGGTTGAACTAGATTTAGGAGGTCAGCAAAATAGGTAGAAGGAGAAATTTGACTGTTGGGCCATAAATTTGCCATTCTCTGGATTAGGATGCTCTCCAGGGTTCTTTTCAGGTTCTAAATTTTTTGAATCTATATCTCTATTAGTTGTTATTTCATTGGTTGTAGAGAATGCTCTATCAGTGTAGATTTGCAAATCTTCTACAACTTAACAGTAGATTAAGTGACTTACCTCAGACACATATCCAGTGTATGTATTAAAAATGAAACTTGAAGTTTTTGTTGTTGTTGTTGTTTTAGGTTTTTGCAAGGCAAACGGGGTTAAGTGGCTTGCCCAAGACCACACAGCTAGGTCATTATTAAGTGTCTGAGGCCGGATTTGAACCCAGGTACTCCTGACTTCAAGGCCAGTGCTTTATCCACTGCACCACCTAGCCGCCCCAAAATTGAAGTTTTAAAAGATTAAGTGAAATTTATGTTTCTCAAACATTTAAGTTATCTGCCTTATGAGAAAAACATTGTTGTAGATGCTGAAGATAATAAAGAGACTGAGTAAATCATAATCCTCATTAACAGAGAACTTGAAGTCCTATGTGAGAGATAACACAAGGATCCAGATTACTATTATAAAAAATATCACATGGTAAGTAATGAAGAAAGGTACAAAGTATTCTTCTACTACATTCAGAGCTCTGAGCAAACCTGTGATGAATCAAGTAAAGAAAAGTCATAACATTTAAAAACTATCTCTATTTAGTAATTTCTGCTCCCAAGGGGAGGAATCATGTATATGAGAGATTCTACCTTAATTCTAATTTACTTAGGTGAGGGGAGAGTGGAGAAGAGAGCATCTAAATTTTCAATTTCAAAATGCTTTTGTTTCACATTTAGAGAATTGGTTGAACCAAAATTTTCATGTGCTCATTCAGGGTCTTAAATAAAGACATCAGATCCTGAGAGAGACAGGGAATTAAACTGGAGACTAAAGCTCCATTCATGAATTGTGATAATTATTCTTCAAAGTTGATATTAGCTGAAGTTTAATCTTTATTCATCAAAGTGAACACTTAAATGACAGTTCATAGCAGTTTTCTTTAAATGTATAAGCACGTTTAACAATGAGTCTTGGTCATCTTTTTTAAAATTTAAATTCTTTAACTGTTAACAATATCTTTCAGTGATGTAGCAGAGGTTGTGGGGCAAGAGAAAGGTGCAGAGAGTTTGAGGCTAACAGGACTGGTGGAAGAATTGCCTTTTACCCTGAAAAGAAAGGAAAGAGAGTAGAAAGAAGACTGAAATAGCATCCAGAAGAACAGAAAAGGTGACTCTTCCTGTATTTGCTGACTGCTTTGATCTCTAGTCTGACACAGCCAGGGCTGTCAGAGGCAAGATCTGAACATGGTTCTTCCTGATTCCAAGGTCAGTCTCTATCGATGATATCATGCTGCCTCCTGAGACATTTGCAAATTCATTACTGTATCCTTTAGTCTGGTTGATAATCTGGTGAAAGATAGTTACCTGTGACTACATGTTGGCTACAAATCCATGCATGCTCATGAATAGTCTTCAGAGTTTGATCTGTTAAAAGAGTTGAGATTGGTTAGCTTGACGGGTTGATGCATTGGTAGCTGTGACAGTCCTTTTGGCAACATAAATACTGATTTTCTCTTAAAATTTACCATCTATGTTCTTCTTGTACTGGATTCACCTTCAAGCCAGTTTGATACTCTTGAAACACTGTGGTGCCATATTCCTTAACTAGCTCCTCTTTGGTTTCCTCACTGAGGTAAGTCTTACTGAGATGGGAATAGAAATACTCATTTAGGATTTCTATGGCTGACTTGTTAAAGTTTCATTTCTTCTATCTAGCATCCAAAACACGAGTGTAGATCTGCTTGGGTTGCATCTGGATGGAGTTGAATTTGTAGTGGATGAGGCTGGTCTGGCTCTGCTTACAAAGCAGGTTCATCACATGGGTGGTGAAATCATTAGCATGCTTGTTCATATTTCTTCAATTTTGTGTGATAGATCTGTCAGCCTTGTTAGTCAGAATGCTCAGGTGTGTTGTCTACCATATTTTGCTGACCTCCTGAATCTAGCTCCCAGATGCTGCTGCTATAGATTCTCTGCCTTTAGCGATCCCTGCTACCTGCTCTGCCAACAGTCTGTTATCCAATAGTATCAACTGGGGGGCCTGGGGCTGTTCCTTCTGAGCTCTTCATATACTGAACACTATTTTTTTTCTTTGATATCTCACAACACTTTAAATAGTTTAATGAGTATTTCCTGACTTGTGTCTCATCCAAACTTTTCTTCTGTGATGGTCATAATTGCTGGAAGATGTCCTGTTCTTTTCCCTCTCTCCCCCTTGGTGCTTCCAGTCCCATAGAACAAGTGTTAAGACAGGTGAGAATTGGGGAGGTCAGGTGGAGCAGTGGATAGAGCACCAGCCCTGGAGTCAGGAGGACTTGAGTTCAATTCCAGTCTCAGACACTTAATAATTACCTAGCTGTGTGACCTTGGGTAAGCCACTTAATCCCATTGCCTTGCAAAAAGAAAAGAAAAAAAAGACAGGTAAGAATGTCCTGTCACCCCTACTCCAGCATGTCTGCCCAGGGTTTTAAAAAAAGGCACTAATCCTTAGAGAGAGATAGAGAATTAATCTGGAGACTAAAACTTGGTGGGTGAATTTTGATTATTCTGCTTCAAAGTTGATATTGGCTGAAGTGTAGTGTTTATCCATTAAAGTGAACAACTCAAATGGCAACTCATAGTTGCTAAAAAAGAATTAGTTGGTGGAATTCCAGAGTGGAGCCAAGATGGTGGCGTGAAGCTAGCATGCTCCTAGAGCTTTTCCTTACCTAGCATTAACTGAAACTTCTACACAGACACTAAAGTTATAGAACCCACCAAAAAATATTGAAACAAGTTTTCAATCTTAAGACACCATGGAAGATCTTCAGTGAAGATCTGTCACTTTGGGTAAAGGGGGAAGAAAGTCCACCTAGGCAGGAGAGCAGAAATGCCAGAAGGAGGCTTCCAAACACAGTTGTAGCCCAAGTCCAGCAAGTTAGATAATAGGCCAGCAGGGAGAGTCTCAACTCCAGACAATGTCTGAACCCTAGGAACACTGGGACAACAGATAGGACTGGGTTGGGAACAAACCACAGCAAAGGTAATATCTTGACAAGTAATAAGCTAGAGATCAGACCCCAGCCTCAGGACAAAAAGCTCAGGACTATATTCCCTATACCCCAGGAGCAATCAAAATGAGAAAAAAAGACAAAAAGAACGTTAATCATAGAAAGCTACCATGCAAGAGAGATGATAAAAATGCCATATCAGAAGAAGAAAGCAATGACAAACTACCTACATGGGAAGTCTCAAAGGATTTTATGAATTGGATTCAAATCCAAACCTCATGGAAGAACTTAAAAAAAATTTTTAAAAACTGAAGAAGAAGGGAAGAATAAAAATGTGGGGGGAAAAGAAATGAGAACCATGCAGGAAAATTATGAAAAATTGACCAAAGAAATCATCTCCTTTAAAAGTAAAAATATCCAACAGGGAAAAGAACATAACTCATCAAAAAAATAAAATCAACTAACTGGAAAAGGAATGCAACTCAGACAAAGGTCAAATAGATTTATGGAAAGGGAATGAAACTCATTGAAAAGTAAAAATTAACCAACAGGAAAAGGAAACACAAAAGTTAAATGAAGAAAATAAAACCTCCCAAATTAGAATTGAACAAATAGAAACTAATGAATCTATGAGACACCAAAATTCCATCAAACAAAATTGAAAAGCTGAAAAAAATTGAAGAAACTATAAAGTACCTTTAAGGAAAAACAAATGACCTGGAAAATAGATCCAGAAGCGATAATTTATGAATTATTGGTCTACCCAGGAGCCTAAATCAAAAAACAAAATCTGGAAAATATCTTTCAGGAAATTATCATGTAAAACTGTCCTAATATACTAGATCAAGAAGACAAAATAGCCCTTGAAAGAATACACAGAATACTTCCAAAAAGAGATCCCAGAATAAAAATTCCAAGTACTATCATAGCCAAATTCCAGAATTCTCAACTAAAAGAGAAAATACTGCCGGCAGCAAAAAAAATCAATTCAAATACAAAAGAAGAAGAATCAGAACTACACAGGACTCATCAGCTTCAACCTGAAAGATTGAAGGGTCTGGAATATGATATTTCAAAGGACAAAGAACCTTAGATTACAACCAAGAATTTGCCATTCTGCAAAATTCAACTTATTCTATCAGGGGAAAAGATGAATTTTCAATGAAATAGAGGACTTCCAAAATTTTCTGGTAAAAAGAACAGAAATGAAAAGAAAATTTAATCTTCAAATACAAGATTCAAGAGATGCAAAAAAAAGGTAAACAAAGGAGCTAAGATGGCAGTGTGAAGGTAGGAATTCCCAGAAACTTGTTTCCCCCCAACATTCCAAAAGTCATCAAATTATGACTCTAGGCAAAATTTAGAGGGGGCAGAACCCACAGAAAGACTGAGTAATACAATTTTCCAGTCCAAGACAACTTAGAAGTTTCACAAGAAAGATCTGTTTCACTGGGACCAGGGGTTGCAAAGAGCCACTGTGCAGCCACAGTGCAGTGCAGCCAGGCCAGAGCAAACCAGCTTCAGCCTTCCAGGAATAGCCCATGGGGTGCCTGGGTCCCTGAGGATGTCTGGGTCCATGGCAAAGGGCATGGACTTCTTGACCCAGGGATCACCGGGGACGGCTTGAAGGAATGGTAAGAGAACTCTGCCACATCAGAGTGAGTGCAGAGAGGAATGCTGACCTCAAAACAGCCCTGCAATGAGAACCTGCAGTGGGAATCAGTGAAGCCACCCAGCACTTGTAGAGCTCCTAGCCCACAGATGGTATGGGGGTCAGGGGAGACTGCAGAGGTCTCTCTGCTCTCTCTGGGGCAGGACTTTGCTCTTTGTCCACACTCAGATCCAGGTCACAGTCTGGTTCAGGAGCCCCTGTGGTCATTCACATACTAGAGCACAGGCAAGAGTCTCTCATAAGACCTTGGAGAAATTGGGGACCCTGTGGGGTGTCCCCAAACCCCCCTCCCAAAGCCTTGGAAACATGGTAAATCAGGAAATGACCTGGAAATGAGCAAACAAAAGAAAAAGAAGAATCGGACCATAGAAAATTACTTTGGTCCCATGGAGGATCAAAATATACTCTCAGAAGATGATGAACTTGAAGCTTCTGTATACAAAACCTCCAAGAGAAATGGAAAATGGGCTCAGGTTATGGATGAGCTCAAAAAAAGACTTTGAAAATCAATTAAGGGAGGTGAAGGAAAAATTGGAAGAATTGAGAGCAATGCAGATAAATCATGAAAACCAAGTCAGCAGCTTGGTGAAAGAAATACAAAAAAAAAATACTAAAGAAAATAATATGTCAAAAACCAGTTTAGACCAAATAGAAAAAACAACCCAAAAGGCAAATGAGGAGAAGAATGCCTTGAAAAGCAGAATTGGCCAGCTGGAAAAGGAGATAAAAAAAGTTCTCTGAAGAAATAACTCCTTCAAATGTAGAATGGAACTAAAGGAAGCTGATGACATTGAGAGAAATCAGGAAGAAATAAAAAAGGTAAACAGAAAAGGAGGGAGGGACGATTACATCTATAACTTTTGAGAACTGTATTTTTCTTAGGATAGTTAAATGGTTGAATATACTTGAAGGGAATGTACCTAGAAGATATGGATACAAATGAGACATGAATGCACTGGTGATTGTGATGGTGGTATTTCCTATAGAGACAGAGGGAGGGAGAGTTCTTAGAGAGTCTATACATAATTAAGTCACAAAGTAACTTGACTTTACCATATACTTTGGTTAAATAGCTCTGTAGTACCTTTAGGGCAGAGGATGGGAGCTACTTAGAAAGACTGGACATAAATAGATTAGAAAGTGATTTTGTCTTAATACATGCTTAATACAAGGGTTACATTACTATAGTTGGAGAGCTAAAGGGACAGATGAAGAGAGTGTAACCAATTATTTGGTTGGGGATGGTTATAGGCCCATGGCTGGAGTACTAGATTTGGAGAGGGAAAGTATATGTAGAGGGACTGGACATGAAAACATCATGAAGAGATTCTGCTTTGCTTGATGTTTGGTGACAATTGGAGGCAATGTGTTTGGGAGGGGGGAGGTATAAATGGCTCATTAAATGATTTGGCTTTAGATGATGCTTTGGCTCATGAGGACAGTGTGTCCATGGAGGGTACTTGAAAAGAGGGGGTGGTTTAAATCAATAATAATTTGATGTGATTTGTTTCTCTTGAAAAAATGTAATGGGACTGAAGAGCAAAATATACTTAGTGAATATAAAGCAATGCTGCTTATCACTCAATCAAATAGTCAATCAATCAATCAACCTTTGAGAATGGTATTTCTATCAGGAATAAAAGGAGTATATTTTGACAAAGGTGTTGTAGGTATAAGACAGGATTACAACAATAAAGACATTAAAAAGAAGTACTGTACTAGGAGAAGGCTAGTTATTAGAAGTTAAATAATACCAGGTGAAATGGCACAAAGATTTATTATAGTTGAGGGAAAGTAGGGAAGGTGTGAACACTGAGTAAATCCTACTCAATAGATTTGGCCCAGAGAAGAACAACATACATTCCCAATTGATTTTAAAAATCTATTCTACCCTATGGGGGAAGTGGGGGGGGAGGGGAAGATGGGATTAATAAAAGGGAAGGAGAAGGTAAAAAGTGAAAGTAAAGCTAAAGTTAAAATCTAAAAGAAAAGTTAAAGGGGAAAGGGAGAAAAACATTAGGGAGGAGGAATAAGAGCAAAAGAAGAAATATAAATGGGGAAAGATAGCATGGAGAGAAATACCAAATTAGTAGTCAACTGCAAATGTGAATGGGATGAACTCTTCCATAAAACAGAAGCAGATAGAACAATCAATTAAAAACCAGAATACTACAATATGCTATTTACACATTTGAAACAGAGAGACAGATACATACATACATACACACAGGGTAAAGGTAAAAGGCTGGAGCAAAATATATTATGCCTCAGCAGAAGTTTAAAAAAAATTAGGAGTAGTGATCCTGATCTCAGACAAAGCAAAAACAAAGATAGATCTCATTAAAAGGGATAAAGAAGGAAATTACATCTTTTTGTTGTTGTTAGAGTTTTTTTTTTGCAAGACAATGGGGTTAAGTGGCCCACACAAGAAATAAGGCTACACAGCTAGGTGCCCAGGCCAGATTTGAACTCAGGTACTCCCGACTGCAGAGCCAGTGCTCTATCCACTGTGCCACCTAGCTGCCCCTGGAAATTACATATTCTTAAAAGGAACTATAGACAATGAAGTTATATCATTAAACATACATACACTAAGTGATAGAGCATCCTAATTCTTAGAGGAGAAGCTGAACAAATTACAAGGAGACATAGACAGCAAAACTAAAATAGTAGGGGACCTCAACTCTCTCCCTTAGAATTAGATAAATCTAATCACAAAATAAACAAGAAGGAAATTTAGAAAGTGAATAAAATCTTAGAAAACTTAGATATGATAGAACTCTGGAAAAAAATGAATGGGAATAAAAAAGAATATACCTTTTGATGTGCAATACATGGCACCTATACCAAAATTGAATGAATATTTACAAAACTACAAACTATTCAGATTAACAGAAGAGGAGATAAAATTCTTAAATAAGCCCATTTCAGAAAAAGAAATTGAAGGAAGCCATCAATAAATTTCCTAAGGAAAAGCCTCTAGGTGAAGATGGATTTACAAGTAAATTCTACCAAACATTTAAGGGACAATTAATTCCAATTCTACACAAACTATTTTTAGATTTTAGGAGTAGTTCTGCCAAATTCCTTTTATGATACCAATATGGTACAGGTACCTAAACCAGGAAGAGTCAAAGCAGACAAAAAAAATTACAGACCAATACCCCTAATGAATATTAATACAAAAATCTTAAAATAAAATTTAGCAAAGAGATCACAACAAATTATTACTTGAATAATCCACCATGATCAAGAAGGATTTATATCAGATAGGCAGAGACGGTTCAGTAGTAGAAAAACAGTCAACATAATTCAACATATGAATAATAAAACCAACAGAAATCATGATTATCTCAATAGATGCTGAAAAAACTTTTGACAAAATACAATATCCATTCCTATTTAAAACGTTTGAGAGCATAGGAAAAAAATGGAGTTTTTCATAAAATAATAAGCAGTAGCGATCTAAAATCTGCAACAAGTATTATATGTAATGGGGATAAACCAGGACCATTTCCAAGAAGATCAGGGGTGAAACAAGGATGCCCATTATTACTATTACTATTCAATATTGTATTAGCTTTAGCAATAAGAGAAGAAAAATAAATTGGGGGCGGCTAGGTGGCACAGTGGATAGAGCACCGGCCCTGGAGTCAGGAGTACCTGAGTTCAAATCCCGCCTCAGACACTTAATAATTACCTAGCTGTGTGGCCTTGGGCAAGCCACTTGACCCCATTGCCTTGCAAAGAAAAAGAAAAAGAAAAAGAAATTGAACGAATTAGAATTGGCAACAAGGAAGTAAAACTTTCACTCTTTGCAGATGACATGATGGCATACTTAGAATACCTTAGAAAATCAACTAAAAAACTACTTGAAACAATTAACAATTTTAGCAAAGTAACAGGATATAAATTAAAACTACATATATCATCAGCATTTCTATAACGAACAATAAAACTGAAGGGCAAGGGATAGAAAGTGAAATCCCTTTTAAAGTAACTGCAGACAATATAAAATACTTAGGAATCTACCTTCCAAGACAAACCCAGAAACTATATGAACACAATTACAAAATGCATTTCCACAAATAAAATCAGGTCTAAACAATTGAAAAAACATCAGTTGCTCATGGTTTGGCCGAGTTAATATAATAAAAATGACAATTCTATCCAAATTAAATTACTTATCCAATGCCATACCAATCAAACTACCAAATAACTATATTACTAGAAAAATAGTACAAAATTCATTTGGAGCAACAAAATGTCAAGAATATCAAGGGAACTGATGAAAAAAATGTTAATTAAGATGGCCTAGCTCTACCAGATCTAAAACTATATTATAAAGCAGCAGTGTTCACAATTGCCTGATACTGGTTAAGAAATAGAGTAATGGACCAGTGGATTAGGATAGGTACAAAGTAAACAGCAGTAAATATTTTGTTTTGTTTTTTTAGGTTTTGCAAGGCAATGGGGTCAAGTGACTTGCCCAAGGCCACACAGCTAGGTAATTATTAAGTGTCTGAGGCGGGATTTGAACTCAGGTACTCCTGACTACAGGGCCGGTGCTCTATCCACTGTGCCACCTAGCTGCCCCTAGCATTAAATGTTTTGTTGGACAAACCTATATTAGCTTCTGGGATAAGAACTCACTATTCAACAAAACTACTAGGAAAACTGGAATATAGCATGGCAAAAACTAGGCATAAACCCACATCTCACATCCTTACCAAAATAAGGTATAGGATGGATATAGAATTTAGACATAAAGGGTGATCCCATAGACCAATGAACAGATCAAGAAATACTTACCTGTTGGATATGTGGAAAGGGGAGAAATTTATGACCACACAAGAAATAAGAGAACATTATAAATTGCAAAATGGATGATTATGACTATATAAAATTAAAAAATGTTTTTGCACTAATAAAACCAATGTTGACAAGACTAGAAAGAAAACAGAAAGCTGGAAAACAATTTTCATAGCTAGAAGTTCTGATAAAGGTGTCATTTCTAAAATATATAAGGAACTGAATCAAATTTATAAGGTTACAAGTCATTCCTCAATTGCTAAATGGTCAAAGGATATGAACAGGCAGTTTTCAAATGAAATTAAAACTGTATGTAATCATGTGAAAAAATGTTCCAAATTATTATTTATTAGAGAAATGCAATTTAACACAATCTGAGGTTTCACCTCACTCCTATCAGATTGATCAAGATGATAAAAATGGAAAATGGTCCATGTTGGAGAGGTTGTGGGAGGATTGGGATGTTACTGTTGGAGGAGTTGTGAACTCATCCAACCATTCTAGAGAGCAATATGGGACTATGCCCAAAGAACAACAAAACTATTTATATTCTTTGACCCAACAGTACCAATGTCAGGTCTATATCCAGAAGAAATCATAAAAAAATAGGAAAAGTTCCACATGTTCCAAAATATTTGTAGCAGCTCTTTTTGAAGTGGCAAAGAATTGGAATATGAGGGGATGCCCATCAATTGGGGATTGGCTGAACCAGTTAAAATATATGAATGTTTTAGAGTACTCTTGCTGTATAAGAAACCATGAATGGTTGGACATGGAAAAAATTAAACAAACTGATGCTGAGAGAAGAGAGCAGAACCAAGAGAATGTACACATTAACAACAACATTGTGGGGGCGGAGCCAAGATGGTGACAAGAAAGGATCAAGTCTTAGGTGCTCTCTGATAAAACTTCTAAACTAAGGACTCTAACTAAACTTTTGAGAGACAGAACCCACAAAGGGACCCAGAGAGGCAGTTCTCCTACTCAAAGTTAACCTGAAAAAGACCAGAAAGGCTCTGCTCCCTGGGGTCAGAGGGGTGGCCCGCCAGAGGGGCCACCAGCCAGAACGCGAAAGAACTTCAGCCTCCCAGAGGCAGTCCCAGGGTGCTGGGAGCCCCAGCTCACAGCAGCAGGGGAGTCTCCTGAGCTATACCCTGGGGAGCACCAGGCACAAAGTGGGGGAACAGCAGGGGACCTCTGCCAGAGAGAGCACGTGGAGCCCAGGCCTCAGAGCACACAGCAAGCAGCATGGTCTTTTGGCAGACCAGATCCAGGAACAGAAGCAGGCAGAGACAGTAAGCGGGAGCCCCCAGGACATGAACCCATTGAACCTAGGGAGGGGAGTGAAAAGAGAGAGACTGCAGAGCTCTGTCCTCTGCCCCTGGAACAGAACTCTGGGGGGCTCTGACCACATTCAGATCCTGATCAATCTAGGCCCCCACACAGAACAGCAGCAGCCCCCTCCACCTCAGGCCCGTGGCAGAGGGGGGCACATATGGTCATTCACAGACCAGGAGGGAGGACAGAGCCTCACACACTGAGACCCTTGTGGGAGTGCCCCAAAAGCTCAGGAAGCACCCCCCAAAAAGGCTTAGGCTGGGAAAATGAGCAAGCAGAGAAAAAAGAGGAACACCATTGAGAAATACATTATCTATGATCCCAAGAAGAATGAATATACTTAGTCTGAAGATGAGGAAGCACAAACTCCTACATGTAAAGACTCCAAGAAAAACAGAAACTAGGATCAGGCTATGACAGAGCTCAAAAAAGACTTTGAAAAATCAAATGAGGGAGTTAGAAAAAAAACTGGGAAAAGAAATAAGAGAGATGCAGGAAAAACATAAAAATGAAGTCAGTAGCTTAGCTAGGAAATTAAAAAAAATGCTGAAGAAAATAGCATGCTAAAAACCAGCTTAGGTCAAATGGATAAAACAGTTCAAAAAGTTATTGAGGAGAAGAATGCTTTAAAAAGCAAAATTGGCCAGATGGAAAAAAGAGATAAGAAAACTCTCTGAGGAAAACAAATCCTTCAGACAAAGAATAGAATTCGGGGAGATTGATGAATTTACCAGAAATCAGGAATCAATACTTCAAAACCAAAAAAATGAAAAATTAGAAGAAAATGTGAAATATCTCATTGAAAAAACAACTGATATGGAAAACAGACTTAGAAAAGATAATTTAAAAATTATTGGAATACCTGAAAGTCATGATCAGGAAAAGAGCCTTGACATAATTTTCAAAGAATTACTACAGGAAAATTGCCCTGATATCCTAGAAGCAGGGGGCAAAATAGAAATGGAGAGAATCCACCAATCCTCCTGAGAAAGAGATTCCAAAAAACCAACCCCTAGGAATATTATAGCCAAGTTCCAGAACTCCCAAGTCAAAGAGAAAACATTACAAGCAGCCAGAAGGACACAGTTCAAATATCATGAAGCTGCAGTCAGGATCACACAGGACTTAGCAGCAACTACATTGGAAGCTCTTAGGGCTTGGAATATAATATACCGGAAGGCAAAAGAGCTTAGAATGCAGCCAAGAATGAACTACCCAGCAAGGCTGAATGTCCTCTTCCAGGGAAAAAGATGGACTTTCACTGAACCAGGGGAATTTCAAATGTTCCTTTTGGAATGACCAGAGCTGAACAGAAGGTTTGATCTTCAGATACAGGACTCAGGTGAAGCATGGAGAGTGGAGGAGAAGGGGAAAATATGAGGGACTTAATGATGATGAACTGCATGTATTCCTGCATAGAAAAATGACACTGATAATACTCATTTGAACCTTCTCAGATAATAGAGCAGGTAGAGGGAGCTTTTATAGTTGAAGCACAGGAGAAAGCTGAATTCAAAGATAAAAATATGGTATAAAAATGGAGTCAATAGAAAAAAAGGGAAATGCAATGGGAGAAAGAAAAAAGAAAGGGGGAATAGGCTAAGACATTTCATATAATAAGATTTTTCTTTATTACAATGAGCTATTGCAATGATATGGAAGGGGAGAAGCAAGGGGGAATGAGGGAACCTTCGCTCTCATCAGAGATGGCTAGGAGAGTTAACAGCATATATACTCAATGGGGTATAGGCATCTGGAGTAAGAAGTGGGGGACAGGGGGAAGGGGTGGGGATGTGAATAAAGGAGGAGAGGATGGACCATGGGGGGAGAGTGGTCAGATATAACATATTTTCTTTTTTGCTCCTTTCAAGGGGCTGGGATTGGAAGGCATGTCCAGGCCCATGGGGTCAGGTGGATTCTGGGCCTAAGGGGTGGTATGGGGGCTCAGGGCTTCTTGGCCCCAGGACCAGGGATCTGTCTGCTGCGCCACTCAGCGACCCTACAGCAGAGTCAGAGTGAAAGGAGAGAGAAAATATAGTACATGGTAGTGGAGAAATAAGAAAGGAGGGAGTTGCAATCAGCAATGGCAACAGTGGAAAAATATGGCAGTAACTTTTGTGATGGACTTACCATAAAGAATGTGATCCACCCATGACAGAGTTGTTGGTGTTGGAACAAAGACTGAAGCACATTTTTTATTATTATTATTATTTGGGGGAGGGTGCAGGGCAAATGGGGCTGGGTTGCCTGCCTGGGGCCACATAGCAGGGTGATCTTTGGGTGTCTGAGGCCGGATTTGGACCCGGGTGCTCCTGGCTCAAGGGCCAGTGCTCTGTCCACCACCCAGCCACCCCTACTATTATTACTATTTTATTTTATTTTGGGTCTTTTTTTTCTTCTTTTTGTTTTTTTCAGGGCAGTGGGGATCGGGTGGCTTGCAGGTCACAAGGCTGGGTGACTGTTGGGTCTACGGGGCTGGATGTGGGCCTGGGTGCTCGTGGCTCCAGGGCTGGTGCTTTGTCCATTGCACCACCTGGCCATACCTACAATTATTACTATTTTTTTATTTTAATTTTTTTTCTCTCCCCTTTACTTTATCACTCAAGCAAGTCTATATTCATGGGGGAGGGGGTATTTCGTTTACTCTTAAACGAGAATATTTTATTAATGTAAAAAAAAAACATTTAGGGGCGGCTACGTGGTGTAGTGGATAAAGCACCGGCCCTGGAGTCAGGAGTACCTGGGTTCAAATCCGTTCTCAGACACTTAACAATTACGTAGCTGTGTGGCCTTGGGCAAGCCACTTAACCCCATTTGCCTTACAAAAAAAAAACCTAAAAAAAATAAAAAAATAAAAAAACATTTGTACAAAATGAGAATAAAAAAATAAAATTTGTATAAAAAAACAACATTGTGAGTTGATCAACTATGATGGTTGTAGCTTCTCTCAGCTGTTCAGAGATCAAGGACAAACTTGGGAGATCTATTATGGACAAAGCCATCACATACAGATGGGAAAAAAACCAAACAAAAAATCCCACAAAATCTGAATGAACACTATGTTCACTTTTTTTTTTAGGTTTTTTTACAAGGCAAACGGAGTTAAGTGGCTTGTCCAAGGCCACACAGCTAGGTAATTGTTAAGTGTCTGAGACCGGATTTGAACCCCGGTACTCCTGACTCCAGGGCCGGTGCTTTATCCACTATGCCACCTAGTCGCCCCCTTTCATCAAGTTTTATGGTAATGATCCCTGTTTTTAAAATATAGCTGTACATGAAAAGAGTACTTTTGAGAAAAAAAGTTGTGTAAAAATCATGTAAACTCTATTAGAATGGAACTTAAGAAGGAAATCACTGCAGAAAATATTTTACTTGAACAAACAGAAGGGACTCATGTTTCTCTTAAACTGTTTTTCTTGTAATATGTTTTTTTCCTACCAAAACTCACAACACAGACTAATTGACTTAGGGTGGTTTACCTAGATGACAGAAGTAGCAAGAAGTGATTCATAATTTTAAGTAGTAAACACTTGAAGTTCTCTATAAGTCTTTTTTAAAAAAATGCATTTATTTTACTTTTAAATTTGTGGAATAAAACCAGAAATTTCATAAAATAGTAATAAAAAGATGATTATACATAAAACTGCAAATATTGTAAAATCTATAATAAATTTATTATAAAACTTGCATTTTTTTCCCTTCCTTCACCATTCCCCTTCTATGGCTAGAGATGTCTACCATTGGATGCCAATGTGTGTACACATATTCCTGTCTAATATATGTATATACATGTAGGTATATGTGTATATATATATATGCATGTGAGTATTATTTATACATATTTCTACTGTCATTTTTTTCTCTGGGGGCAGACTCTAGTTCCACTTCCTCATATTACAGATGAAGAAACTGAGGATCAGAGAGGATAAGAAACTTGACCAAAAGTCAGTCAACTAGTTCATTTTAAATCTTAGAATTTTTGCTTTCATCAGAGAATGTCATAGAGAGTAAAAAGGAATGTTAGAAATAGGAAATAATTTATTCTTTTATTTGTTCCTCATAGCTCTTCTAATTATAAGAACAAAATGTTGCATATCTTTATGAGTTCTTTATCTGTAGATGCATTATGTTAACTAGTTTCTTAATTACAGAGGTGGACTAAGTTATTCAACATTACAGTAAGGAACAAAATAAAACAAAACTTCAGATACTTTTAAGTACCAAATTTACATCTGAAGAGAAAAAAACCATCAAAAAACAGGTAGTTTTTTAATGTATACTATAACAGGAAATGTCCACAAATTGGGACTTGAATTCAGAATCCTGGCTCCTTCATTAATTTTCTCTGTGACCTCAAACAAGTTACTCAAACTCCCTGAGTCTCATTAACTCTTCTATAAATATAAAGAAACTAGTAGGTTAGTTTTCCCCAACTTCTCTGTACTACTGAAGCACTGTTTCTCAACCAAAGTTTCATAACAGGATGGAGAAGGGTTGAGGATGGAGGGGTTTAGGCAGAGTGCTAATGAGAAGCAATTGAACTTGGTAAATTCTGTCTCTCAACCAAAATAACTATACAACCATGAGTTAATCCTCCTTCTCAGGCAATTATGTGAAAATAGAAATAATGTTTATACTAGTTATTTGGCATATTTGTGAGAAAATGCTTTGAAAACCTTAAACATTAAATAATTATTATATTTTTATTATTAACAATGTGAGTGTTTTGAAAGTCTTATAATCTGACCAGCAGATTTAAAGGGAATATTGATGCACACATCTCATTAGCCAAGTGCCTAAATGTGGGGTGTGCCAGCAGTTGTTGACACTGAGTTCATGAGAGCTTAGATATTTTATGCCTATATATATATGGCATTACAGCCACAAAAGGAGTCAAGAGAGCCATCATAATGACAAGTTATGTGCTGTCTCATATCTAAAAAGGGTTTATGGCAATCATCTATGTACACACTGACGATATGCTTTTTTTTCCCCTAGTTTTTACAAGGCAATGGGGTTAAGTGGCTTGCCCAAGGCCACACAGCTAGGTAATTATTAAGTGTTATTAAATGTCTGAGCTGGATTTGAACTCAGGTACTCCTGACTCCAGGGCCAGTGCTTTATCCACTGTACCACCTAACCACCCCCACACTGATGATATTCTTGATGAAAATATGAGATGATGAAAGGCAGGATATTAGAAATTACATTCTATTTCAGAATACAAATTTAGTAACACAGAATTGAAATCTATGTAGAAAATTGTTATTATCCAATCTGTGGGCAAACTGAAATACCTGTCACATTTTGCCACAATATGGTTTCTTTTTTTAGGTTTTTGCAAGGCAAACGGGGTTAAGTGGCTTGCCCAAGGCCACAAAGATAGGTAATTATTAATTGTCTGAGACTGGACTTGAACCCAGGTACTCAGGGCTGGTGCTTTATCCATTACGCCACCTAGCCACCCCCACAATATGTTTTTGAAAGTGAATTACCTACTTATACATTTGGACAGGAGAAAAATTATAATCAAGAGAGAATATTGTAAAATGCAAAATGCATAATTTAATTAAAAGGGTTTGTACAAATAAAATCAGTGTAACCAAGATTAGAAGAAAAGCAGAAAATTTTGGGAAAAAATTATAGACAAGTTTCTTGGATAAAGGCCTCATATTTTAACTATATAAAGAACTTTGTCAAATTTATAAGCATATAGAGTCATTCTTCAATTGACAAATGGTCAAAGAATATGAACAGGCACATTTTTTGATGAAGGAAACAAGGCTATCTCTAGTCACATAAAAATGTTCTAAATCACTATTGATTGGAGAGTTGCAATTAATGCAACTTTGAAATATCTCACATCTATCAAATTGGATAAAATGATAGGAGAAAATTACAAATATTGGAGGAAGTTGTGAAAAAATTGGGAGATCAATATAGGTGGAACTGTGAACTGATCCAGCTATCTTAGAGAACAATCTGGCATTACATCCAAGAGTTATTAAACTATAAATGCCCTTTAACTAGCAATACCACTATTGGGTCTGTTTCCCAAACTGATTGAGAAAAAGAAATTTATATTGGGGGGGGGAACCCTATTATTCTAAAATATTTATAGTAGTTCTCTTTGTCGTGGCAAAGAACTGGAAATTAGAGGGATTGTAGAATAGCTAAACATATGATATATGATTGTGATAAAATATTACTGTGCTGTAAGAAATAATAAGCAGGTTGATTTAGAAAAAACATGGAAAGACTTGCATGAAATAATGAAGAGGGAAATGAGTAGAATAAAGAACCAATGTTATTGGAAGAATAACTGTAATTAAGGAAGTTTTTCTGAATATTTTAAATAATTAAATAAATTACAAAGGATCTATGAAGGAAAATGCTATCCACCCGCAGAAAAATAATTATAAATGGAAGTTTGCACATACACACACAGATATCAATATATAAAATATAAATATATATCTATAAACATCAACATAAATCTCTCTCTATATATATATCTGACAAATGGTGGTCTTTTCTAGTGGGGGATGGGGAAGGAAGGAGAGACGGAAAGAGTTTGTAATTTTAAACTGTAACAAAAAATTAATTAAATCTAAAAAAAATTGGAGATGATCAGATTAAAAGACTTGCCCAGGATCACACAATTAGCAAGCACATGAGACTGGAGTTGAATTCCAGTCCTCCTAACTCCAGGGCTGGTGCTTTGTCTGTGACACCACCTAGAAGTCCCTTAAATTAAATTTAAAAAAAGAAAGTGAATTATCTAAATATTGAAAGAAGTTATATATTAAATAGTATTTAAGAGTGACACTTCCATTACTTTGACCACACTTGATATCTGAAAGATAAAGTAGAATCATTTTTCATTATTTGACTCAGGGACAGCTAGTTGGTGCAATGGAATCAGGAGGACCTGAGTTCAAATCAGACCTCGGACATTGGATACTTAATAGCTGGACAAGTCACTTAACCCCAATTGCCTCACATCCAGAGCCATCTTCAGTCATCTTAATTCATATCTGGCCGTGGATGCAGAAATAAATTGTCTATAGAAATATTGACACTATCTAATATTATTTGTTGGTTTCACAACAAATGACTCTGGAGGAGAAAGTGAGGCTTATGACTTTGCCCAGTCCCTCCCTCACTCAAAGCCAATTCACTTGCATGCCATGACATTACCTCCCTAATTTTCTTTGAAAATGAAGTACAAACAACAACACAAACACATACACACATATACATGTGTGCGTGTGTGTGTGTGTATATATATATATATACATATAATTTTGTATTTCTAGCACATAGCAATCAATCATGCTCTACCTATTATGCCATCAAGTAGACCTATAAGTAACCTACATTTAAGATTAGTTTGACTTAATTTAATGTTAGCTCTTCCTTTTATTTAATTTAATTTTTATTTTTTCCAATCACATTAAAAGATAGTTTTCAGCATTCATCCTTTTGCAAGCTTTTGAGTTCCACATTTTTCTACCACCTTCCTTTCTTTTCCTTCCCCACATAGCAGCATACAATTTGATATAGGTTGAACATGTAAAATCATGTTTAACATATTTCCATATTAGTCATGTTATAAAAAGTCTCTATTTCTTTAAACAGATCTGATTTTATGCACAGCTCAAAGAAGACAATGGAAGTGAAAAGAGGTAGGAATATACATCGAGCCGATGGTCAGAAATGCAGCCACTGACAAGATTTGTTCTAAAGAAAAAGCATTTTGGGGGTGGCTAGGTGGTACAGTGGATAGAGCACCAGCCTTGGAGTCAGGAGTAGTACCTGGGTTCAAATCCAATCTCAGATACTTAATAATTACCTAGCCCTGTGGCCTTGGGCAAGCTACTTAACCCCATTTGCCTTGCAAAAGCCTAAATAAAAAAAAACACTTTGAGGAACTCTTATCAAATGGTATCCCTAATCACTTAATAATATTCCCTAAAACAATGTAAAGACTATCAGTTTGCATTCTATGAGGGTGGGGAGAGGGAAGGAAGATTGGGGGAAACATTGTAAAATTAAAAAAAACTATAAAAAAGAATATTCTCTAACAAACTGATAAGATCACATCACTCGCTTTTTAAAAGAAAGATTAGCAGCTGTGTTGAGCTTTATCCAAAATCTAGCAGGGAGTATGTGTAGATTTAAGGTTACTAACTTGGCATTTCCTTCTTTTGACATCTGATGCCAAACACTGAGGTGTATCAGCGTTTCACATGGGCATCAGTTGTTAGATAAGTAGAAGCAGCAAACAGAATACCATGAAGCCAAACTCTTTGAAGGAGAGTGGACCAAAGAGAGAGCTGCTGTGCTAGCAGAGAGACTTCACCTCCAGTATAAACAGTAAGACAAGGAAGAATCAGATAATTTCCCTCGGAATACTTCCAACAACCTGGGATGTCCTTGGTGTAGATGCTCCCTCCACTGACACAGATCTCAAGTCTTCAAGGACTTTTAATGTCATCAAGGGAGGTTAAAAATAAATTTATGATCCTGCAACCAGCCCATCTGGTGATGAGACTCTAAACTTGCGAAACCAAGTCCACATATAAAGTTTTAACTCCGGGCTTTTTCAGTTTGATGGAAGTCCCCCGAAGCATTAATGGAGAACTTCTATTTGCTACAACAGATCTTCAAAAGTGGGAGGAGAGGGAGAGAGGGGAGGAGGGTTTGGTTCCAGGTAAGAGAATTAAAAACTTTCATTTTTCTTGCTTTTCGTCCCTCTTTTGCTTTCTGAGTTGGCTGTCAGTTTAAACAATCTCTGCCAAAGGTACAGTCAGTGGTACAAGAAATTAAAGCATTCTCTAAGTAAACTCCCGAAGTAAAGTCGGAAACACAAATTTCCAGGTTTGGGTGGAGGGGGCGCTTTCCTTATCAATTAGACTCCAACCCTTAGCAAGGTGTTTGGCTCGTAACAGGCGCTTAATAAGAGCTTGTAAACCGATGGAAGAGGCAGGAGAAGAAAGAATAGGAGAAAACATACCCATCTCTCGACAAGTTCCATCAGTTTAATCTCTTTCAAAAAGTGTTTCATCATTTCATCTATAAAATAGGTTTTTCGGCAGAAGATACTAGAAAGTTTATTTAGAAAAGCAACCTGAAAGTGGGTCTCAGGTTGTGTAGTGCATCAGACAAAAGACCGGGTTGCTGGGATTACGCTACCCCGAGAGTGCCCACAAAGCCCAGAACCCCAAGTCTCCCCTCGCAGGCGGGGGAAAACCCCTGTCTTTCACTTTTTCCCAATAAATTAAAAAAAAACAGTCCTTCCTTCCAATAACCCCCTTCCCACCCCATCCCCCAGGCAGCCAGAGGAAGGAAGCTGATTACCTGGGGCAAACACCTTGGCTTCATGGGTGTAGCAGGATGGATCCGAACCTCCTTCCAAAAGCGCAAACTCACTACGGTGGAAAGCTGCCGCCGCTTTCTCTTTCCAAGGCTATCCTTTCCTTCGCCGGCTGTGCCTCCAACAGGGAAGCCCTCCTTCTCCGAGACCCACTAAAGTGGAATGGGCAACCTCCCCCTCCCACTCCACCTCCGCCTTCTTCCTCCTCCTTGCCTCTCCCAGATCTCAGACCAACAAGGAGGGGCCAAGAACCAGAGGCAAGACCTGGGATAAGGGCGCCCTCTGGGTATCACTAGAGCAAAGCTAGCCCTCTCATTCTTCCCTAAACCCTCTATTTCTCAATCGCTCATGTCTCCCTAAGGCATAACCTCAGTTCTTCTTCCTCCTCTTTCCTTTTTTTCCCCTTACTTCCCTTTAGTTTTCATCTTCCTCTCAATACTTAAGAAAAATTGTAATTAATTTTATCAATTTGTTTTCATGTTTCCACAACCAACTCCAGGTGCAAAAGAGAGAGAGGAAACCAAAATTCAAACCAATTTTTTATGATCTCTTCTTCTTAAGACAATGACGGTTAGTGTCAATAGATCAAAGAAAAGAATAATCAAAACAGATGCATAAAAGGAAGCTTTTCTATGAAGCTCAGGCAACAGGTGTCCTAAATACTCTTTATTACATCAGTTGAAATCAAACATTCTACAGATCTCCTAGATTTCAAAGCAAAAAGTGCAAAGCCTTCATTTTCCTGCCCATAGACCAAAGATAAGTTTTACAGTTAAAAAAAACTCTCTAAAAATAACTGGGATTTTCAACACATTGTGATGTTTTACATGACTATATGTTTTTCCTCTTTCCAAATGGAGATCTTGTTCAACCTTTTTGGACATTAAAAATAACTTTTTTCCTTGTCTGGTCAGGAAAAAAATGCCATGTTTTCACTTGAAATTTGATTACTTTAATTCTTCATTAGTATGCTACAGTTTTATTAAAATACTAGAAATTAGGTGGTCTAATAGATAAATTATTGGACTTGGAGTCATGAAGATCCGAATTTGAGTACCACTTAAGAGATTTACTACTAACTTTGTGATCCTGAAACAAGTCAACATCAGACAACTCAGCCTCAGGTTTCAAAGAGGATAATAATAGCATCTCTCTCATCAAGGCCATTATTAAGATTCAAATGGGAAATGAGATAGGAAATGTAAAGTGCTTTGTAAACCTTAAAAGAACTATGCAAATATTAGCTGTTATTAAAGCAGAAAAGTCTTGTAGTTTTAAGACTTTAATAAGCAAGAGATACAAATGTAGACTACCAGTCAAGATGGTGGAGAGAAGACAGGCACAGTTCTAAAGTCTCCTGATCTTTCCTCGTCTGTCATATGAAATAAACTTAACAGAAATCCAACCCACAAAACCCAGAAAGAAAAGCCAGGAGAAAGAACATCTACCTCAGGATTTGTCTCCTGCAGGAACATTGGATGAATTCAGGCTGGTGAGTCTGGGCTCAGAGGGCAGATCAGCCCCAGATCAGCCAGATTAGCAGCTGAACTGGAGCCAGGAGTCTAGGGGCCTGCAAGCTGGACCTGCTGGATCAGTGGTGGGGCTGGGGGGGGGGGGGGGGGGGGGGCTTGAGTCAACTAGAGAGCTTGTCAAAAGGACTGGGGGGAGACTTCTGGTGCAGGAGAGATTCACACACACCATCCCTGGGCTCCTCTGGTCTGAGGAACTCCGAGTCCACGCCTCCATTACAGCTGAGGCCTCTTCCCAAAACAAACAATTGCAGACTACTTCTGCCCCAGGCACAGGTGTGTGAGCAGAAGAACCAGCCCAGCTAACAATCCAGAGAGGAATGACCTCAGGCCAGGTTAAAGAGCACCTTTGATTGAAGACAAAAGAATTCAATAGCTATAACTCCACCCTTCAAGCAAAGGGAGAAGGCTTCAATCAAGGTCACAGACACTCCAGAGAAAGCAACCAGCACCTCCTACTGGCAGGCCAGAGAAATTGAATAAAGTGAGTAAAGCCTTTAGCAATCCCAAGCCCCTGTGAACCAACCCCTCCCCAACTCAAGGTCTTAGCAAAATGAAGAAGAGTGAGCAGAAAGGTGGAGCCATAGAAAAATTCTTGGAAGGGAAAGACCCTAGCTCAAAAGACCTAGAACCTCTGAGGATAATACAATCTGGTCTTCAGCACAGAAAGACTTCCTTGAAGAAATAAGGAAGGAACTTAAAAATCAACTGGAAAATTTGGGAGAGACAATTAATACCTTGCAACAAGAAAACAAATCCTTAGAAAATACAATTGGACTAATACAAAAGGAGACTAAATTGCTCAGATCCTCAATTGGACAAATACAAAATGAGAATAAATCTCTCAGATCATCAATTGGACAATTACAAAATGAGAATAAATCTCTCAGATCATCAATTGGACAAATACAAAATGAGAATAAATCTCTCACATCCTCAATTGGGCAAATGCAAAAAGAAAATAATTCTCTCAAAACCTCAATTAATCAAATGGAAAGTTCTTTCAAAAATAGAATGGACCAATTGGAAAAGGAGTTGGAAAAGGTTAATGAAGAACACTCCTCCCTAAAAAAAATGGAGTCTGCAGAAACTAATGACTCCATGAGACAGCAAGAGCCAGTTAAACAAAATCAAAAAATAGAAAAAAATAGAATAAAATGTAAAATACCTCATCAACAAAACAACTGACCTTGAGAATAGATCGAGGAGGGGAAACCTGAAAATTATTGGACTTCCTGAAAACACTGAAGAGAAAAAAAGCCTGCACTTAATATTACAGGATCTAGTGAGGGAAAACTGCCCTGATATCATGGAACCAGAGGGCAAACTAGTTATTGAAAGAATACATTGATCCCCTCCAGAAAAAGATCCTAAAATGAAAACAGTAAGGAATGTTATGGCCAAATTCCCAGAACTATGAGATAAAAGAGAAAATCCTGCAAGCAGCCAGAAAGAAACAATTTAAATATCAAGGAGCCACAGTAAGGATCACACAGGACCAGGCTGCACAAACATTAAGGGATTGAAGTGCCTGGAATGAGATATTTCGAAGAGCAAGGGAGCTTGGAATGCCACCAAGAATCTACTATCCCATAAAGCTGAGCCTTCTCTTCCACAGAAAAAGATGGACATTTAACAAAATGGAAGAATTCCAAAAATTCCTGATAAAAAGACCAGAGCTAAATAGAAAATTTGGACATCAAACAGGAGGTTCAAGAGACACATGAAAAGGTTAAAAAAAAGGGAGGGAGGGATGGTAAAAGGAAAAAAAAACCTGCTATCCAATAAGTTGAAACTGGTTATATTCCAGCATGGGGAAAAAGACTCTCATAAATCTTGAGAAATGTAACTCTAACAGAGAGAATATACCTAGCCAGAAATGATGAATATTCATGATCTATCCATGAGACTGCTATCTAATGGGATGTAACTGGCTTTATCCCCACTTGGGAGAAAGACTCTAATAACTCTCAAGTTTTAACTCGATTAGATAGAATATACTTAACTAGAAGTGACAGATACTCAGAATTTTCTATGACTCAGATAGAATGATCTAAAAAACACTACCTCCTTAAAAAGGGGGACAGGAAAGAGACGTGAGGGAGGGGATTGAATGGGGTAAATCTCATTACACTAAGAGGCACAAAATACCTATGGTAATAGAGGGGAAGAAGGGAGCAGATGAGAAACACCTGAATCTTCTTCTCATAAGACTTGGCTTAAAGTCAACCTACACATACTCAGTTAACTTATAAAACATCTAACCTTTCAAGTATTAAAAGGGGAAAAGGGGAGGGGGACAGAGAAAGGGAAGGGGAATGGGGAAAAAAGGGAAACTAACAAAAGGAAGGGAAGGGAAAAGGGAAAAAGGGAAAGGGGAAAGAAAGGGGAGGGGGTAATATAGGAGGGCAAATACACTGAAGGGGGTGGTATTCAGAAACAAAATACTGGGGAATATGGATAAGGGGGGAAGGGGGAAAATACAAACAGAGGGAAGATAGCATGGAGGGCAATAAAGAATTAGTAATCGTAACTTTGAATGTGAATGGGATGAACTCTCCCTTAAAATGTAAGCGAATAGTAGAGTGGATTAAAAACCAGAATCTGACAATATGCTGCTTACAAGAAACTCATTTGAAGCAGAGAGATACACATAGAGTAAAGGTAAAAGGTTTGAGCAAAATATATGTTGCTTCAGCTGAAGTAAAAAAAGCAGGGGTAGCAATCTTTATCTCAGACAAAGCAGTAGCAAAAATAGATAGCATTAAAAGAGATAAGGAAGGAAACTTTATCCTCCTAAAAGGTACCATAGACAATAAAGTTATTTCAATACTGAATGTATGTGCACCAAGTGGGGTAGCATCCAAATTCTTAGAGGAGAAGCTGAAAGAACTACAGGAAGACATAGACAGCAAAACTCTACTATTGGGAGACCTCAACCTCCTGCTCTCAGATCAAGATAAATCAAATCATAAAATAAACAAGAAAGAAGTTAAGGAGGTAAATAGATTGTTAGAAAAATTAGATACGGTAGACTTATGGAGGAAACTGAATGGGGATAGAAAGGAATATACCTTTTTCTCGGCAGTACATGGAACTTATACAAAAATTGACCATGTACTAGGACATAAAAACCTAATGATCAACTGCAGAAAGGCAGAAATTAGTGAATACATATTTCTCAGATCACAATGCAATAAAAGTCATATGCAATACTGGGCCAAGGAGATATAGACCAAGAACAAATTGGAAGCTGAATTTTAAAAAATGAGTGGACCAAAAAGCAAATTATAGAAAGAATTAACCATTTTATCCTTAGATAATGATAATGATGAAACAACATACCCAAACCTATGGGATTCATTCAAAGTGACTCTCAGGGGATATATTATAGCTTTAAATATTTACATGAATAAATTGGAGAAAGACGAACTCAATGAACTAAACATGCATCTAAAAAAATTAGAGAAAGAATAAATCAAAAATCCCCAATTAAATACCAAATTAGAAATTCTAAAAATTAAAGGAGAAATTAATAAAAGCAAAAGCAAAAAAACTATTGAATTAATAAATAAAACCAAAAGTTGGTATTATGAAAAAACAATAGAATTAATAAACCTCTGGTCAATTTGATTAAAAAAAAGAAAGAAGAAGAAAACCAAATTGCTAGTATCATAAATGAAAAAAGGTGAACTCACCACCAATGAGGAGGAAATTAAAGTAACAATTCAAAATTATTTTGCCCAACTCTATGCCAATAAATTTGATAATCTAAGTGAAATGGATGAATATTTACAAAAATATAAGTTGCCCAGGTTAAATGAAGAAGAGATTAAAAAACTAAACAAACCTATCTCAGAAAAAAGAAATTCAGAAGCCACCATTGAACTCCCTAAGAAAAAATCTCCAGGGCCTGATGGATTCACAAGCTCATTCTACCAAACATTTAAAGAATAATTGGTTCCAATTCTATATAAACTCTTTGGAAAAATAAGGAAAGATGGGACTCTGCCTAACTCTTTCTATGAAACCAATATGGTGCTGTTACCTTTACCAGGAAGAGTTAAAACAGAGAAATAAAATTATAGACCTATCTCCCTGATGAATATACATGCAAGAATCTTAAATAAAATCTTAGCAAAATGATTACAAGAAGTTATCACTAGGATAATACATTATGATTAAGTAGGATTTATTCCAGGAATGCAACGTTGCTTCAATATTAGGAAAACTGTTAGTATACTCAATTATATAAACAACAAACCTATATGAAATTATATGATCATATCAATAGATGCTGAAAAAGCTTTTGACAAAATACAGCATCCATTCCTACTAAAAACACTAGAGAGTGTAGGAATAAATGGACTGTTCCTTAGAATAATTAGCAGTATCTACCTGAAACCATCAACAAGCATTATATTCAATGGGAAGAGGCTAGAGGCATTCCCAATAATATCAGGGGTGAAACAAGGGTGCTCATTATCACCACTGCTATTCAATATTGTATAAGAAATATTAGCTTCAGCAATTAGAGAAGAAAAAGAAATTGAAGGAATTAGAACTGGGAAGGAAGAGACAGAACTCTCACTCTTTGCAGATGACATGATGGTCTACCCAGAGAATCCCAAGAAATCATCCAAAAAACTACTGGAAACAATTAGCAATTTCAGCAAAGTTGCAGGTTATAAAATAAACCCTCATAAATCCTCAACTTTTCTATATATGTCTAGCAAGATACAGCAGGAAGAACTAGAAAGAGAAATCCCATTCAAAGTAACCTCAGACAATATAAAATACCTGGGAGTCTATTTGCCAAGAGAGACTCAGAATCTTTTTGAAAACAATTATAAAACACTTCTCACACAAATTAAATCAGATTTAAATAACTGGGCAAATATCAACTGCTCATGGGTAGGTAGAGCTAATATAATAAAAATGACAATTTTACCAAAACTAAACTATTTGTTTAGTGCCCTAACAATCAAAATTCCAAAAAATTATTTTAATGAGTTAGAAAAAATTGTAGGTAAATTCATATGGAGAAATAAAAAGTCAAGAATTTCCAGGAGCTTAATGAAAAAAAGTTCAAAAGAAGGTGGCTTAGCCCTACCTGATCTAAAATTATATTATAAAGCATCAGTCATCAAAACTGTTTGGTATTGGCTAAGAAATAGAGTGGTGGACCAGTGGAATAGACTAGGTGCAAAAGCAGGAGACAATTATAATAATCTGCTGTTTGATAAACCCAAAGGGTCCAGCTATTGGGATAAAAGCTCCCTCTTTGATAAAAATTGGAAATTAGTATAGAAGAAACTTAGATTAGACCAACACCTCACACCCTTTACCAAGATAAGATCCAAATGGTTACAGGACTTAGACATAAAAAACAATACTCTAAGCAAATGAGAAGATCAAGGACTAGTTTACCTGTCAGATCTATGGAAAGGGGAGCAGTTTATGACTAAGGAAGAGTTGGAGAACATCACCAAAAACCAATTAGATGATTTCAATTACATTAAATTAAAAATCTTTTGCACAGATAAAACCACTGTAACCAAGATCAAAAGAAATGTAGTAAATTGGGAAACAATCTTTACTACTAATGATTCTGACAAAGGACTCATTTCTAAAATATACAGAGAACTGAGTCATATTTTTAAAACAAAAAAGCCATTTCCCAATTGAAAATGGTCAAAGGATATGCAAAGGCAATTTACAGATGAGATCAAAGCAATCCATAGCCATATGAAAAATTGCTCTTAATCATTAATTATTAGAGAAATGCAAATTAAAGCTTCTCTGAGGTACCACCTCATACCTCTCAGATTGGCCAATATGACCAGAAAGGATAATGATCATTGTTGGAAGGGTTGTTGGAAATCTGGGACACTATTACACTGTTGGTGGAGCTGTGAACTCATCCAACCTTTCTGGAGAGCTATTTGGAACTATGCCCAAAGGGCAATAAAAATGTGCATACCCTTTGACCCAGCAATATCACTACTGGGTCTATATCCTAAAGAGATGATGAAAAAGGGTAAAAACATCACTGTACAAAACTATTTATAGCAGCCCTGTTTGTGGTGGCAAAGAATTGGAAATCAAGTAAATGTCCTTCAATTAGGGAATGGCTTAGCAAACTGTAGTATATGTATGTCATGGAACATTGTTGTTCTATTAGAAACCAGGAGGGACGGGATTTCAGGGAATCCTGGAGGGATTTGCATGAACTGATGTTGAGTGAGATGAGCAGAACCAGAAAAACACTCTACACCCTAACAGCAACATGGGAGTGATGATCAACCTTGAAGGACTTACTCCTTCCATCAGTGCAACAATCAGGAACTATTTGGGCTGTCTGCAAAGGAAGAGTGCCATCTGTATCCAGATAAGGAGCTGTGGAGTTTGATCAAAGGACTATTCCCTTTGATTTAGAAAAAAAACAGATATCTTATTGTCTGATCTTTTTACCTCTTAGACTTCTTGTCTGTTCTTTAAGGATATGATTTCTTTCTCATCACACTCAATTTGGATCAAGGTACAACATGGAAACAAAGTAAAGACTGACAGATTGCTTTCCATGGGGGGTGGGGTGAGGGGAGGGAAGTAAGATTGGGGAGAAAATTGTAAAATTCAAACAATATCTTTAATAAAATTAAATTAAAAAATAAAAAAGAGATACAAATGTAGTGCTGATATATATATATGCATATATATGGATTTCATCATTAATAAACTAGAAACCATAAACACCTTGAAAAATGAATGTAAGATATGCTATTCAACTCTCTCACTTATTCTGTAAGACAATGACATTTGACAAGGGCAGATTGTAGAAATCAAAGGCTCCCAAGAAAGTTGCCTATGGCACAATCGAGTTTGAAAGTCAGTGCATGCTAGTCAAGGCAGGATATTTGACAAGAATATTATGAGAAAAAAGAGAATTCTCTAGTCATAGTATATCTGGGTTTCAGTCAGTCATTTGAAGAAATCCTTCAAAATATACTTGTAGAAAAAAATGGAGAAATGGGGATTGGATAATATGATATATAGTTAGGTAGAATTCAGAATAGTTCTCAAAGAATATTTATTAATAGATATGGCAGTCCAGGAAATGTTAAGTAAAATGTCACAAGGTTCTGACCTTGACCTTATTATCATCATCTTTATCAGTGACATGACTGGAGTTACTTGTGGAACACATAAAATTTGCAAATGAAAGGAAGGTAGAAAGATAACACTGACAGAAGAATCAGTCTACCTAGACCACAACTGGATGCAACAGTAGTTTGAAGTTAATAAGATGAAAAACAGTAGGATAAATGTGAACTCTTACCATCAGATTAAAAAATCTAAATACAGGATGATGTGAAATGGGTTTAAAGTAGTTCACCCTAGGGGATTTAGTAAAATTTGGTCTATGATGAACAACAAAAGAAATGCAAGTTAAGGCTGTATTCATTCTTTTAGAAAATACAACTGGTATTTATATAACATTTATTTTGTGAGGGATATATTTTCATGTGTTTTACCCCCATTTTTACATAAGAGGAAACTGAGTCCCAGAAAGATTAGGGGATTTGGGTCACATAACGTAATTAGTGTATGTCAGAACTCAGTTCTCTTCCTGACTTTAAAGGTCATATTTCCTCTAATCAATTCAAGTGTTGGGAGCAAGGGAGGCAATTCTCTTTCTATATCATGCTTTGCTTCAGACCACATGTAGTGCTGTGTCTAATTCTGAGTATCACATTGTAAGAGAGATATTAGTGAATTAGAGAACATTCAGAGGAAAGCAACTGGGATGGGGAAAGATTTTCAAAATCATTCTATAAGAATTATTAGATGTCTGAATAGGAGAAGAGATAACTTAGGGGTAACTGGATAGAAGTCTTGAAGAGATCAAAAGGGTCAAAGAGAAGAGAAATTAATTTAATATGATTAACTCTAGAGAGAGGAAGTAGCATTCGTGGGTGACTACTGAGAGTTGAATTTCAACTCAATATAAAGGGAGAAAAAAACAACTTCCTACTAACTAGAGCTGTTTAGAAATTAAATTGGTTGAACTTGAAGTTAACAATAATAATGACTCAAATTTATAAATTGTTGTTTTAAGGTTGGCATTGTGATTTACATTATCTTAGTCCATCTTCACATTAACCCTATAACATAAGACTCAGAGAGGTAAAAAATGACTTGATCAGTACATATAGCTCATAAGTGATAAAGGAACCTGACTCCTGATTCAATAAGCCATCTACAGAGGAACATGAGTTCTTCTTCTTTCAGAGACTGAGTGAATCTTATTGAAGTTATTATAGTTGGTCTAAATGATTTCTGAGGTCACTTCCAACACTATTCTAATTCTACAGCTTCATTTGTGAAATAACTAGAGGGGAAACAATTTATATTAGGTTTTGCCAAAATGGTGGCAACTTGGATAAAAAGCAGGAAAACATATTTGCATCTTAAGATAAAGCAGCATCAAATAGGCAACTAGATAGAGTAGTGGATAGAGTGCCAGCCTGGAATCAGGAAGACTCATCTTCCTGAGTTCATATCCATCCTCAGACAATTACTACTAGCTAGTGACCCTGGGGATGTCACTTAACCTTAACTTCCTCAGTTCTTCATCTATAAAATGAACTAGAGACAAACCACTCCAGTATCTTTGCCAAGAAAATCTGAAAAGGGGTCTGGAAGAGTGAGACACAACTGAACAACTACAGCAATAGCATTAAAGACTGTTTAAACTTGATAGGTGGTTTAACTGCCTTATTCTGCCTTAATGTATGCTTTATTTGTAGATAATAATACAGAAAATTTGAAATTGATTGCATGTGAAGAAGAATTAAGATCATATGAAAGTATTTAGATATACACATACAATCACACATACACACACACACACACACACACACATATATATATATATATATATATATATATATATATATATATATATATATACACATCTTAAGTCACTTCCCTCTGTGGGCAAGGGTAAAAGGCAAGTTACCTATGAGGGATCCTCTTTTGTACATGTTCCAGGTCTGATGTTGCTACAGGAAACACTTGTATTTTCTCAATAGGTTACAAATTTCTTTTCAAATAGGATGAATCCTGGCATACCCAAAATAAAGATTAAAAGTTAAAAGTGACTGAAAATTAACTTAGAGTAGTATGGTATCCTAGCATCTGAGAACTTTGAATCATATTCCATTGAAAAAAAATGAGACTATTCACCAAAAAACAATTTCCTCCTTCATCCAGTCTCACATGAAAAACCTTTCTTCTTTCAGTACAAACCTCCTTATGCACAAGCGATTCTATAATATCTTGTCTTCTCCAACAGATATCCTTTCCATCATCCCCACCCAATCACTTTATCCTCAATCTCTCCTTTTCTATTGGCTAGTTCCCTACTACCTGTGAAAACACCCCTACTATTCTTGCCCACATCTTCCAAAAATCTTCACTTTCCATCCATAGCTATTAGCTATTGTTTGATATCTCTTCTCCCTTTTGTGGTCAAACTGGAAGACCAT
This sequence comes from Macrotis lagotis, assembly GCF_037893015.1. Classification (NCBI taxonomy): domain Eukaryota; kingdom Metazoa; phylum Chordata; class Mammalia; order Peramelemorphia; family Peramelidae; genus Macrotis; species Macrotis lagotis. The sequence goes on from NC_133665.1 coordinate 40,203,422, forward strand.
CAATAACGGAAGCTTCCACTTTCTTCTACTACTCTACTCTCTATAGTCTAATTTCAATCTTGGCATTCAACTAAAACTGCTTTCTCTAAATCAAGGAGAAAGGGAAAAAGGACATATTGCTGCCTCAAAGTCACAAATGATCTCTTAATTGCCTAATAACCTTTGTTCAATTATCATCCTTGACTTTTCTACAGCCTTTCACAATATCAACCACTCTCTTCCCCTAAATACCTTCTTCTCTTCCTCTAGTTTTCCATAATACTTCACTATTCTGGTTCTCTGTTTATCTGTCTATTTTTTCTGTTTCCTTTGTTGGATTTTCATCTAGATAACTAAAATAATTCTCCAGGGCTTTGTTCTGAACCCTCTTCTCTTTTCCTTTGATGTTATTTTTTTCTTTGTGATTTCAATTGCTCTTAAGGATTTAACTGTCATTTCTATCCTGATCTAATTGTGGAGTCATAACTTCTCTCTTAGCATCTAGACTTGAAAATCCAATTATCTACTAACTACCAACTTTTCTAAAACTGAACCCATTATCCCTCCTCCACATTCCCCACTTCTTGACTTCTCTGTTGCTGCTAAAGGTACCACCACCCTCCCAGTCACCAAGGTTCCCAAACTTGATGTCATCCTCAGTTCATCACTCTCCCTCATCTTCAAAATCCTAACCATTATGAAATCTTGTCAATTTTACCATTGTTAATCTCTTATACTTTCATATGATCTTAATTCTTCTTCACATGCAATCAGTTCCAAATTCTCTCTTTAGATATTGTCACCAGCCTATCCTCATCCTCTGCCTATTGAAATAGGAAGGAAGGAAACAAGCATCTATTAAGAACCTATTATATGCTAGAAACTATGTTAAGGATATTACAAATATTGTCTTATTTGATCTTCACAAGAATCCTTCTTGTTATAAAGTTCAAAAAAGATTGAGACAGAGGTTAGTTGACATGCCCAGGGTCACATAGCTAATAAGCATCTGAAGAAGGATTTGAACTCAAGTCTACGTGATTGCAGATCCAATGCTCTAGCCACTGTGTCATACAGCTGCCTATTCTTGTAGGTTTTCTTTCCTTGTAGGACTCCCCCTCCAGTCCATTGTCAATTCAGCTATCAAATTAATCTTCCTAAAGCAAAAATCTGTTATGCCTCCCTATTCAATAAATTCCAGTGGCTCCTATCACTTCTAGGATCAAATATAACAGCCTCTGCTTGGCATTCAAAGTCCTTGACAGCATGACTCCTCTACCTTTGCAGTCTTCTTGTATCTTACTATCTTCATATACTCTGCAATTCAGTGGTAGTAGTCTCTTTGCTATTCCTCATCCAAACTCCAGTCATTTTCATTGTTTATCTCCAATATCTAGTATATTCTCCCTCTTCTTCTTCTCTATCCCCTAGATCCTCTGACTTCCTTCAAATCCTACCTAAAATCTCATCTTTTTTAAATTTAATTTAATTTTTCCCAATTACATGTGAACAATGTTTTTCAACATTGACTTTGAGTTCCATATTTTTCTGCCTCCCCCTTTCCTTCCCTCCCTCCCCATGACAGCAAGCAATCTGATATAGATTTTGTAGCTACAATAATATAAAATCTTATCTTCTAACAAGCAGCCTTTTCTAAACCTTGTTAATTCTGATCCCTTCAATCTGTTGATTATTTCCAAATTATCTTGTATATAACTTGTTTGTACATTGTTTTTTGTTTCCATATTGCCTTCTCCATTAGACTGAGTTTCTTCAGAGCAAGGACTAATTTTACCTTTCTTTGATTACTCATTGCTCAGGACAGTGACTGGAACTTAATGGCCACCTAATAATTCTTGTTGATTGACTGATTATTGATGAACACTGAATATATATCCCATTGCCTGTTTTTTTTGTATTTCCATAAAAATTACTTTGCAATTATATTTCTATGCCTAATGTACAGGTTGATAGAGTAATTCCCATTTATTTAATGACTTTTAGCTTAATTGAAATGTGTTATCCTTTTTCTTATTAACAAGATCTTAGAAAGGCCAGTGGGTTTTGGGGGTTTGTTTTAAAGTCAAAAAACAATCAGATGTGGATCGGATGGAACTGGGAGACAACTTAGAAACCATCTAATCAAACACTCTTATTTTTACAGATGAGAAATCTGAGACCCAGATGTGACTGGTCTGAAAGTTACTAATGGAATATGTATCAGAAGTAAGATTTAAATCTCAGTGGTGAGATTTGAGCCTAAAGTTCTCTAATTCCAGAGTCAGTGTACTTTCTAATTGAATCATGCTGGTTTGCTGAGGCTATAAATGATCTTAATTTTTTCATTGATCCCTTGAGATTTTCTATGTGAATCATATTATTGATTTCAAGTAGAGATAATTTTACTGTCTCCTTCTCTATGTTTATAATCATTATTTCCTTTTCCTACCTTGTCCCTATAACTAGCTTTTCTAGTACCATGTCAAATAAAACTATAACTAATGGGTATCCTTACTTCATTCCAGTTTTAATAGGAAAACTTTTAATGTGTCTCCATTTAAATTATGCTAGCTTTTAGAGTTAACTTTTTCTGATTAATCCAGAAAGTATTTCTGGATCATTCCTTGGATCAAGATTATTATTATAAGCATTAACAATGATATGACAACAAAAAGAGAATCATATCATCTTTAATAGAATTAGGGTTTAAACTTGTGATTTCATCAGTATAGGGAACTATACTATAAAGGAAACTTCGTTTACCAATTCAAGTAGGTATCTTCTCTACTACCTATAGTTAACTTAAGACTATTCTTTTTTTTTATTTATTTTTATTTTATTTTTTATTCTCATTTTGTACAAATGTTTTTTTACATTAATAAAATATTCTTGTTTAAGAGTAAACGAAATACCCCCTCCCCCCATGAATATAGACTTGCTTGAGTGATAAAGTAAAGGGGAGAGAGAAAAAATTAAAATTAAAAATAATAATAATAATTGTAGGTATGGCCAGGTGGCGCAATGAACAAAGCACCAGCCCTGGAGCCACGAGCACCTGAGCCCACATCCAGCCCCGTAGACTCAACAATCACCCAGCTGTGTGACATGCAAGCCACCTGATCCCGACTGCCCTGCAAAAACCAAAAAGAAGAAAAAAAAAAGACCAGAAATAAAATAAAATAGTAATAATAGTAGGGGTGGCCGGGTGGCAGACAGAGCACTGGCCCTTGAGCCAGGAGCACCCAGGTCCAAATCCGGCCCCAGACACCCAAAGATCCCCCTGCTATGTGGCCCCAGGCAGGCCACCCAGCCCCATTTGCCCTGCACCCTCCCCCAAATAATAATAATAAAAAATGTGCTTCAGTCTTTGTTCCAACACCAACAATTCTGTCATTGGTGGATCGCATTCTTTATGGTAAATCCATCGCAAAAGTTGCTTCCATATTTTTCCAATATTGCCATTGCTGATCGCAACTCCCTCCTTTCTTATTTCTCCACTACCATGTACTATATTTTCTCTCTCCTTTCACTCTGATTCTGCTGTAGGGTCACTGAGTGGTACAGCAGACAGATCCCTGGTCCTGGGGCCAAGAAGCCCTGAGCCCCCATAACACCCCTTAGGCCCAGAATCCACCTGGCCCTATGGTCCTGGGCAGGCCTTCCAATCCCAGCCCCTTGCAAGAAGTAAAAAATAAAATGTGTTATATCTGACCACTCTCCCCCCATGGTCCATCCTCTCCTCCTTTATTCACATCCCCACACCTTCCCCCTGCTGCCCCCCTCCTTCTTACTCCAGATGTCTATACCCCATTGAGTATATATGCTGTTTCCTCTCCTAGTCACCTCTGATGAGATCAAAGGTTCCCTCATTCCCCCTTGCCTTCCCCTTCCATATCATTGCAATAGCTCATTGTAATAAAGAAAAAAACTTATTATATGAAATATCTTGGCCTATTCCCCCTCTCCTTTTTCTTTCTCCCATTACATTTCCCTTTTTTTCTATTGACTCCATTTTTACACCATATTTTGTCTTCGAATTCAACTGTCTCTTGTGTTTCAACTATAAAAGCTCCCTCTACCTGCTCTATTAACTGAGAAGGTTCATATGAGTATTATCAGTGTCATTTTTCTATGCAGGAATACATGCAGTTCATCATCATCAAGTCCCTCATATTTTCTCCCTCTCCTCCAATCTCCATGCTTCACCTGAGTCCTGTATCTGAAGATCAAACCTTCTGTTCAGCTCTGGCCATTCCAAAAGGAACATTTGAAATTCCCCTGGTTCAGTGAAAGTCCATCTTTTTCCCTGGAAGAGGACATTCAGCCTTGCTGGGTAGTTCATTCTTGGCTGCATTCTAAGCTCTTTTGCCTTACAGTATATTATATTACAAGTCCTATGAACTTCCAATGTAGTTGCTGCTAAGTCCTGTGTGATCCTGACTGCGGCTCCACAATATTTGAATTGTATCCTTCTGGCTGCTTGTAATGTTTTCTCTTTGACTTGGGAGTTCTGGAACTTGGCTATAATATTCCTAGGGGTTGGTTTTTTGGGATCTCTCTCTTGGGGGGGATCAGTGGATTCTTTCCATTTCTACTTTGCCCTCTGCTTCTAGAATATCAGGACAATTTTCCTGTAGTAATTCTTTGAAAATGATGTCAAGGCTCTTTTCCTGATCATGACTTTCAGGTATTCCAATAATTTTTAAATTATCTTTCCTAAGTCTGTTTTCCATATCAGTTGTTTTTTCAATGAGATATTTCACATTTTCTTCTAATTTTTCATTTTTTTGGTTTTGAAGTATTGATTCCTGATTTCTGGTAAATTCATCAATCTCCCTGAATTCTATTCTTTGTCTGAAGGATTTGTTCTCCTCAGAGAGTTTTCTTATCTCTTTTCCCATTTGGCCAATTTTGCTTTTTAAAGCATTCTTCTCCTCAATAACTTTTTTGAACTGTTTTATCCATTTGACCTAAGCTGGTTTTTAGCATGCTTTTTTCTTCAGCATTTTTTTGGATTTCCTTGACTAAGCTGCTGACTTCATTTTCATGTTTTTCCTGCATCTCTCTCCTTTCTTTTCTCAGTTTTTCCTTCTAACTCCCTCATTTGATTTTCAAAGTCTTTTTTGAGCTCTGTCATAGCCTGAGCCCAATTTCTGTTTTTCTTGGAGTCTTTAAATGCAGGAGCTTGTTCTTCCTCATCTTCAGACTGAGTAATTTGATCCTTCTTGGGCTCATACGCAAAATATGTCTCAATGGTCTTCCTCTTGTTTCTCTGCTTGCTCATTTTCCCAGCCTGGGCCTGGTTTTGGGGTGTTTCCTGAGCTTTTAGGACATTCCCACAAGGGTCTCAGTGTGTGAGGCTCTGTCCTCCCTCCTGGTCTGTGAATGACCATAAACGTCCCCTTCGGCCAAGGGGCTGAGGTGGGGGTGGCCTGCTGTTCTATGGGGGGGCCTAGACTGCTATCAGGATCTGAATGTGGTCAGAGCCCCAGAGTCCTGTTCCAGAGGCAGAGGACAGAGCTCTGCAGTCGCTCTCTGTCTCTCTTCACTCCCCTCCCTCAGCTCAATGGGCTCATGCCCTGGAGGCTCCTTCTTACAGGCTCTGCCTGCTTCAGTTCCTGGATCTGGGCTGCCAAAAGACCAAGTTGCTTGCTGTGTGCTCTGAGGGCTGGGCTCCATGTGCTCACTCTGGCAGAGGTCCCCCACTGTTCCCCCACTTTGTGCCCTGTGCTCCCTGGGGTGTAGCTCAGGAGACTCCCCCGCTGACCCTGGGGAGCAGAGCCTTTCTGCTCTTTTCTAGGTTACGTTGAGTAGGAGAACTGCCTCTCTGGGTCGCTTTGTGGGTTCTGTCTCTCGAAAGTTTAGTTAGAGTCCTTAGTTTCAAAGTTTTATCAGAGAGAGCCTAAGACTCAATCCGTTCTTGTCCAATTTAAGAGTATTCTAAAGCAGTTAAGTTAAAAAAAAAAAACTTGCCCAGCATCACATAAAGCCAATATATATCAAAGATGGAACTTAACCCAAGTCTTTATGGTTCCACAAGGACAGCTCTTTATCTGTTTCATCATATTTCTTCTCATCACCTTAATATATTCACTAAAGTTATATTTGGTTAGTTCTCCCATTTTAGCATAGAGTTATTGTGATTTCTCAAAGGCTATACCAATAAATTTTAAGTTCTGGTGGTTCCTAACAATTGCTAAAGGCTTTAATTATGACATAGTGCTAAGCTGTATATGTGACATTTGAGGGAGAGCTTAAATAAGCTTTGAGAAATTCATACTGAGAAGTCTACTCATTATACAGATGAATATTTGGGACCATAGCTACTAAGGAACAATTGTGTACTAAAACATGGAGAGATTAAAATCTGTATCTTGCAAAGTATCAAAGTATCAAATTAACATCAATTTTAATGATTAAATATGTCAATACTTCAAGGAACTGTAATGTACATATGTATTCTTTCTTCTAGTTCAGATCATCATGCCTCCATGATTTGGAAATGGTCTACAAGAATTTCTGTGACTGGAGAATTCATCAGTCTATGACTGGTCTTGTTACAAGACTATTTGATTTTAGTTAGGATAATTTCAGACAGGAGACATAAGGGCTGGTGCCAGGACTATCCCTGCAACCTTTTCAGCTTTATGAGTGCTATCAGAGTTTGTGTTCTATTGGCATACCTTTTGAGATCTATGGTTATTCATCTCTTTGTCATAGAACCTCACTGAAGTAGCAATAGAGATGATTGATGTCTTTAAAATCAATTTAGTATGAAATGTTTTTAATCATTCTAAATATGTTTAACAAAATTTATGTTTAAATGAACATGACTAGAAGATTAAGACTATAAAAAAGGATCTATGATAAGCACAAGATGAGAAATAAAACTTCAGGAACAAATGGCAAAATTAACAATATTCACTGTGAGGTAAAAATCAATACTTGTATTGTTGGGTAAAGTTTTATAAATAATTAGCCAAAAAATGAATTGGTAAGAAAAATAAAACACTAACATAATATCAAATGAAAGAAAGTTCATGGAAAATTATATAGAATAGTATTCATTAACCAGTAAGGACATGGGAGAATAACAACAAAAACAAGTTAGACTATGAACCAAAGAAAAAAATTGTCTGAAATGACTATTGAATGCATAAAATACAAATAAAGCTTTTAAATTTGAACATATTATAGAGGGTATATTGCTAGACTTGGAGCCAGAATGATCTAAGTACAATCCTTAGAGCTGTGTGTCACTGGACAAGAGATTTAACCTCTCTTAGCCTCAATATTCTCATCTATCAAATGAGGTGATTAGATTCAGTGGTCCTTACAACCCTTTTTCATTTTAAAATCTATGATGCTACCATTAGTACTCTCAATTTCAATTTTATTAATAGTATAATTTATTAATAACATAATTATAATATAATTTGTTAATGTTATAAATAATTATAGTTTATTAATATTATAATTAGCTGATTTCCACCTGAAATCATTGCATAGGGTAATGTTATATTTTAATATACATGAAACAATAAGAGCAGTAAATAATAGTATATAGTTAAGAATGAAGTTCTGTGGAATAAAAATAAGGATGATAATTCAGAGAATGGAATTAGAGTAGTCAGGGAAAGGGAAGGTATTAAGCATTTCTATATTATCTGAGCCTGTGTTTTGCACTGTACTAAGTGATTTTATTTATTTATTTTTAACAAATATCATTTCGTTTGATCCTCAAATAATCCTGACAGTACTTGGTATCATTTCCCCCCATTTTATGGTGGAGGATATTGATGCTAAATGAGATAAATGACTTGCCCAGAATTACTTGGTTGGACCAGATTTGAACTCGTCTTCCTGATTCCAGCCCTGCTTTCTATCTACTGCCTGAGTATATAGGACTTGAGATGGATCTTGAAACATGGGGAGGATTTTTATGAAAGGAAGAGAAGGTGAGCTTTCAAAGCTGGGGCAGTAGAATGAATGATATAAAATGGGGCGACAGAGAGAATACCCAAATGGAAAGGAGGGTTTGTGTTGGAAAATCCTATGAAATAAGATTGTTAATAGGGAATAAGGTTAGAGTACCTTATAGGAAGTACCTTGAAAGCCTCATAGAAGAATTCAGACTTGATGATTATAGGGACTCAATTTCAAAAAAAAAAAGCTATACTGTTCAAACTTTACTTGGATTTCCTGTGTCTAAAGCCACTATAACAAAAATGGTTAGTGAACATTTAAAAAGGGAAGTGGTATTCACTGAGAGTCAATTTGACTTTATGAACAGGATGTCAAATCAGGCTAGCTTTACTTCCATTTTTCCTCTCCATTCCATACTTTTTCTTGTACTGTATGTTGATTTTCCCTCAATCAGTATTGCCTTCCAAATAATAGTGCTCCTTAACTTCCATGACCTTTGCATTACCTCAATCACAGATAGGCTCATACCTCAATTTTCATTATCACCCACAAGAGTTAAGTATCAAGAATTTTGAGCTCGGTCCTCTGCCCCTGGAACAGGACTCTGGGGCTCTGACCACATTCAGATCCTGATAGCAGTCTAGGCCCCCCCCGCCATGGAACAGCAGCCACCCCCCCCCCACCTCAGCACCGTGGCAGAGGGAGGTGCTTATGGTCATTCACAGAGCAGGAGGGAGGACAGAGCCTCACACACTGAGACCCTTGTGGGAGTGCCCCAAAAGCTCAGGAAGCACCCCCAAAACAGGCTTAGGCTGGAAAAATGAGCAAGCAGAGAAAAAAGAGGAACACCATTGAGAAATATATTATCTATGATCCCAAGAAGGATGAATATACTCAGTCTGAAGATGAGGAAGCACAAGCTACATCTAAAGACTCCAAGAAAAACAGAAACTAGGATCAGGCTATGACAGAGCTCAAAAAAGACTTTGAAAATCAAATGAGGGAGTTGGAAGAAAAACTGGGAAAAGAAAGGAGAGAGATGCAAGAAAAACATGAAAATGAAGTCAGTAGCTTAGTCAAGGAAATCCAAAAAAATGCTGAAGAAAATAGCATGCTAAAAACCAGCTTAGGTCAAATGGATAAAACAATTCAAAAAGTTATTGAGGAGAAGAATGGTTTAAAAAGCAAAATTGGCCAGATGGAAAAAGAGATAAGAAAACTCTCTGAGGAGAACAAATCCTTCAGACAAAGAATAGAATTCAGGGAGATTGATGAATTTACCAGAAATCAGGAATCAATACTTCAAAACACACAAAAAAAATGAAAAATTAGAAGAAAATGTGAAATATCTCATTGAAAAAACAACTGATATGGAAAACAGACTTAGGAAAGATAATTTAAAAATTATTGGAATACCTGAAAGTCATGATCAGGAAAAGAGCCTTGACATCATTTTCAAAGAATTACTACAGGAAAATTGCCCTGATATCCTAGAAGCAGGGGGCAAAATAGAAATGGAGAGAATCCACCAATCCTCCTGAGAAAGAGATTCCAAAAAACCAACCCCTAGGAATATTATAGCCAAGTTCCAGAACTCCCAAGTCAAAGAGAAAATATTACAAGTAGCCAGAAGGATACAGTTCAAATATCGTGGAGCTGCAGTCAGGATCACACAGGACTTAGCAGCAATTACATTGGAAGCTCGTAGGGCTTGGAATACAATATACCAGAAGGCAAAAGAGCTTACTTAGAATGCAGCCAAGAATGAACTATCCAGAAAGGCTGAATGTCCTCTTCCAGGGAAAAAGATGGACTTTCACTGAACCAGGGGAATTTCAAATGTTCCTTTTGGAATGACCAGAGCTGAACAGAAGGTTTGATCTTCAGATACAGGACTCAGGTGAAGCATGGAGATTGGAGGAGAAGGGGAAAATATGAGGGACTTGATGATGATGAACTGCATGTATTCCTGCATAGAAAAATGACACTGATAATACTCATATGAACCTTCTCAGTTAATAGAGCAGGTAGGGGGAGCTTTTATAGTTGAAGCACAGGAGAAAGCTGAATTCGAAGATAAAATATGGTGTAAAAATGGAGTCAATAGAAAAAAAGGGAAATGGAATGGGAGAAAGAAAAAGGAGAGGGGGGAATAGTCCAAGATATTTCACATAAGATTTTTTTTATTACAATGAGCTATTGAAATGATATGGAAGTGGGGAGGCAAGGGGGAATGAGGGAACCTTTGCTCTCATCAGAGGTGGCTAGGAGAGGAAACAGCATATATACTCAATGGGGTGTAGATATCTGGAGTAAGAAGGAGGGGGGAACAGGGGGAAGGGGTGGGGATGTGAATAAAGGAGGAAAGGATGGACCATGGCGGGAGAATGGTCAGATATAACACATTTTCTTTCTTACTTCTTGCAAGGGGCTAGGATTGGAAGGCCTGCCCAGGACCATAGGGCCAGATGGATTTTGGGCCTAAGGGGTGGTATGGAGGGCTCAGGGCTTCTTGGCCCCAGGACCAGGGATCTGTCTGCTGAGCCAGTCAACAACCCTACAGCAGAGTCAGAGTGAAAGGAGAGAGAAAATAGAGTACATGGTAGTGGAGAAATAAGAAAGGAGGGAGTTGCAATCATCAATGGCAACAGTGGAAAAATATGGAAATAACTTTTGTGATGGAGTTATCATAAAGAATGAGATCCACCCATGACAGAGTTGTTGGTGTTGGAACAAAGACTCAAACACATTTTTTGTTATTATTATTTGGGGGAGGGTGCAGGGCAAGTGGGGCTGGATGGCCTGCCTGGGGCCACATAGCAGGGGGATCTTTGGGTGTCTGGGGCCGGATTTGGACCCAGGTGCTCCTGGCTCAAGGGCCAATGCTCTGTCTGCCACCCAGGCACCCCTACTATTATTACTATTTTATTTTATTTTGGGTCTTTTTTTTTCTTTTTTTGGTTTTTGCAGGGGAGTGGGGATCGGGTGGCTTGCATGTCACATGGCTGGGTGATTATTGGGTTTACGAGGCTGGTGCTCGTGGCTCCAGGGCTGGTGCTTTGTCCATTGCGCCACCTGGCCATACCTACAATTATTACTATTGTTTTTTTATTTTAATTTTTTTCTCTCCCCTTTACTTTTTTCACCCAAGCAAGTCTATCTATATTCATGGGGGAGGAGGGGTATTTTGTTTACTTGTAAACAAGAATATTTTATTAATGTAAAAAAATTTGGACAAAATGAGAATAAAAAATAAATTTAAAAATAAAAAAATAATAAAAAAAGAATTTTGAAACTCTTTGGACTGTTGGCTTCCTGTCATTCTACTTCTCCTTAATTTTTACTCCTTCAAAACTCATTCTGCTTATCAATTCTGACAAAAATTAGGGTGTTTTAGTAAACTGCAAGCTTGATGTGAGTCAGCAGTATGATTTGGCAGTCAAAAAAGTGAATGCTATCTCTGCTTGCATACTAGCAATATATAAGTAATAGTCTCAAGTGTGCACTGAGTATTGGGTTTCATTTATATAGGGCACTGATGAATTGTAGAGTATCCAGAGGATGGAAAAGGGGCTTGAATCCATGTCATATGAGAATTGAGTGAAGTAATTGGGCATATTAAATTTTAAGATGAGGACTTCAGAGAAAACAAGATAACTATTTTCAAGCATTTCAAGGATTGTAAACTGTAGGAGTAATTAGATTTGTTCCATTTTGGAAACAGCAATAATTGGTAGATATTGTAAAAAAAAAAAAAAAGAAAGAAAATTTAGATTGTCCAAAAGTAGAACAGTTTATCAAGCAGAAGTTGGATGACCTCCTTTAAATGTGTTACACTGGGGATTTCTTCAAACTATGGGTTGTACTAGTTGGATGTTGAGGTCTCAAATTCTGTAATTCCTCCTCAATTTGACCTCTAATCTCTCTTCCTCTCAGTATTCTCCTACCCTTACTCTGGTTTCACTTACCTGCCTTCCCAGTCCTGAAATTAGAGTTAACCAGTATATTACACTATTCTTGACTCTTCAATCCCTTGGCACATTTGTGCTACTAATTTTTCCAAACCTCAGTTTACTCCTATCATAGCTAGTAGCTAACAGCTAACTTTATTTTTAAACAGTTTCTACCATGTCACTGTGCTATCTATTCCACAAATAGCTCATTTGATCCTCACAATAACTCTGGGAAGTAGGTGACATTGTTATGCCTGTTTTATAGATAGGAAACTGAGGCAGGTAGAAGTTAAGTGACTTGCCCAGGGTCATTTGGCTAGTAAGTGTCAGAGGCTGCATTTGAACTCAGATCTTCCTGACTTCAGGCCCTACACATTGTACCACCTAACTGATAAGTACATCTTTGTTTTTTCTCATATGCTATGAGTAGTATTTAATGATGCTGGAAAAAAATCTTGCAATCTTTACAATCTACTTTAAATTAAATTTGTTACCTAATATCATTGCAACAAGAAAATCCTTCAAATTCTCCCTTATTGATTTTTCTGTTTCATTTTACACAGAAGCTATTCTGAACCTTCTTCTTTGTCCTTAAAAACTACTTCTTCAAACCTCTCCTCATACTTAAATGAGAAAACATTTGATATGAGTTACTCTATTTCTCAAAATTCCTTGTTATGCCTTCCCATTCTCTTATCCTTTAATCTCTGAAGAAGAAACTACTATTCTCATCAAAATCATCCCCCTTTGCTCATGTCCTTTATCCTATTCTCCCTTTCTCTTCCAGCAATTTGTTCCAATTTTCAGTCTCTCCCAATCTACTCTATCATTCCTTTCTATAAATATATTCAGGTCTTCTCCCTTTTTTAAAAACAAATTATCACTTGACCGTACCATCTTCTCAAGATATCTTTCTATATCTTTTTTTTTTCACAAACTTACAGAAAAATCCTCCCTTTCCTCTCTCATTCACTTCAATTTCTTTGCAGCCTAACTTCCAACCTTGCACTAAACTGAAATCGAAAGTGATCTCTTAGTGACTGCAAAGAACTTTTCCTCAGCCTTTTTTTCTTCTTGTTCTCTGTGCAGTATCTAACGCTGCTGACCACTCTCCCTCCTGGATATTGTATCCTTTCTGGGTTTTTGTGACACTTCTGTCAATTCTCCTCTCTGTTGACCACTCCTTAATCTCAATCTTCTTTGTTGTAACATCATCCATATTATGACCCCTAAATGTCAGTCAATATATAGACTTTGTTCTGAGCCCTTTTATTTCTCTCCATATACACACTTTCTCTCTCCTCTCCTATATCAAGTGCTACCTTTAAAGTAAAACAATGAGGTTTTTTAAAAAAGAGAAAATGTGTCAGGTGTTTATATTTGTTATATTTATTTCTTGGGTTTCTGCCTCAGTCACACTAAAAATGGGCATGCTCTTTATTTTTCCATCACCAAATGAATCACCTCTGTGTTCAAGAATTCTGAAATCCCCTTATCTGATTATAATCTATTGGCTTTTCAATCCTCTCTCTGCCTTTCTTACAAAACCCTACTCTTTGTATCATGACCTCTAATCTCTTGATCCCTCAGTTTTTCTCCCATGCCATTTTCCCTATACTAGATACTCTTTCCTCTTTTTCCCCATCTTAATCCTTTGTTGAATCAATTCAGCTTTATACTCTCCTTTTGAATCCCTGCATCCTTTTCATATAGCAAATTATACCTAGTCAAGCCTCAACCTTGGATAATTCCCATCATTGAATGCCTTCCATCCTACATATGTGCTACTTAATGAAGATGGAGAAAATACTCAATCCTTCTGTGTCACAGGATCCACTACAAATTTATGTTATATTAGCTCAACTGGGCCCTTGCTATTGTTAGGCAATCCTACTACTATACCTTTCTTATCCGCTCACCACCCCAATTTCCACAGCAATTCTTCTGCTCCCTCCTCCCCTCTCTTAACCAAGAATCTTGTCTCATATTTTTACCTCTTTTCCTCCTCTCATCATTTAGATGCCTTCTGCCATTCTCTCTTCCTTTACTACTGCCTCACATGAAGAAGTGACCTTTCCTCCTTTCCAATCACCATCTACTTGTAAGGTGATTCAATTCCATTCCATCTCCTTCAATAGATTGTGCCTTCTGTCATCCTTATACCATTACTTATTTGCTATCTCTTCCCTTCTACAGGTTCATTCCATATTGCCTACAAATTTATTCATATCAAAAAACCCCCAAAATATATCCATATCAGCTTCAAAAAACCCTCAATTGATCCTTCCATCTCCTCTACTATCCATTGTATCTAAACTCCTCTTAAAAGCCAGCTACAATAGATGTCTATATTTTCTCTCCTTTCATTCTTCTTAACCCATTACAATCTGGCTTCTGAACTTGTTATACCATTGAAATTCCTCTTTCCAAAGTTAATCTCTTAATTGTCAAATTTAATTGTCTTTTCTCAGTCCTTATTCTCTTTGCCTTCACTATAGTCTCTGACACTGTTGATCACTCTCCTTCTTGATATTCTCTTCTCTCTAATTTTCAGGACACTGCTCTCTCCTAGTTTTCCTCCTACCTATCTAACTGTTCCTTCTCGACCTCCTTTGCTGGTTTCTCCTCCAGAACATACCCTCTAATGGCAGGTACCTCTTGGGGTTTTGTCCTGGGGCTCTTCTCTTCATCCTATATACTACTTCAAGTGTGATTTCATCACTTCCTGTGAATTTAATGACCATTTCTTTGCTGATGATTCAAATTTATCTTTCCTGCCCCAATCTCTCTGTTGACCTCTAAACTCATATCTCCAGCTGGATGTCTAATAGACCTCTTAAATTCACTATGACCAAAACAGAACCCAACTTTCCCCACTAAGCATCCCCAATTTCCTTCTCTGTTATAAGGAGAGGAAAACACCATCCTCCCAAGCCCCTCAGCCCGTCCCCTCCCAGATCCAACATGCTGCCAAGGCCTGTCAATTGCCTGGATCATTGTCCTGGTCTACCGGTGAGTCTACCAGCCTCTAGTCTTTCCTTATTCTAATCCATTCTCCATTTATCCCCTAGAGTGATTTTCCTAAAGTACAGGTCTAGTCATGACATATACAACCCCTCCCCCTCAACTCAGTAAGTCCAGAGGCCCATCTTAACCCCAGGATCAAATATGAAATTCTGTTTGACATTCACAGTCCTTTTTAACGTAGCCCCCCTTCTACCTTTCCAGCCTTCTTATACCTCATTCTCTGATACATATTATTCCATCCAGTGATACTGGCCTCCCTAGTTGTTTCACAAACAAGACAATCCATTTATTGGCTCTAGGAATTATCTCCCTCTTGCCTGAAATATTCTCACCCCTCTGCTCAGACTACTGACCTTCCAACTTCCTTTAAATCTGAACTAAAAGGGTAGCTAGGTGGCACAGCAAATGGAACACTGGTCCTGGAGTCAGGAGGACCTGAATTCAAATATGACCTCAGACACTTAATAATTACCTGACTGTGTGGCCTTGGGCAAGTCACTTAACCACATTGCCTTGCAAAAAAAAAACCTAAATCTGAACTAAAAATCCTTTTTCTACAGAACGCCTCTGTCAACTTTTGATTT
This sequence comes from Macrotis lagotis, assembly GCF_037893015.1. NCBI lineage: Eukaryota > Metazoa > Chordata > Mammalia > Peramelemorphia > Peramelidae > Macrotis > Macrotis lagotis. The sequence continues at coordinate 40,218,891 of NC_133665.1, forward strand.
CCAATACCTTCCTTCTGTTAATTATTGATAATTTATCCTATATTTGACTTGTTTTGACTCTTTGTATCCCCCAATGCTAAGCATAGTACCTGGGCCATGTTAAGTGCTTAATAAATTTTCATTGATTGATTTTGCCATGGACAATTCCAGAGCTTACATCTACTGAATTCTAGAACGAGTCGTCAAAAAGAAACATGATAGGGGCGGCTAGGTGGTGCAGTGGATAAAGCACCAGCCCTGGAGTCAGGAGTACCTGGGTTCAAATGTGATCTCAGACACTTAGTAATTACCTAGTTGTGTGGCCTTGGGCAAGCCACTTAACTCCATTTGCCTTGAAAAACCTAAAAAAAAAAAGAAACATGATACTATATCACTGTGACATTATTGTTTTGTAAATATTTGTTAAAGCAGAATGATTATATAACATGAATGCTTTATAAGGTTAAAAAAATTAACCTTTATCTCATTTGCTTAGATTTAAGATAGATGAAAGTCACCCTGTTACATGTCAATGTGTGTAAATATGTGATAATGCATTCTTTTAAATGATTTTATCACATGATATGTTTTTTCTTCCTTTATCTTTCTGAAAGTATAAAAGAAACAGAAAGTTTCTTGATCACTCTCATAAGAAACAGAGAGCCCAGAAAAACCTCATTTAGATACATTGGAGTTAATCAGAGTAATAATATTATATGAATCTTGCTTAATAACCAGAAAGACTTTTATGAGAACAATTAGCATATAATTGGTACTCAACAAATACTGAATAACATCATTGAAAACTAGAGAATGCTTCATTATATGGTAAGACAAATGGAAAAATCTTCCTTTTACCCCCCATCATTTCTCTTATTCTGTGCTTCTTTTACCATTTGTCACAAAAAAATGTATTTACTTTTCATCAAGAAAACAATTATTTACTTACTCTTTTTCCCTCAAGAAGACAGAGGTTCTATTTGGGACTTTTACCTAATTCCTTCCATACTTTTATTATTAAAACTCCTTTAACAGATTGAAACTAGACTATATACCTATTTGCAAAACACTACACAGGGGAATGATAGAATTTCATGAAACAATCAGACAGTTGAAAAGAAAATGAGTATACAAAGATAACTTTGCAAGAAATATAGCTAAAGAGGGCAGCTAGGTGGCGCAGTGGATAAAGCACTGGCCCTGGAGTCAGGAGTACCTGGGTTCAAATCTGGTCTCAGATACTTAATAATTACCTAGCTGTGTAGCCTTGGGCAAGCCACTTAACTCCATTGCCTAGCAAAAACCTAAATATATATATATATATATATATATATATATATATATATATATATATATATATATACATATAAACTAAGCAATCTTATTCCCAAAGGACTTGCATATTAAACCAGGAAGAAAACAATAAATCTCTGCAAAATGGAATAGGACTTCTGGCATTTTTGTAATGAGCTACTCTTATTGGAAACCAGAGTAGGACCACTGCATTTGGACACTGCCACCTCTACATATCATATACTGAAATCAGGACCTGGTGTACAGAATGGCAGCTAGGTAATTATTATGTGTCTAAGACTGAGTTAGAATGCAGGTCCTCCTGACTCCAAGGCCAGTGCTCAATCCACTGTACCACCCAGCTGCCCCCACGTTAATAAAATTTTAAATGAAATTCAGGCATTGATTCTCAAGATATTTCAAAAAGGGAAAAATTTGAAAAGAGCAGAAACAATTATGAGTGGTACTTTTACTAAAATAAAAAGGTAACTGTTAAGACATCATCAGTTATGGCCTCATAGGTCTGTTTTGTCTTCTGTAAAAAATCTTTAATAGAATTAGATATATAGTAAACTATTATAGTAAGAAAAGTATCAATAAAACATCTCTCCATAACCTAGAGGCACATTCTCCCACAAATACACATGCCATCCTTGGGAAGAAGAGATATTCAGAGAGAGGAAATATACTTCGCCAAGGTACACACATGAATAAACCACTCCTTTTCTGAGAAAGTGGGTTCTTGATGTCTTCAGTGATGTCATCATACTCTTCCTGCTGGGTGTTCTTCCGGTTGGTCTTACGTCATTCAGTCACTGGTAGGCATTTATTCTCTGAAGTTTTTGCCAGGAGTGTAGTCTTTGCCAAGGCACAGAATGCCATATTGCCATACATTTCTTCCTGTTAATCTTGCATGATGACTGTTTGGTGGCAAACTGTTGGTCCTGGGGCTAAGCCTGGAAATGAGCCAACACTGACTATTGGCACAAAGCATGCAGCTTTTCTCTGCTTCTAGATTTTGACTTAAATCAAATAGCTGGAGTCATTACCTGAAGCCCATCCTCTTTTCCATGATCATTTGGTCTGTCTACAAGCATTTTTGAATAATTTGTGCTAAGGACTGAATGTATAAAAATAGGCAGAAAATTTTTTCCTGCTTTCAAGGAGTTCATGATCTGGTAGAGGAGATAGCATGCAAATAGTTATGTATTAAACACGATAAATTAGATACAATATCAGGGAGAAGACACAAAAATTAAACAAACAGGACTGGGAAATGTTTCTTAAGAAGGTGGGACTTCCACTGAGACATGAGGGAAGCCAATACCTATTTCAGCCAAGGTTTAGAAAAACAGGTCCTCTATTATGAAGGAAAAAGTTTATATGGATTTTTTTTGTAGTCCAATGATTGGATATTTGAGGTCTGTGCTTTTCTAAAAGAGCTATAGCAAAAAGATTCTGATCTTTAGAAAAAAGGGCAGTGGGAGAAGTCATTCATCATTCTGTTAAAAAAAAAGTACTTTATATGAGACCAGAAACTAGAAGTAGGAAAAATCTTCAATCTTATGTACAGTTTCAGAACCTCATTTTGGCAACCATCAGTAAGAAATCATAAAAGTAGTGTGAAACCACAGAAAGTAGCAAACATGTGATATCAGCAATTAACAATGCCCAAAAGATGCTACACATTACTCCCAAACTCCTAAAAAAAATAAGGGCCACATAAGAGGGAACATTTCACCAGAATCAGCATTATTATCATCATATTATCTAAAAGAAACTAGCAGTACTGTGACAAAGGAATGACTTTCCTCTCTATCTCTATTCCCAACATATATGCCTCTCCACACATACTCCTTACATCTATCTATTCTTCCTATTGATGGTATATATACATATATATTATATATGTTGGAGAGTGTGACCAAGTTTATGGGGGGAAATTTTTTTTGCTAATTTTTCTATTATGCATTTCATTAAATACCTTTGTTTTTAATTAATTATGTCCCTGGCTGACTAGTAAAAGTAAGCACATCAGTGGGGGCTTACAAGCTACGTTTTTGTTTGTTTTGTTTTGTAGTAGACACAGATCCATAGAGTACTTTGAAAATGGAGCAGTCTTGTCTGGGGTATACACTGAGCAAGTTAAAAGATAACCCTATTTGCTAAATACAGATCTAAATATATACAAAATGGTAATCTAACAGAAATATCTTTCTTCTTAGTCAAATCTAACAAACATAGACATATATTTATATATACATACATTAATTATTGAGGTACTTCTATACCAGAGAAACAGTTTTAGTACCAAATACTTTCTCTAATATAAATACACAAGAGCATATATAGGCTGAAAGTAGTTGTAGAGATCATTCTGTCTGATCCCCTCATTTTACAGATGAAGAAACTAAGGCTGCAAGGAAGTGACTTGCCCAAGGACATGCAGGTGGGACACAGCAGAAATGGCATTCAAACATAAGACTTCTGATCCCAGATCTAATGTTTCCTTCTGTTTAATTAGACAAGGTATGCGATTCTGATAATCGTAGCAATTATCCATGTACTGATCTGAGTAACACTTCTTCAAGAATCACCAGTGATAGGACTGCCAGGTGACACAGTGTATTCACTGGCATTGACACTGGCACTGGCCCTGGAGTCAGGAGGACTTGAATTCAAATCCAGCATCAGACACTTAATAATTACCTAGCTGTGTGACCTCAGGCAAGTCACTTAATGCCATTGCCTAACCAAAAAAGAAAAAAGAGTCAATATCAATGTAAGGAAAACATGCTGTACTTATTCTCAGGACAGACTGAAGTTCAAACCTTACTTCTGAAATGTATGAACTATATGATAAGGGGAAAATCCCTTGTTCTCTTTGTGCCTCAGTAAACTCATATGGGAACAAATGTCTGCCAGACTTAATTCACAGGTGTGCTATGATGATCAAAGGAGAAAAGGTGTGTAAAGCACCTTATAGATGTTAGGTATGTCTTTGTTTTTGCTCAAACAGTTGATTTCATTTCTATTCAAACAAATATGTAACTTCTGAAACCCATAGCCTCAGAGTATTGTCTTCAGGTGACTCAGTGGGATGAGTGTTGGGCTAGAAACCAGGAAAACTCAACTTCCTGAGTTGAAATCTGGCCTCAGACACTAGCTGTATGACCTTGGACAAGTCACTAAATCCTATTTGCCTGAGTTTCCTTATCTGTAAAATGAGCTGGAGGAGGAAATGGAAAACCATTCCAGTATCTTTGCAAAAAATGTCAAACAGGGTCATTAAGAATGGTACATGGGACTTCCGGCCAAGATGGCAGAGAGAAGACAGGCACACTTCTAAAGTCTCCTGATCTTTCCCCATCTATCATATGAAACAAACCTCTTAAAAGAAATTAGACCTACAAAACCCAGAAAGAAAAGCCAGGAGAAAGAACATATACCTCAGGATTTGTCTCCCTCAGCAGCACTGGACGAATTTGAATTCAAGCAGGTAAGTCTGGGCACAGAGGGTGGATCAGCCAAGGATCAGCCCCAGATCAGCCAGATTAGCAGCTGAATTGGAGCCAGGGAGTCTGCGGGCTGGAAAGCCGGACCTGCTGGATCAGTGGTGGGGCTAGACAGCAGGGGCTTGAGTCAACTAGGGAACAGGGGCGTGCTGACCCTCTGGAGCTTGCCAACAAGGCTAGGGGGAGAGCTTTGGTGCAGGATAGCTGCGGACACACTATCCCTAGGCTCTTCTGGTCTGAGGAACTGTGAGTCCATGCCTCCATTAGGGCTGAGGCCTCTTACCAAACAAACAATAGCAGACCACTTCTGCCTCAGGCCCAGGTGCCTGAGTTGAAGAACCAGCCCAGCAGACAATCAAGAGAGGGATGACCTCAGGCCAGGGCAAAGCTCAGCACTGATTGAAGGCAAAAGGATTTATTAGCTCCAACCCCTCCCTTCAAGCAAAAGCAGAAGGCTTCAATCAAGGTCACAGACACTCCAGAGAAAGAAACCAACACCTCCTACTGGCTGAGAAATTGCACTCAGTGAGTAAAGCCTCTAGTGATCCCAAGCCCCTGTGAACCAACCCCTCCCCAACTCAAGGTCTTAGCAAAATGAAGAAGGGTCAGCAGAAAGGTGGATCCATAGAAAAATTCTTGGAAGGGAATGACCCTAACTCAGAGAGACCTAGAACCTCTGAGGAGAATATGGCCTGATCTTCAACACAGAAAGACTTCCTTGAAGAAATAAGAAAGGAGCTTAAAAGTCAACTGGAAAATCTGGGAGAGAAAATTAATACCTTGCAACAAGAAAACAAATCCTTAAAAAACACAATTGGACAAATACAAAAGGAGAATAAATCTCTCAGATCATCAATTGGACAAATACAAAATTAGAATAATTCTCTCAGATCCTCAATTGGGCAAATAGAAAGCTCTTTCAAAAGTAGAATGGACCAATTAGAAAAGGAGTTGCAAAAGGTTAATGAAGAAAACTCCTCTCTAAAAAAAAAAGAATGGAGTCTGCAGAAACTAATGACTCCATGAGACAGCAAGAGTCAGTTAAACAAAACCAAAAAATAGAAGAAAATAGAAGAAAATGTAAAATACCTCATCAGCAAAACCACTGACCTTGAGAATAGGTCTAGAAGGGGCAACCTGAAAATTATTGGACTTCCTGAGAACACTGAAGAGAAAAAAAGGCTGGACTTAATACTACAAGATCTAGTGATAGAAAACTGCCCTGATATAATGGAACCAGAGGGCAAAGTAGTTATTGAAAGAATACATTGATCCCCTCCAGAAAAAGATCCTGAAATGAAAGCATGAAGGAATGTTGTGACCAAATTCCAGAGCTATCAGATAAAAGAGAAAATCCTGCAAGCAGCCAGAAAGAAACAATTTAAATATCAAGGAGCCACAGTAAGCAGGACCTGGCTGCATCAACATAAAGGGATCTAAGAGCCTGGAACAAGATATTTTGAAGAGCAAGGGAGCTTGGAATGTAGCCAAGAATCCACTATCCCGAAAAGCTAAGCCTTCTCTTCCAGGGAAAAAGATGGACATTTAACAAAATGGAAGAATTCCAAAAATTCCCAATGAAAAGACCAGAGCTAATTGGAAAATTTGGTCATCAAACAGGAGGTTCAAGAGACACGTGAAAAGATTTAAAAAAGGGGGGGGGCAGCTAAAAAAATTGCTATCCAATAAGTTGAAACTGGCTATATTCCAGAATGGGGAAAAAGATTCTCATAAATCTTGAGAACTGTAACTCTAACAGAGAGAATATAACTAGCCAGAAGTGATGGACATTTGTGACCTATCCATGAGACTACTATTCAGTGGAATGTTAACTGGCTTTAACCCCACTTGGGAGAAAGACTCTAATAACTCTCAAGAATTTTAACTCTATTAGAAATAATGTACATGGCTAGAAGTGACAGATACTCAGAATTTTCTATGACTGAGATAGAATGATATAAAAAATATTACCTCCTTAAAAAGGGGGACAGGAAGGAGATGGGAGGAGGGAGGGGATTGAATGGGGTAAATCTCATTACACTAAGAGGCACAAAATACCTATGGTAATAGAGGGGAAGAAGGGAGCAGATGAGAAATACCTGAATCTTCTCATCAGACTTAGCTTAGAGTCAACCTACATATACTCAGTTAACTTATAAAACATCTAACCTTTCAAGTTTAAAAGGGGAAAAGGGGAGGGGGGCAGAGAAAGGGAAGGGGAATGGGGAAAAAAGGGGAACTAACAAAAGGAAGGGAAGGGAAAAGGGAAAAAGGGAAAGGGGAAAGAAAGGGGAGGGGGTGATATAGGAGGGCAAACACAGTGAAGGGGGTGGTATTCAGAAACAAAATACTGGGGAATATGGATAAAGGGGGAAGGGGAAAATACAAACAGAGGGAAGATAGCACAGAGGGCAATAAAGAATTAGTAATCATAACTTTGAATGTGAATGGGATGAACTCTCCCTTAAAATGTAAGCAAATAGTAGAGTGGATTAAAAATCAGAATCTGGCAATATGCTGCTTACAAGAAACTCATTTGAAGCAGAGAGATACACATAAGTAAAGGTAAAAGGTTGGAGGAAAATATATGTTGCTTCAGCTGAAGTGAAAAAAGAAGGGGTAGCAATCCTTATCTCAGACAAAGCAGTAGCAAAAATAGATAGCATTAAAAGAGATAAGGAAGGAAACTTTATCCTCCTAAAAGGTACCACAGACAATAAAGCTATTTCAATACTGAATACATATGCACACAATGGGACAGCATCCAAATTCTTAGAGGAGAAGCTGAAAGAACTACAGGAAGACATAGACAGCAAAACTCGACTAGTGGGAGAACTCAACTTCTTGCTCTCAGGTCTAGATAAATTGAATCATAAAATAAACAAGAAAGAAGTTAAGGAGGTAAATAAATTGTTATAAAAACTACATATGGTACACTTAAGGAGGAAATTGAATAGGGATAGAAAGGAATATACCTTTTTCTATGCAGTTCATGGAACTTATACAAAAATTGACCATGTACTAGGACATAAAAACCTAATGATCAACTGCAGAAAGGCAGAAATAGTGAATACATCTTTCTCAGATCACAGTGCAATAGAAGTCATATGCAATATTGGGCCAAGGAGATACAGACCCAGAACAAATTTGAAACTGAATAACCTCATTTTAAAAAATGAATGAGGGGTGGCTAGGTGGAGTAAGGGGTAGCTAGGTGGCATAGTGGATAAAGCACCCGCCCTGGAGTCAGGAGTACCTGGGTTCAAATCTGTTCTCAGACAGTTAATAATTACCTAGCCATGTGGCCTTGGGCAAGCCACTTAACCCCATTTGCCTTGTAAAAACCTAAAAAAAAATGAGTGGACCAAAAAACAAATAATAGAAAGAATTAACCATTTTAACCTAGATAATGATAATAATGAAACAACATACCAAAATTTATGGGATTCATTCAAAGCGGCTCTCAGGGGATATATTATACCTTTAAATGCTTACATGAATAAATTGGAGAAAGAGGAAATCAATGAATGAAACATACAACTAAAAAAATTAGAGAAAGAGCAAATTAAAAATCCCCAATTAAATACCAAATTAGAAATTCCAAAAATTAAAGGAGAAATTAATAAAATTGAAAGCAAAAAACTATTGAATTTATAAATAAAACCAAAAGTTGGTATTATGAAAAAAAACAATAAAATTGATAAACCTCTGGTCAATGTGATTAAAAAAAGAAAGAAGAAAACCAAATTTCTAGTATCATAAATGAAAAAGGTGAACTCACCACCAATGAGGAGGAAATAAAAGTAATAAATCAAAATTATTTTGCCCAACTCTATGCCAATAAATTTGATAATCTAAGTGAAATGGATGAATATTTACAAAAATATAAATTGCCCAGGTTAAATGAAGAGGAGATTAAATACCTAAACAACCCTATCTAAGAAAAAGAAATTCAGAAGCCATCAATGAACTCCCTAAGAAAAAATCTCTATGGCCTGATGGATTCACAAGCTCATTCTACCAAACATTTAAGGAACAAGTGGTTCCAATTCTATATAAACTCTTTGGAAAAATAGGGAAAGATGGAACTCTGCCCAACTCTTTCTATGAAACCAATATGGTACTGTTACCTAAACCAGGAAGAGTTAAAACAGAGAAAGAAAATTATAGACCTATCTCCCTGATGAATATAGACACAAAAATCTTAAATACAATCTTAGCTAGATGATTACAACAAATTATCACTACGATAATACATTATGATCAAGTAGAATTTATCCCAGGAATGCAGGGATGGTTCAATATTAGGAAAACTGTTTGTATACTCAATCATATCAACAACAAAACTATCAGAAATTATATGATCACATCAATAGATCCTGAAAAAGCTTTTGACAATATACAGCATCCATTCCTACTAAAAACACTAGAGAGTGTAGGAATAAATGGACTGTTCCTTAGAATAATCAGCAATATCTATCTGAAACCATCAACAAGCATTATATTCAATGGGGAGAGGCTAGAGGCATTCCCAATAAGATCAGGGGTGAAGCAAAGGTGCCCATTATCATATTGCCCATATTCAATATTGTATTGGAAATGTTAGCTTCAGCACTTAGAGAAGAAAAAGAAATTAAAGGAATTAGAATTGGGAAGGAAGAGACAAAACTCTCACTCTTTACAGATGACATTATGGTCTACCTAGAGAATCCCAAGAAAACATCCAAAAAACTACTGGAAACAATTAGCAATTTCAGCAAAGTTGCAGGTTATAAAATAAACCCTCATAGATCCTCAACTTTTCTATATATGTCTAGCAAGATACAGCAGGAAGAGCTAGAAAGAGAAATCCCATTCAAAGTAACCTCAGACAATATAAAATACCTGGGAGTCTATTTGCCAAGACAGACTCAGAAACTTTTTGAAAAAAATTATAAAGCACTTCTCACACAAATTAAATCAGATTGAAATAACTGGGCAAATATCAACTGCTCATGGATACGTCGAGCTAATATAATGAATATGACAATTCTACCAAAGCTATACTACCTGTTTAGTAACCTAACAATCAAAATTCCAAAAAATTACTTTAATGAGTTAGAAAAAATTGTAGGTAAATTCATATGGAGAAATAAAAAGTCAAGAATTGCCAGGAGTTTAATGAAAAAAAGTGCAAAAGAAGGTGGCTTAGCCCTACCTGATCTAAAATTATATTACAAAGCCTTAGTAATCAAAACTGTTTGGTATTGGCTAAGAAATAGAGTGGTGGACCAGTGGAATAGACTAGGTGCAAAAGCAGGAGAGGATTATAGTAATCTGCTGTTTGATAAACCCAAAGGGTCCAGCTATTGGGATAAAAACTCCCTCTTTGATAAAAACTCCTGGGATAATTGGAGGTTACTATGGAAGAAACTTAGATTAGCCCAACACCTAACACCCTTTATGAAGATAAGATCCAAATGATTACAGGACTTAGACAAAAAACAAATACTATAAACAAATTAGAAGATCAAGGACTAGTTTACCTGTCAGATCTATGGAAAGGGGAGCAGTTTATGACTAAGGAAGAGTTCAAGAACATCACCAAAAACCAATTAGATGATTTCAATTACATTAAATTAAAAAGCTTTTGCACAGATAAAACCACTGTAACCAAGATCAAAAGAAATGTAGTAAATTGGGAAACAATCTTTACTACTAATGATTCTGACAAAGGACTCATTTCTAAAATATACAGAGAACTGAGTCACATTTTTAAAACAAAAAGCCATTCCCCAATTGAAAATGCTCAAAGGATATGCAAAGGCAATTTACAGATGAGGAGATCAAAGTAATCCATAGCCATATGAAAAATTGCTCTAAATCATTAGTTATTAGAGAAATGCAAATTAAAGCTTCTCTGAGGTACCACCTCACACCTCTCAGATTGGCCAATATGACCAGAAAGGATAATGATCATTGTTGGAAGGGTTGTGGAACATCTGGGACACTATTACACTGTTAGTGGAGCTATGAACTCATCCAACCTTTCTGGAGAGCTATTTGGAACTATGCCCAAAGGGCAATAAAAATGTGCATACCCTTTGACCCAGCAATACCACTACTGGGTCTATACCCTGAAGAGATTCTGAAAAAGGGTAAAAACATTACTTGTACAAAAATATTCTTAGCAGCCCTGTTTGTGGTGGCAAAGAATTGGAAATCAAGTTAAATGTCCTTCAATTGGGGAATGGCTTAGCAAACTGTGGTATATGTATGTCATGGAACACTATTGTTCTATTAAAAACCAGGAGGGAAGGGATTTCAGGGAAGCCTGGAGGGATTGGCATGAACTGATGCTGAGTGAGATGAGCAGAACCAGAAAAACTCTGTACACCCTAACAGCAACATGGGGGTGATGTTCAACCCTGCAGGACTTGCTCATTCCATCAGTGCAACAGTCGGGAACAATTTTGGGCTGTCTGCAAAGGAGAGTGCCATCTGTATCCAGATAAAGAGCCATGGAATTTGAACAACGTTCAGGGATTATTCCCTTTAATTTAGAAAAAAAACAGATACCTTATTGTCTGATCTTGTTACCTCTTAGAATTCCTGTTTCTTCTTTAAGGATATGATTTCCTCTCTCATAACACTCAATTTGGATCAATGTACAACATGGAAACAAAGTAAAGACTGACAGATTGCTTTCCATGGCGGGGGGGGGGGGGTTGGGGGAGGGAAGTAAGATGGGGGGGAAATTTTAAAACTCAAATATTATCTTTAATAAAAAAATTTAAAAAAAGCATGGTACATGACTGAAATGACTAAACAACAACAACTGAGATCTTAAGTTATTTCTTCAGGGAGAGGGAGATGGAAAAAGAGCAAAATGGTTAACTATTTCTTAGATATTTTTAGAGAGAGAAACCAGAAATTATCCATTACAATTCTAGGGAACTTTAGTCAGGGGATATTTCTTTCTTTCTTTTTTTTTTTTTTTGCTTAAAGATTTATTTATTTTGAGTTTTACAATTTTCCCCCCAATCTTAACACCCTCCCCCCACTCCTCACAGAAGGCAAACTGCCAGTCTTTACTTTGTTTCCATGGGATACATTGATCCAAATGGAATGTGATGAGAAATCACATCCTTAAGGAAGAAATATAAAGTATAAGAGATAGCATGATCAGACAATAAGATATCAGGTTTTTTTCTAAATTAAAAGTAATAGTCCTTAGTCTTTGTTCAAACCCCACAGTTCTTTCTCTGGATACAGATGATATTCTCCATTGCAGACAGCCCCAAATTGTCCCTGATTGTTGCACTGATAGGATGAGCGAGTCCATCAAGGTTGATCATCACCCCCATGATGCTGTTAGGGTGTACAGTGTTTTTCTGGTTCTGCTCATCTCACTCAGCATCAGTTCATGCAAATCCCTCCAGGCTTCCCTGAATTCCCATCCCTCCTGGTTTTTAATAGAACAATACTGTTCCATGACATGCATATACCATAGTTTGCTAAGCCATTCCTCAACTGAAGGACATTTACTTGATTTCCAATTCTTTGCCACCACAAACAGGGCTGCTATGAATATTTTTATATAAGTGATGTTTTTACCATTTTTCATCATCTCTTCAGGGTATGGACCTAGTAGTGGTATTGCTGAATCAAAGGGTATGCATATCTTTGTTGCCCTTTGGGCATGGTTCCAAATTGCTCTCCAGAAAGGTTGGATGAGTTCACAGATCCACCAACAATGTAATAGTGTCACCAGGGAATATTTCAAAAGAGAAAAAAGTAATAAAATATTTTGTGTCTAAAAATGACTTTTAGAAAGAATTACATGAATTGATGTTGGACAAAGGGAGCAAAACCAAGAGAACAATGTATACCTTAACAACAATATTGTGAGTTGATCAACTATGATGGATTCAGCTCCTCTCAGCAGTTCAGAGATCAAAGACAACCCTGGGAGATTGCCATACACATCCAGAGGGGGGAACTCCATAGAATCTGAATGTATACTATGTTCACTTTTTAAAATAGTCTCTTATTTTTTTTTCCTATCTCATGATTTTCTTTATTTCCCCTTAGTCCTAATTCCTCTTACACAAAATTTGTAAATTACACTTGTACTAATCTGTAAATACATGAAACATAGATGTTCATGTACAACTTTACCAAATTGTTTGACTCCAAGGGATGGTGGGAGAAGAGAGAAAGGTAGAGAAATATGCAACTTATAAATTTGGAAATGGATGAATGTTAACAAACTAAAAAATAGAATAAATTTTAAACAGAAACACCTCCTTCAAATTTTTTCTTTTATTTTTATTAAAGATTTTATTCATTTTGAGTTTCACAATTATTCCCCTAATCTTACTTCTCCCTCCCCACCCCCACAGAAGGCAGTTTGTCAGTCTTTACATTGTTTCTATGGTAAACATTGATCCAAATTGAATGTGATGAGAGAGAAATCACATCCTTAAGGAAGAAATATATAGTATAAGAGATAGCATGATCAGACAATAAGATATCAGGTTTTTTTCTAAATTAAAAGTAATAGTCCTTAGTCTTTGTTCAAACCCCACAGTTCTTTCTCTGGATACAGATGATATTCTCCATTGCAGACAGCCCCAAATTGTCCCGATTGTTGCACTGATGGGATGAGCGAGTCCATCAAGGTTGATCATCACCCACATGATGCTGTTAGGGTGTACAGTGTTTTTCTAGTTCTGCTCATCTCACTCAGCATCAGTTCATGCAAATCCCTCCAGGCTTCCCTGAATTCCCATCCCTCCTGGTTTCTAATAGAACAATAGTGTTCCATACATATACCCCAATTTGTTAAGCCATTCCCCAATTGAAGGACATTTACTG